>NC_089225.1:46539830-46845664 GCF_963924675.1 Phocoena phocoena | reverse complement strand
AGTCAGTCTGTTCAGTCATTTGATCAACTGCTCAAATGATCAATCCCATCCCGAGTACCCATTTCTGTTCCAAGTTTCTAGGATAGGTACTGGAAGATATGGAACATACCTAGGGTATAAAAGCCTGGATATGTAGTAGATTTTGAAAAATTATCCTTGTTAATTTTGAAATGACGCCTTTATTCTAGTCACGGTTCCTTAGACATCTACTTCTAAGGTGTTAAATGCCAGCTATGTTGATGTCACCCAAATCAAGCCCAAGCTTGAACTTGGGCTTCTTTCTTGCCAGCCTAAGCTAAATATCTAATGGTCTACTGGCTATTTTCACCAGACTCTACAATAGTCAGATCAAAAGAACAGTGTGCAAACTAGTTCCTCGTCCTTTGTCTACCATAACCTGGTTCAGAATAGTAACACTTACCTTGGCATCCAATTCAGAAGTGTGGGAGTCATCCTAGAGTTACTAAGTCTATGCATCCAGTTGGTCACTAAGTTCTAATAATTATATTTCCTTAATAAGTCTCTAATTTCAACCTGTCTCCTTCTTTATTTACCACATCAGGTCAGGCTTTTATAACTTATGACTGGGAATATTTTTACTACTCTTACCTCTTTTCACTGGCCACCTCTAATCCAATTTATCTTCATAGCCAGAGTTGCATTTTCACAGTACAAATCTTATTGCTCCCTCTGTTAAAATCCTTTACAAGCCTCTTCATCACACTTAAGGTCAGAAGTCTCTATATTGTAAATGCTTCCCTTGATGATTGTCCCCTTACTGGCTGTCCAACCCTACCCCCTGCATTATCCACACTGTACTCTGTGCCCCAATCTGGATTAATTATTCCCATTTCATGGAAGGAACCATGCAATTGCTTGCTTCTGTACCTTTGCTTGTACTGTTTCCCTTTTCTGAACACTCTCCTCTCACCCCTTGCCCACTTGGGAAATTCTTTCTCATTCTTCAGTACTCAACTCAGTTGTTATCTTCTCTAGCAAGCCTCCTTGCTACCCTCTCCCATGACTTCAGATAGTGTTAAACACTCGGCCCTCTGTGCCCCATGGTACCTAGCTCATACCTTGAATGTACTAAAGTGAGAAATACATATATACATATATGTATGTATGTATATATAGTGGGTACCTGGAGAATAGGGGCAGGTATTGGCCCAAAGTAGACCCTTTATAAAAATTTTTTGAGCATCCCTGTCTGATCTTTGAGCATAAAATCTCCCAGGATGTTAAGAAAAAAAATTCACTTTGAAAATGTGAGATTTCAGACTGGTGCTTAGATTCTTTAGTTGCTTCTAGCTTTTCCTGAAATCACCTGGAATTTCCAGGGGTTTTTTTTGTTGTTGTTTTGTTTGTTTTTTAGATATTTCAAAACTCTTTCTGGATTTAGAGGATATTTCCCTGGACAATGATGTTGGATTTTTCCATTTAGAATAAAGATACTTGATAATTAGCCTGAAATAGATCTTCCCTTAAAATAATTTTATTTATAAAGGCTTAGAAGGAAAAACTTAGCTTGATTTCAAAAATCTTATTCTCTGGTAGATTTCATTATTTTAAAAAAGTATTTTAAGACACAGAATAGCTTGGATCAGATTTTAGAACTTCAAAATCTACTAGAGTCCCTTGGGAGAGTTTCCCTTATAGAAAATTCCCCATTCACTACTGTGAATCCTTCTCCAAGTTTGGAGAGATACAAATCTCTTCTGTCTTTTATTATTTCAGGATTTTATATCCCCAAGTCAATATACAAATGCACTAGTGTACATATGCTGCACTAACATGGAACAATTAAAAAGATGAGATCTTAACCTTAACACAAAAAGGTAACCGCAAATTATCAAAGCAGTTGCATAGAAAAGAATGTGCAGTTGTATCTTCCTGTTACGTAAGTCCAGTGACACCACACTTAGACATCCTAGCATGGGTTAAAATAAGAAAAAAATGGTTAAATGGTGATTGACTATTTTAATAAGGTGAAGCTTCTTATTTCAGAGAAAGAAATAACCTCATAACAGTCAGATTAAAAGCATCTGGTCACTTCATTATAGTTATCTTATTAGTTCACCTGTTTATTTTTTACTTTTCTTCTAGATTTTTCATGACCTGAATATATCCATCAGCATTTATATTAAAATATTTTCTCATTTGTCACTATTTCAAATTGCCTGTTATGATGAAAGCTATTAGACTGTATCTTCTGCAAATTTCATTTGTGTACTTTCAATCTACTGACCTCTTTTCTTTATTCTAAGATATTAATAACATTTCTAAGCATTTGAGCAATTACATGAGATTATAATAACATCAGTGTAAGGATCACAAGAAATAACCAGTGGTTTCAAAATGCTACTGTGATCTAACTTTGTTGGGACAAACGCCTAGGAGGATGAATGGTGATGGGATTAAACATCCAGTTAATTAGTGGTTATCTAGAGACTGGGTGAGGAGGTGGATATTGTGAAGGCAGTGATGAGGATTGAGAGAAAAGGACAAAACTAGGAGATATTTAGAAGAAAAAAAAATTTAACAGTAGTGAATTTGATGACATTAAGATATCAAAGGCTAAAAGAAGACTTCACGGTTATGAAGTTGGATGTTTATAAGAGTGATCTGGGGCTTCCCTGGTGGCGCAGTGGTTGAGAGTCCGCCTGCCGATGCAGGGCACACGGGTTCGTGTCCCGGTCCGGGAGGATCCCACATGCCGCGGAGCGGCTGGGCCCGTGAGCCATGGCCGCTGAGCCTGCGCGTCCAGAGCCTGTGCTCCGCAATGGGAGGGGCCACGACAGTGAGAGGCCCGCGTACCGCAAAAAAAAAAAAAGAGTTATCTGGCTACCAATTGATTATTGGGTAGAAGTGGTAATTTTAAAATATGAAGATAACTTCAGTTGGAGACTTGTTGAGTTTGAGGCAGCATTTGTCTACTTAAGTGAAGATAACCTATATATACAGACAGGTATTTGGGATACTATAATGGAACGTGAGAGTGACATAGACACAGAGAAAGGTTAAAATATCTATAATATAGCAAGTTATTGAACTGAATTTGGTCAGTAAGAAGCCAGGACAATCAGAAAAAAGTGCTATGGGTTGTCTACCTTATTCACATAGTAAGTGTTTGGTAGTAGTTGAATTGACCTATCCTCCAAGAAAAAATGTAATTCTCTCCCTCCCTCTCTCCTTCTTTCCCTCCCTCCCCTTCCTTCCCTCCCTCTTCCCCTCTTTTCTTCTTTCCTTCCCCTTCCCTCTTCTCCCCTCCCTCCCACCCTGCCTCCCTTCCCTCCTTCCTTCCTTCCTTCCTTCCTCTCTTCCTCTCTTTTTCTCTTCTTCCTTTTTTCCTTCTCCTCCCTCACTCCTTCTGTTCCTCCTCCTACCCCTCTTTCTCTTCCTTCTTCTTGTTAAACATGTTTACTTTCTAGTTTTCTATACAGAGGAAAACAATCATGCTAGTTCAGAACCAGAGGAGGAAGATCCCATTGTAGAGTATCATTGAATACTGTTCATTTTTATAAATTGTTATTTTAAGCCCCAATGCTAAAGCATGAAGTGTCTGACAAAGAAAATCCTATAAGAAAAAAAGGAATCCTAAGATGGCTTTAAGAAATAAATATAGAAACTCAAATTACTGTTTCACAATTTCAAGTATTTTATTTTTGATGTGATAAAAAAAATCTGGTAAAAATGAGTCACCCATAAATTTATGCAGATTGAGATTTTTTTTACAACATCCATGTAAATTAATTCATGCCCCCCCCATACTTTTTGTCAGAAATACAAAAAAGAATAGGAGAAATGATGGAATTTATTTTTATACTTTATTTTTAGATGAGAAAACTCTTCATATTGGCAAATGAGATCAAATATGTTCACAGGTTACACATTTAAGGTGATCCTTGAAATACAGAACCTTATTAATTCATGAAATAATGGATAGTTTCACTGAGAATCTCCAACTTTTTGGATTTTTAAAGTTTAAACATTGAGAGTAAATTGAGATTTATCACTAACGTGTAATCACCAGAAACTGCAAGACCCAACCTCTTTGGGAAAAATAAGTGCACAATTTATATGTGCACATATGATAATGCACAATTTAAATAAAAACAAGTATTCACCAGGAATACTATTTGCTGTTATTTCCCCAAGTCAAATGTGACCATAAAAGTCTTAGATTACATAATCCTGCATTACTCATCAACCTGTACTAAAACTGATCTCCCCCATTATTTTCCTTCATTTCAATCTATTTTCCATAAAGTATCCAGAATGATTAAAACAAAGCAAACCAACACCACAACGAGATTATGTAATGCCTCTGCTTAAAATCATTAAATGACTTCCACTATTCCTTAGAATAAAGTCAAATTTCTTATTATAGCCTGTGAGGCCCTGCAAGGCCAAACACCTTTTCCCCTTTCCGTCTTCATCACTAAACCCTCTCCTCATCTTTAACTGGCCTTCAGTTATGCTGGATTCCTTTTAGTTCACAGACCAAGACAAACTTTTTCCCACCTTATAGGCCATGTATATTCTTCCTCCTACGCCTGGAAGGCATGGTCCAGTTTTTCACCAGCAGGGCTCTTCCTCATTCTTCAAGTCTCAGCTTGAAAGATATATTTACAGATAAAAATTTTTTGACCTTAGTAATTCTTCCTTTCATGCACCCACCCCCAATATTACCTATCAAAACATCTTCATAGAACTTTTTCAGCTTGTAATTTTATAATGTGTATACAAACTCACAGCCATACATACATCCATACTTATGCACACGTATATAAAATGTGTGTATATGTATAAAAATAAGTATATGTCTGTGTCTCTATATCCTTATGTATGTGTGCATGTTAATACTTTATTAAGAAAATATATATTCCAAAATTACACAAATATTAAGTGATCACTGAATTTTTCAAAGTGAATACATCCATGACCACACTTGTCACTTCCATCTAGATCAAGCTATAGAATGTTAGCTGCATGCCAGCCAGTCTTGCTTGAGGCAGTTGCAGTTAACTACCAAACTTCCCCTCAACTTCCCTCAAAGATAAAGTATATTGTGACTTCTATCACAACAGATTACAATGAACTCTTTCTGAATTTTTGTGCCTAAATCCTCTCACTCAACATTTTGTTATGGGATTCATCCACTTTGTAGTATTAATACATAGATTCTCACTGCTGTGTAGTTTTCCATTATACTGTATATGACAATTATAATTATCCATCCTATTCTTGCTGCATGATGCTTCTTGAACATTGTTGCATATGTCTTTTGGTGCACATATATATGCAATTTGGGGGAAAATGCAGTTGCTACCACAGGGTATGCACATGCGTAGCTTTTGTAAATACTGCCAATTAATTTCCAAGATGTTTGCATATGTGTACAAATAGCATTAGAGTTCCAGTTGTTGTATATCCTTACCAACACTTGGCATTGTTATTCTTTTTAATTTTAGATTTTCTCATGTATGTGCGTGTGTGTATTGGTATGTAATTGTGGTTTTAATTTGCATTATCCTGGTGACTAACAATATTAAGAACTTTTTGTTATGCTTACTGGCTCTTCAGCTGTCCTCTTTTGGAAATGTCTGCTCATGGCTTTTCCCCATTTTTAATTTGACAGTCTTTTTTGTGATAGATCTGTAGTTTAAATGCATACATATTTAAATATATCTGCTTATATATGTGTATATATAATATATATAATGTAACATTTTATATGCATATTTTCTCTCACTTGAATGTTTGCCTTTTCACTCTCTTAAGGTATGTTTGATGATCAGTGAGTCTTAATTTTTTAAAAATAAATGTATTTATTATTTTATTTATTTTATTTTTGGCTGTATTGGGTCTTGGTTGCTGTGCAGGAGCTTTCTCCAGTTGCGGTGACTGGGGGCTACTCTTCCTTGTGGTGCGCGGGATTCTCATCATGGTGGCTTCTCTTGCTGCGGAGCATGGGCTCTAGGTACGTGGGCTTCAGGAGTTGTGGCATGTGGGCTCAGTAGTTGTGACCCACAGTCTCTAGAGTGCAGGCTCAGTAGTTGTGGTGCATGGGCTTAGTTGCTCTGCAACATGTGGATCTTCCTGGACCAGGGCTTGAACCTGTGTCCCCTGCATTGGCAGGCGGATTCTTAACCACTGTGCCACCAGGGAAGCCTAAGTCTTAATTTTAATGATGTTCAACCTTAGTTTTTCTTTATGGTTATTTTCTTTGTGTCCTATTTAAGAAGACTTTACCTAAGCCAAGGTCATAAAGATATTCTTCTATGTTATCTTTTACTAGCTTTATTGTTGTATCTTTCACATTTATTTCTATGATCCATCTAGAGTTTATTTTTGGTATTGTAAAATAAGGGCCAAGATATATTTTTTCCTCAATTTCATATCCAATTATTTTTGTACCTTCTTCCCCCCTCTGCACTGCTTCGTTGTAAATCAGTGGAGCATATATATATACATTTGTTTGTGGACTCTATTCTCTTTCATTGTTTCACAATGCACATTTTAATTACTGTCTTTAAAGTAAATAAGTCTTGATGTCTGATAATGTAAATCCAACAGCTTTGTTCTTCAGTATTGCCTTTGCTGTTTTGGGCCTCTTGCATTTCTATAAAGATCAGCTTGTCAATCTTCACACAATAACCTATTGGATTTTGATTGCTTTGAATTTACAGTTTAATTTTGGAGAGAATTGGCATCTTTGCAATATTGAATTGTCCAGTCATGAACATGGCATATCTGTAATGAGCCATTGGTCCTTCACTTTTGCCTGCCTGTGAGAAATAACTTAAACTGACAATGTGTTTGGGTGTTGCCCACCATTCCGAACTGAGTGAGACCCTTTCAAACCCTGGTAGAGAGCTGCTGCTTTACCTGGTCTGCCTTGCCCTGGCTCACCAACTGCCCTTGGGAGGGGTTTTGAAAGCTGACCCAAAACAGAATGCATAATTTCCACTCCTCTTTCTCAAATCCCAGCCACTTTCATGCATAAATTCTTCTCAGAATATTGTGTACCTCCTTGTGCTTTCCAGAGTCTTGAAATGTTTTCTGTTAATTTTGTAAAACTTCAGAGTTGCTTTTGGGGAGATGAATTTGGCTCAGTCATAGCCAAAAGTTAAATAATGATTTCCTTCCAAAAATTTGTTCATTTAATTGAAGTGGTGAAACTTACTGTCATAAAGTCTAATATTCATATATTGATATTTTAGTAGTTATTCAAGAGGTTATAATTTGAACACTTAATTTACTAGAATCTACCTTAAATTATTACTTTTTCCACTTGTTAGAAAATGCAAGGGCTTTAGAACACTTAACTCCATTTATCTCTTTTGTTTCTACATATTTTTTAAAGCTTCAACATCTTTTATCATTATTTAAAGTAGGAGTTGGGGAACTATGACCCATGGACAAAATCCTGCCCACTACCTGCTTTTTGTTTGTTTTTTTAATGACTTGTGAGCTGAGATTGGTTTTTACATTTGTAAATGGCTGAAAAAAAATCAAAGCAATAGCATTTAAGATATGTGAAAATTGTATAAAATTTAAAATTTATGTTCATAAAGTTTTATTGAAAAGCAGCCACACTCATTCATTGCATGTTTTCTATGGCTGCTTTCCAACACAATAGCAGAGTTAGGCAGTCACTGTGGCAGAGACCATATATGGTGCTCTCATCACTTTATACTGCTGGTAAGTGCACTACACATTGCAGTAGTGCAGTTCTAACTCATCAGAGTTCTGAGAGCCATACAGATTGCTGAACTGCAACACTTTATTTTTTTTTACACTAGTGCAGAGCCACCATGGCAAATTGAATGTCATGCTTTTAAGACACAGTGGAGTGTGAATTACTTTATTATCAAATTAGATGACAAAGCATTGTGTTTTTTAACAATAACACTATAGCTGTGCTAAAAGAATACAGTATACATTGGCATCACCAGACTAAGCACTCATCACAGTATTCACAACTCATAGGAAAGCAACAGTAAGAAAAATTAGAAAATTTAATATGAAATATCTCATCAAAAGAGAATTTCTTCACACGTACAAAAAATGAAAACGATTCTGCAACCAGAGTAATGACATATATATGGCAATTACCCTTCTTAAAGTTAGTAGACCTTTTTGTTTCTGTTTGGAAAACTCTTATCCCATGTCTTCTGAAATATTGCTTCTACCCTTTCATTACTTTTCTCCTTCTTCAATTCCAGCTACACATATGTTAGAGCTTTCTCTGTGACCCAATGCCACTTATGTTATTTTATATATATTTCATGCTTTTTTCCTTTACTGTTCCATTCTTGATTTTCTACTTACCTCTGTTGCTATTAAATCCATATATTGATTTCTTAATTTTAGTTGTTTTTTATTTTGGTTTAGAATTTCTATTTGAAACCTTAATATAGATTTACTGTCTACTGTGAAATTCTCCATCTTTTTATCATTTTTTTGGTGTATATCAATAATAGTATCATTGACCTCTATTCTCCTTGATGTGAGTTGGCAAATTTTTCAAGGAGAAAATACAACGTTAAATGTTAGGGTCACCTCAGTGATTTTCCATTTTCTTAGGAAATAGGCTTCTCAAGTTCTGGTTCCCTTGGCTATCTTCCACATCCCTCAGACAGTGCTTTCTTTCTTTGTCCCTCTCTGTCTTTGTGTGTGTGTGTGTGTGTGTGTGTGTGTGTGTGTGTGTGTGTGTGTGTGTGTGTGTGTTTTGCCCAGCTCCTATAATTTTACTTAGGAAGATAAATAATTCTGAAATAAAACTAGCCCAGTTCCTGGCCCATGGGTAGCACTTAGCAAATATTTTTGAGTGAGGTAATTAACTAAATTCTGAGTTTGTGCTGAACATCTCATAATGGGTATTTTAGTTATACTAGAACTCCAAAGAATATAAAGGAGCAACATTTTTCCTACCTGACATTGAGGCAGGAGATAGATGGGCCCCAGGATGAGCAGCTGGAGCTTGTCCCCTGTGGACAGATACTCCAAAATAGCAGGAGGGAAGAGAAGCTGGGCCCTGCTCAGATAAGAGATAAAAGACCACATATTCCTCATTCTCGAAGTCAAGGAGACCTTCCAGACTACACATGCACAGTAAGACTCCTTGAAGGTCAAAAAGGGAGGGGGCACCACCCTATAGTAGGTGATGTCAACCTATAAGATAGGCCTCTTCGCTATAATCCATCTTGGCTAAGAGATGTGTGAGCACACATGGGAGGACCCTGAGATATACCAATTACGGACTCAGAAGCAGGCAAAGCCAGATGATTGGCCAAAGGAAACCTGGTGATTCAAACTACCACGAGGGTGCAAGTCTCTCTCTGAGCCTGCCAATGTGTCTACCCACACTTACCCTTTTCCTCCTAATAAACACTTTACTTGTTTCACTACTTTCTGTCTCTATGTGGAAATTCATTTCTACACAGCTGACCAGCCAGGGCCTTGTCACTGGCCACTGGTCCCTGGTGGTCTACTGGCTAGGATTCAGTGCTCTCACTGCTGTGGCCTGACTTCAGTCTCTGGCCAGGAACCAAAATCCTGCTTCAAACCGCTGCAGACCGAGGACACCTGAGATCAACATTAGTTCAAGGACTCTTACTCATGAAAAAGCCTAAGGTGAGGGGAAACAGAGAGGTGCAAAATAGAGAGAAAACTTTATTTTTGACCTTGCAAATTTGAACCAAAACAGAGACTCGTAGTAAATTAAACCTTTTCTCAAAACCCATTTCCCAAATTCTGCCCAAAATTATTATGAGAAATGATCTCCAAAAAATAAAAGTAACAAAAATTATTTTCAGATTTACAAGAGGTTATGATTCCTCTGAAGCTGTGTGATTAAAAGGGAAGAAACTAATAAATTACCAACTCCTTGTTTAGTTGGGGTAAGGAGAGATATTGTGCTCTGAAACTTACTATGAGCAATACTATTAATAGCATGTGGCTTCTAATCCTTCATGCTCTTCAAAACATTTTCAAACCCTAAGTCTGTGTCAACTTCATACCAACCTTGTGAGCAGGGCTGAGACTTGAGTGAGGTTAATGAGGCACCAGGGGCACAGAATTTAAGGAGGTATCACTCTTAAGGTCATGCAAGTTTCAAGCCTGCACTTCAATGACCCTGTATATGCATGGTCTTGGGAGTGAGCGTTTCTTAAATTTTGTGCACGAGGTGCCTCACTTGTCTCACCGTACCATCAGTTATACCTGGGGTGGGTAGACCAAAATTTATTCTCATGACTTTGAGCAAGCAGGCATAGAAAGTTAATGTGATTTCCCTAAGACCATATTGGAACCTAGAAGACTGATCAAGGGAAATAATAGAAAAATAACTTCGGTAAATATGAGTAGGATACACAATTTTTTTATAGTACCAGAAAGCCAGGTGCAGTGCTGGTCAAACTTAGATCAAAGCCATGTGAATACTTTAGAGCAGTGGTAGTAAATGTAAATTTCATAGGATCTGTCCCCATATATCTCTCATGCTTCACAACCTGAAAAAACACTAATTTTGGTTTCTGGGTGGTACACATTGACTTTATTACTTCTTGTTTTTGTTGATCTCTACCACACCAATCAGGCTTAAATTTGAATTAACAGATGACACTTAAATTTTGGCAAGCCTTAGTTATGAAATCAAACTATTATTGTATACTCTTTTTTTTTACCATGGCAGATGCAGCACTAGCCTCTACAAACAAGGTAATAAAGACATTTACAGTCAGCATCTACAGAAAAGGTCCAAGAGATTTGTTTTACCTACCAGAGTGGGCTGTCTCTGTTTAAGAATGTGGAATGATTTACACGTGTTAATGGGCATGCATTATTGGTGAAATGCTGCTCAATTAAGGCATCTGTGGAACTACAGAAAGGGCTGTGTTGAAAATGAGTATACCTGTTTGCAACCTGCTAAAAGATGCATTGAGGATAAGATGTAGTTATCCAAAATTAAAAAAAGCAGGGATTAGGGCTTCCCTGGTGGTGCAGTGGTTGAGAGTCCTCCTGCCGGTGCAGGGACACAGGTTCGTGCCCCGGTTCAGGAAGATCCCACATGCTGCGGAGCGGCTGGGCCTGTGAGCCATGGCCGCTGGGCCTGCGCATCCGGAGCCTGTGCTCCGCAATGGGAGAGGCCACAACAGTGAGAAGCCCGCGTACCGCATAAAAAAAAAAAAAAAAAGCAGGGATTAGAAAGCCTTATTTCTTTTCAGTCTTCTTTTTTCTCTATGCAGCGTCTTTCTCGGGTATGAACCGAAAACTTCCTTTTGGATCAGTCATTTCACTTAGGAGCTAAGGTTGAGTTTAAAGTGCTGTCTCTTAAGTGAAGGTCAGTGGTTTATCCATTATAGCACCCAAACCCAAATACTTCTAGCAATTAATTATATCTGTATCTGTTTTTATAGAGTAAAAGAATAAAGAAATGACGGTCAGCAGTTTTAGGAAATACAAGTTAAAGGTGTCCTATCATTTAAAATGATATATCATTTTGGAAAGAAAATTTAAAAGCTGGTAAATGCAATCTAAAATTAAATACAGATTTTGAATTTCAGGCTGTGAAGCTGAAAAGATCAAAGGAAAGTCTTTTTAGTACTTTGGAGTTTGCTATAATACTTCCTGGGAGGTCATTTACTCCCATAATTTAGTCTGACTTATTTTGGCTTCAGGTCCATTAAAGATGTGCAGCAGAAAAGGAGGCCTCTTTTTACTTTAATTTCCAACAGCAGCTTGTCAGTAAAAAAGAAGGTGTCTGAAAGAGGATCATCTATCATAGTCCTAATAGCTTTCAAATCTTCTGACTTTTTGAGTCTGATTGAGAGAGAAACTTGCCTCGAAATGTCTGCATTTTAACTCTTTCCACAGTTCTGTGGAGGAGTATTACATTCGATTCTAAGTGATGCTCAAATGCAGTCACCACCCACTATGACACCCATGGTTATCACACCCTAGTTACGGAAATTTAGATGTCAAGAGGATTGGATGTGTCATTAGGTACAGTTTCTTTCTGTCTGCTCTTTTCAAATGACTGAGTCCTACTGATGTGAGTTCAGCTCATCAGTGGATACTCGAATACCTAAAACAAAGTCCAGGTAAATAATTTCTTACCTTTTTTCATTTCCTCCTTTTCTTCCTGTATCTCCTTCTCTCCTTTCCTCTCTCTGTCTCCCCTCTCATCCTTCTCTCTCTCTCTCTCTCTCTTACATACACTAGGAAGGATAAGCTTTTTTTTTGTTTTTTAATCAGAGGCTATATTATGCAAAAGCTAAAGTACTTGGCTGGAAGTCAGAAAAGGAAGAATCTTGTGTTCTATCTTCCTAGAACCTGTGGGTTTCATTGTATAAGACATTTTCATTTCTGTTGTCTTCAGTTTTCCTTATTTGGAGAATAAGGGGGTTGAGTTTGATGAGATCTGAAGTCTTTTCTATTCCTGAACCTGTTCTGAGTATGCCTCCTCTGGAATCCTAGTAGTTACTATTTTACAATGACAAATCCTACAGAGAAGTGCTTATCTCCTCTGAATTTGGGCCTAGAAAACTGACAAAGGATTACCTTAATTGTGTCAATATAGTTCGACTAAGCTTTCTAAATAATTTTTCATCACAGCAGATTTCCACCCACTGTGAGGATGGTAAACGGCTTTCAACTCATGCTGAGTGGCTGCCTAGGGTCTTGTGCTGAGAAGGATTGTGAAGTGGGGTCCAGGGAGTGCAATGAATTCTGAGCCCTAGCTTTCATTGGTGAGCAAGGGGTAAGTGGGGCACACCTACCACTTGTTTGTCATCCCTAACCTTCCTCATTGTCAGTATTGTGGAAAATGCACTACTGCAAAGACCTTACCATAAATTCCAGCTTGAATGAAATAAAATATAAGGCATAAACAAGGCTTTTGTAACCAGCTTTACATAGAGCTGCCAACTGCAGTTGCAACCTCTACAAACTTACAGATTTCTAATACTTGGTGGTCCTGAAATTATTGTTATTTATTACCTTAAGAAATGCATATGTTTATGGACCCCCTAAACACACTCACAGAATGCAAGTATATTTTATTTAAAAATCTTGGAACTTCAGGGCATTTATACTCTGCTTTTTAACATATTTTAGAGAGTCCCTAATAACTCACCTACTGAACTCCTCATACTTTAAACAATTCTGTTTGCTTGGTTTAGATATGCCAAATGGCCATTTCTTGGACCGCTTTTTGACCAAAATAAAATAAATTCCAGAATACCTGCAACATAAAGAAGCTTATTTGCATCTTATATGCTTCTTGACTTTTGCTATTGAAAGGTTCTTACTACCATAATGCAGCCTCTATTGTGTTATAATTTAAATAAAGTGAACATTAAGTATTATAAAATATATATTCTTATTCTAGTGGTAAAAGAAGATTGGTAGGAATTTTTTTTTTTTTTGTGGTTCGCGGGCCTCTCACTGCTGTGGCCTCTCCCGTTGCGGAGCACAGGCTCCTGACACGCAGGCTCAGCGGACGTGGCTCACGGGCCCAGCAGCTCCACGGCATGTGGGATCTTCCTGGACCGGGGCACGAACCAGTGTCCCCTGCATCGGCAGGCGGACTCTCAACCACTGCGCCACCAGGGAAGCCCAATTGGTAGGAATTTTTAGATAACTTTATATATCTATCTGTATACACACACATATACACGCACACAGGCATATATATATATAAAGCCAAGCTACCACTTGGTGGTCTGGCTACCACACACTTCTCAGAAACACTTATGATATCTGCTGAAGAGTTTGAAGTATGTATTAACCAATTGTGTAACATGCCGTAATCTGTTGTATTTTATGCAGAATTTTAGCCAAATCTTATGAAGCAATACAAATCATCTGTTGACCTATTTGAATTTTTTTTATTTTGGAAGGTTTTTATATTATAACTTTTATTTTTATGTAATTTCAAACTACAGAAAAATTGCAAGCTGCAAGAATGATTCAAGCAATTCACTATATCCTTTATTTATTCACTGATTTTTCTTTTACTTTTCCTCCATTTACTCTCTGTTTCACTTTCTCCTTCTTTCTCCTTGCCTCCCTCCCTCCCTCCCTTCCTTCCTTCCTTTCCTCTCTTTATCTGCTTTTTTCTGAGCCAATTGAGTGCTATTTGGAGCTACCATGCCCTCCTTTCTGAATACTTCATTGTGGATTTTCTAAGAACCAGATCATTCTTTTACCTATCCACAGTATAATAACTAAAATATGAGAATTTAATACTGATACAATACTATTATATAATCTCCAGTCTATATCCAAATTATAACCAATTTGTATTTTGCTGAGAAAGGTCCAATAGTGAAGGAATAATTGATAATATAGGAGAGGGATGAGAAAATTATTAGAGCATGTCCTTGAATAGGCATAGGAGATACTGTCTAGTATAAAATCATGGGCTTGACCTTGGTTATGAGAATAGGCAGAATATATGGGCACGGATAAAAGTGGGTTGAGTCATTCAGTGGTGGAAACTTGGATGGTTCTTCTCTGTTACTTATATCTTCTTAGAGAACTAAGAAACTAAAATTGAGGAAGGGGGGAGGTTATTAAAGGTTTAAGGAGGAAGGGGAAAGGAGTGGAACAATAAATTGTTTAGGAAAATGTGTTATGATTGCTGGTAGCATTAATGGCACAGTTGATGTTACTGGTCATAAAATTAAAGTAAGACTACGTAGCATGACTGTCTATTTTCTTTCAACTACACTTGGCTATATAAGTACAGGTGCAGAGTAAGGAGGTAGTATTATTTAACCAGGGCTGAAGTTATGACGTGGTTGTACAATGACACTAGAGAGGAGCAGGGAGTTGAGTGTGTATGTAAGAGAGTAATTATGAAGATACCATAGATTTAAACTGGAGAGTAGGGATGTGAGGATCTTAGGGGATAAGAGACAGTGGGAAAGTTGCAGTCATTGTAATGAGAAGGTCTGGGATTTATTCTGGGAAATGAGGAAAGGTAAATGACAAGACCACTGGAGGAGAAGATGTCATGGGACTCAGAATCCTGAGTTTTGGAAAGATCAGTCTGTATGATAACTGAAATTTTGACAGGAATAATGTGGTAGAGTACCAGCGAAGAATTACCAGAGAAAATATGCCAGGAATGTTGAGTGACACAAAGCAACAATGACAGGTGGTATGTGGTATAGTCTGACAAAGGATTCAAAATTTGGGATTTTTTAGGGAGAAGAGATTGGTCTGAAAGCAGCAATGAAGAACATGGAAAGCACTTGCCACACCTTCAGTCTGGAAGGCAGGAGAGTGGTTGGGAGAAAACATGAAAGGGCTAGATATGAAATAGAGTCCTCTGCAGAGCCAGGCTTCTGTGAAAATAGAAAAGGGAAGGGCTCTGCACTGCATAGAAGTGCCACATCTAAGGAGGTTTCATACACAGCAAGGACTTCACAGCTTTATATTTATTTAGTCTGGCAATTTTTCATCAAATGGAAGTAAAGTGTCTTAAGGAGAAGCTCCATTTTCTAACTCACAAAATGGTGCTATAAGGGCTTAGTAGAAGAAATTGTTTTGTTGATGCTAGACCATAAGTTCCAGAAGGCCCAGAATGAAAGGACTTTAGAAGTTGAGGGGAGGTGCAGATATGAAGTAAAAATAAAGTGTAGAGCCTTGGAAAACTGGAGCCTGGGTATGAGGGAATGACTTGAAAGCACATTTTTTTTAATTCAAATTCAAATTCAATATTTTTTAAGGCATGATGTCTAATATGTTTCTGGGCCTGAGATCCACTGTTCTAAATACTTCAGTTATATTAAACTATTTAAATAATTTTTATAAGCGCCTTTAAGCACTGTATTTTAAATTCCTAAGAGGTAACACATGCATAATATTACATGTTGTATAGTAAAGATTAAGTGAGTAACTCAAGCACACAGTTTTTTTATCCACCACTGCTATTGTCAGTAGTTGTAAATTAACACAGATAGTTTTCAGCCAATAACTAGATGCTTCCATGTTCATTCATGGAAAAAAAGAGCAAATGAAATCTACATCCAGCTGGATCTCGGCAACATTTGATGCCATTTGACATTGTGTGCTTTCAAAATGTAATTAATGAGTGTAATTATTAAGCACAAATTTGTCCTGTTGCTGACTTTGTTGATTATGAGATCAATCTGCAATAAAATAAATATTTTAGTCTTAATTTTAAATTTAGTAGCTAAGTGCCTGTGTAGGAATCCTTAAGAATGAATAGTTTTCCACACTATTTTGCTAACCATTGTAATTTACATTTAAGATTTTCAGTTAATTTATGACAATAGTGATTCCAAATTCAACCATAGATGTTTTGCTTTCCCATATCTTCATACCTCTCTATCTGCTATTGAAACATTTATCAATTATTTGTGCTGAGATGTGTTGCTAAACAACTTTATTTGGAATTTATACATTAAATTTGCACTCTGATCATTATTGATGTTGATAAAATAACAATTATCTTCTGATCAGTATAGACCTGATTTCACAGTTTCCTATGATAGTATGAAACAACAAAAGCAAAAGGTTCTTATGATAGTGTAGAACAGCAAAAGCAAAAATTTAAATCTATAATCTTCTGTAAAATTTACTGGGAACTTAATTTCAGTTTTACACTAGTGCCTCACCAGTTATCAAGAGGCTGAGCATCATCTGTCAGAAACAAACACATTGAAGATACCAAACTTGTTCATTGCTCACAGATTTTCTTTTATTATAGTATTAAGCACAGGATGTAAGAGATCCTAAATGTAACACATCAGAAAAGTATTATCTTCTACAAATACAATGATGTGGATTTGTTCCTATTCAGAAGACATGTTGAAAATGCTCTAGGATATTGTACACTGATTTCTTTCAGTCTGTAATAGCTAATCCCCCTTTTGGATTGGTACAAGTAGTCAAATCAATCCCAAATCTTCAAAAAATGAAAGGCTAGATCACTAATCACCGCTTGCATACTTCACTTTAACATTTCATTCGTCATTGATAGAAGATCATAATGGAAGGTATTATGAAAGGGCACTAGTACAATTGTACTCCGTGGGCCATGTGTAATATTTGAAAGTGTAACATCTCTGTGGGTACTTTGTAAGCTGCAGTGGTTTGGTGAAGAATAAATGTTAAAGCAGATTCTCCCAGTTATCCAATCAAAAACATTTATTATGTGCCCTCTGTGTGTAAAGAACTGTATTAAGTGTACAGTTCTGTCTCTGCTATTTTTGTTAAACTGTGCTCCTGGTGCGTTTTAAGCAGAGCCAAGTGGGTCTTGTCACTAAAATAAAATAAAGACACTTTTTCCCCCAGTTTCTAGAAAGTAGTTAACTTAGTGCTTAGAATTTTATCAATTTTGGTTTTCTCTTGCTAGTTTTCTTAAATGTTTGATGCCTGGTATTGCTTGTTTATGTTGTAGATTATTTTAAATAGTTTTAAAATTATGACTTATTTAATTTAATATGTTTTTTATTTTATGTTGTTCTGGAAACAACATCATGATCACCAGGTAGTCTTTCTGTCATATAAATGAATTTGAATACCAATGTGACTTAAAATGCCTTGGAACAGCTAATTAATTTAATTCAAGTTGCTAAAAATTAGTATATTCAGGCAGTTGACTAATATACAAATTTCTAAAATATAATCATGTACTTTGAAAGAATTAGTGCATTGTTTTATGAACTTGAAGAGTAGAAATAGGTTAGCTCTCAGGAGGGTTTGGTTTATGTTGTTTTTACTTACATGATTTTGTAGGGAGTGAAATTAAAGCATATCTATTATTTTCTAATGCCAGTCATTTCCTACAACTACATCAGACCATCTGTAAATTTAGGCTTCACAGAATATGTAATAAACTTGTTTTATTTTTGTCAAATAGCATTAGCTTAGTATTTAATAATAATAGCAAACTCTTACTGAGCACGTACTTTGTGTCAGGAACTATATTCTACATGCATTGGCTCTTTTAAACCTCATTATCACCTTATAAACTAGCGTTCTTACTACCTCCTTTATTCAGATGAGGAAATTGATTCCTAAAGGTAAAGTAAACTAAACCCAGTTCAGACAACTAGTATGTGACAGACCAGAGATTTGAAGCCTGGAAGTTGGGCTACAGAGTCTGTGTTTCTGACAGTTGATCTAAACTAACCCCACTTTTTTTTCTTAATTCAAGAATGGTGTATTATTTAGGATGCCTTTAGTTACAAGTATCACCCTAACCTAAACTGGTGGAAACAATAAAAATAATTTACTGGCTCACATAATTAAAAAGACTAGAGTTAGCACTTGCTTCAGGCAAGGCTTGAATTACTGGTTCAATGATGTCACTAAGAGCTCAGTTTCCTTCAGTCTCAAGACTCTGTTTTCCCAAGATGGATGCCAGCAGCGTCAGAGGAAAATGCTTCCTTATTCACATTCAGCAAGGAAAAGTGTGTCTTGGTCTCAGTATTTCTTGCAAAAGTCCTGAGCATCCTCCTGAATGAGCCAGTTTAAGTTGCTGTCTGCCCCTGAATCAATTACTGTGGTCACAGAGATAAAATGCTCTGCTTGGCTTAAGTTAGATCACATGTGTGTCCCTGAAACCAGAGAGACCCCAAATGGGCTTCTGATGAAGGAGGATATAGATATTCTGAAAGCAAGCTACACATGTATGCAGAATACAGTATTTCTATATTCAAGTGTTTGTGTTATATATGTAATATCTACATATATAATCTATCTACCCATCCATCCATCCATCTATCCATCTATCCATCTATCCATCCATCCATCCATCCATCCATCATCTGTCTTTGCCTGGTACTTTTCCTTGGGAATCAGTCCTTGAACTAAGAAAGATGCCATACATAATGGGTTTTTTTGTGTGTGGGGTGGGGGCAGTGTGTAGTTAGGAACACTATAATCATTTTGTCAGGTTACCATATAAGTAGTAATGGCTATTGAAAACAAGATCTACTCAGAAGATTTAATTTTGTGGACATTTGGTGCACTCAATAAAGCAGTATTTCATTGAAAATGATTTTTTTTCAAATCTCACTAACTGACATTGTTATCTATAGTTGTTATATGAATACTTTTTTCTTTAGTGCTGTTTTTGCTTTTTATTCACATTCTTTTAGACGCTAAGTACTTCTCTGCCATATGGAACACACAAAGACTGTAGTCTGACAAATTTCAGCGCCAAGGTTATATTGGCAGCTTGTGATGTGGAGGTATGAAATTGTTGTCTAAAGCAGACATACATGCTTCACGTCCTATGCTTAAAAAGAGATACCATAAAAAATAAAAAACCTGCCTCTGGATTCTCATGTCAAGGCTAAACCATTTACAAAGTACAGTAATAAACATGCAAGTGGAAGAAGAGGGAAAAAAAGATAAGTGACTTCTTTGGTATTACTGCAGTTTCTGGCATCCTAAACAGAAATCCTCCCTCACCCATCTTGATGTTACGATATGTGACATAGACAGTCTTGTTGAACCTAGAATTTGTGAAAGAGAAAATGACCTGTCTATGATTATGTAGAAATACTATCTTTTTTGTGTCTGATGTTTCTATTTCAAATCAGCTGTGGTGATCTACTTGAATTAACTATACTGTTTTACAGATTTATACAAGTAATAAAAATATTTCATTGAATATGCATGTGAATCATAGATCGTTTTTGAGATTTTATCCACCTGTCCAAAAATTGTAGAGATGTAAGGCCATAAAATCTGAAATATTTAAGTAGAATATATACTTTGATATAACAATTGAGAAAAATGAAGAAACATTTTAGTTAAAATGCTTTTATTACATTCTTTTTTTTTTTTTTTTTTGCGGTACGCGGGCCTCTTACTGTTGTGGCCTCTCCTGTTGTGGAGCACAGGCTCCGGACGTGCAGGCTCAGAGGCCATGGCTCATGGGCCCAGCCGCTCTGCGGCATGTGGGATCTTCCCGGACTGGGGCACGAACCCATGTCCGCTGAATCGGCAGGCGGACTCTCAACCATTGCGCCACCAGGGAAGCCCCTACATTCATATTTTTAAAAATACAATTTTATGTTAAGGTAGTTTTAGCTTTACAGAAAAGTTGCAAAGATGGTACAGAAAGTTCCCAGGTACCCTACACCCTGTTTCCCATATTATCAACATCTTATATTAGTATGGTATATTTGTTAGAATTAATAAACCAATATTGATACATTATTATTAACCAAAGTCCACACTTTATACAGAGACCCTTGATTTTTAAAACAAAATTTTATTTTAGAACAGTTTAATATATACAGAATTATTATGAAAGAGTACAGAGTTCCCATATGCCCCACACTGCATTTTCCCTATTATTGATATCTTACGTTAGTATGGTACATTTGTCACAATAATGAGCCAATATTGATGCAGTATTATGTGAAAAGTCCACACTTCATTCATATTTCCTCAGTTTACCCCTAATGCCCTTTTTCTGTTTCAAGATCCCATTTAGGACACCACATTACATTTAGTTGTCATGTCTCTGTAAGATCCACTTAGTTGTGATAGTCTCTCAGACATTCCTTGTTTTTAATGACCCTGACAGTTTTGAGGATTATTGGTCAGATATTTTGTAGAATGTCCCTCATTTGGGATTTTTCTGATGTTTTATCATGATTAGACTGGGTCTTTGAATTTTGGGAGAGAAGACCACAGAGATAAAGTATCATTTTCCTCACATATATTAAGGGTACATGTGACTTACCAGCATTGATGTTAACCTTGGTCACCTAACTGAGGTAGTGTTTGTCAGGTTTCTCCACTGTAAAGTTACCCTTATTTCCCCTCCCTTCTCACACTTCTCTTTGGAAAGAAGTTTCTCTGTACAGTCTGCACTTACAGAGTGGGGAGATCATGTACCACCTGCTAAGGACAGAGTCTATACAAATTACTTGCAATTCTTCTGTACAGAAGAATTTATTCTTTATTTTTTCACACAATTATTTATTTACATTCATATTTTAGAAATACAAACAGTCAAATAGCATAGCATTTACTTAAAAAATATTTATTAGAAAGAGTGGGCCTGGACTTCCCTGGTGGCGCAGTGGTTAAGAATCCACCTGCCAATGCAGGGGACACGGGTTCAAGCCCTGGTCCTGGAAGATCCCACATGCCGCGGAGCAACTAAGCCTGTGAACCACAACTACTGAGCGTGCGCTCTAGAGCCCGCGAGCCACAGCTACCGAGCCTGAGTGCCGCAAGTACTGAAGTCCATGCGCCTAGAGCCCATGCTCCGCAACAAGAGAAGCCACTGCAATGAGAAGCCTGCGCACTGCAAGGAAGAGTAGCCACCACTCGCCACAGCTAGAGAAAGCTGGCGCTCAGCAATGAAGACCCAGTGCAGCCAAAAATAAATTGAAAAAAATAAAAGAAAGAACGAGCCACATGGCCTACTAGTCCAGTGTTCCAGGGTTAAGTTGGTATTAATTGGAAATGTCCAGTATTCCAGGGAGGGCATGACATCCTCCCTAGGTGTACACTTACTTCGTCTCTGGATTATGCTGTCTGTCAAATCTTTTCTAAAATCTTCCTATTTCCTGTGTTTAACCCCACATCTTAGTTATAATGGATTGCAGTAGTCTATCATCTGCTGGGTAAAGTAGAAAATACTTTGATTTCTAATTGTTTCTCCCTTAACATTTATTAGCAACAACAACAGCAGCAGCAGCAACAGCAGCACTACTGGCTTTACTGAATAAACCCCATTATGCTAAGTGTTTGACATATACTGAAACTTAAGCCTTAACACATCTTTATAAATTACAACTTATTTTCCTAATTTTAAAGAATATTAAATAACTTGACCAAGATCACACAATTGGCAAATGACAAAACTGAAATTTAAACTAAGATTTTTAAATTAAACTAAGAAATATAAGATTTTTCAAAATTGTAAGTTATCAACTACCTTTTAATGCTTCAACTCACTACGTCACTCATTAAAGATTTCATGTATTTCCCCTCTGTGTCTTTGGTTGACTAATTTTTTGAGTCTGCTGTTATATTTGCACTATTCCTGCACTTGGATAACTTAACTTTTTCCTGTAGAACTTTTCCAATCCAATAATATCATGTGTGAAATGCAGTGATAGGAATTTTTTAGTGATTTGTTGCATATGCATTTGTGTTGTATTGTTTGGGATTAACATCATGTTGGCTGGCTTTTATTTTGTTTTTCCAATAGATTCCTTGATGCCCAAAGTTTCATTAACATTTCAACAAGAGTATCCATTAATCCATACACCCAACTAATTACCATTGACCACCTAAGTATATTATGGGGAGATACAAGCTGAAAAAGATTGACTTCACCTTGAATAAAACTATAGGTGGATAGAAATAATGTGCATATCAGCATAGTACAAGGACAGAAAGTGGTGAAAATTAGTATAAAGAGTTGAGGAAAAAGATTAACTTTCAATAAGAATACCAGAGAAGACCTCTTGGAGGAAGTAACATTTTTCTTACGTCTTAAACAACTGGTAGGATTTGCAAACATGGAGATGGACATCAGCACAGTATAGTGTAGAACTGACCACCAGGATTCTCCTTTTTTCTCCTTCTTTTAATCTCTCAGACACCTGTAGGGGCTCATCATCTTCTGCCTGCCTTTTAAATATAAAATAATTGACTTCTGCCTGCAATTCTCTTCTCTGTGTTTTCTGTATACACTCTGTACCTTCAACCAGCAGTCACATGCTGAGAATTCCAGACCTTTCTATGCCTACAAAATACCTCAACAGGCATCTCAAACTCAGTGTGTCAAAAATAACTCTGCTCATTTTCTTAGATATAAAATAATACCTAAAATAACTTCTGAGTCAGGCATTTCTGGGTTTGAATGTAGTTTCTATCACATACTACCTTAGAGGCGTTGGGCATGTTAGTAAACTAATCTAAGCCTCATGTTTTTTTACACTAAGACAGATAGTAATTGTGCCTACTTTATTTAGATATTATAAAAACCAAATGAGATCATGAATGTCTAAGCTCTCAGTGCTAGTTGTTGTTGTTATTATTCATACAATTTTAGTAAAGAATGTCACCACCCACTTGATCACTCAAGCCCCAAACCTAGCAGCTACCAACAACGAAACTTTTTTTTTTTGCGGTACGCGGGCCTCTCACTGTTGTGGCCTCTCCTGTTGCGGAGCACAGGCTCTGGACGCGCAGGCTCAGTGGCCATGGCTCACGGGCCCAGCCGCTCCGTGGCATGTGGGATCTTCCCGGACTGGGGCACGAACCCGTGTCCCCTGCATCGGTTGACGGACTCTCAACCACTACGCCACCAGGGAAGCCCATGAAACTCTTTAATGTCACTTTCCACCAGTGCTGTCCGTTCTGTGTCAGCAGAATGTCTCTTCTCTAAATGTCACTCTTCTACTTCTCTATCCCTACTTGCTACTTCCTTAGTCTAGGCCTTATTCCTAATTATGATAAATGACAACTGGATTTCTTGCTATTGATCATATTCTGCTTTAATTAGTACTCTGCATGATTGCTAAACTAATGTTTCTAACATGCAAATCTGATTTTTTTCCTCTGCTTTCATCGATGACTCCATATTATGTAGGAGTTGAAATCCAAACTCTTTAGCATGATCTGGCCTCTGCAAAATCTCCTAAATTATCTCTAGTAAACTCACAACCCTAAATACCATAGCTTCCAAATCTCCACACCTCCCTATGCTACTTATTTTTTTTCCTCAGCAGTCCATACTGTTTCACATGTCTACTGCTTAGAACTTTCTTCCAGCCATGTCTTCTCCACCCATGCTGTGATATGGGGAGCATGTCCTAAAATCTGAACAATCTCTTCTACAATGCCCTTTAAGATGGACACAGCTACTTTTGAGTCTCCACTGCAAACATTAAAAGAATTTTTTTTTCTATTTCTTTATTTAATTTATTTTTTGGCTGTGTTGGGTCTACGTTGCTGCACACGGGCTTTCCCAAGTTGTGGCGAGTGGGGGCTACTTTTCATTGCAGCGCGTGGGCTTCTCATTGCAATGGCTTCTCTTGTGGAGCACGGGCTCTAGGCGCGCAGGCTTCAGTAGTTGCAGCACGCAGGCTCAGTAGTTGTGGCTCATGGGCTCTATAGCACAGGCTCAGTAGTTGTGACGCACGGGCTTAGTTGTTCCACCGCATGTGGGATCTTCCCGGACCAGGGCACAAACCCGTGTCCCTTGCCTTGGCAGGCAGATTCTTAACCACTGCGCCACCTGGGAAGCCCTCCACTGCAAACTTTAATGCTATTTCTATAATACCTTAATCTTCTGTTGCATTTATTCATTTGCAGGCCTTTCTCTCCCATCAGACTATACATTGCTTGAGGACAGGAATCTCACATCTAATTTTGCATTCATTCTCAGATCCAAGTAAAGTGCTTGGTGTGTAATAGGTATTTGATAAAATCTTGTATAATTTGTTTAATAAGTTGGATCCAAATGATCAAGATTTACTCATATTCTCACACTTCTGTCCATTCATATTAATTTAAAGAACATATCTATTTTTGAAACTTCATACTTTGCTAGACAGAGAAGTTTGCCTTTGGAAACTCAAGAGGATTCAGGATTATTTACCTACCATAACAGTTATGCTGCTGGTGTTTAACACTACCACCAGTACCAGCTGTGTAAGACCCAGCTCTAAACAAATCTTTTCTTCATTTATCTTATTCCATCATTTGTTGTTTCTAAACTAGGTCCCTACCTATGCCAAAATAACTCCAGCTGATGGCACGGGGACCCCATTTCTCAGACATATTTTAGGAAAGAAAACTTGCCTAGGGTTTTCCTCCATCTGATGTAGAATTTAAAAATAAGTTTATATTTGATGGACAGAGCTAGAAAATATACCTGATATCTACTAATTTAGTCTGTCACCAGGTACACACAATGCAATTACCCATTTATTAAGAAATAAAATGTAAGACTAAAAGCATTTAATTTTAATTGCCTCTGATGCTCACCATGTTGTCACTTTTTACTGGCTCACTATGGCTGCCCAGCTAGAATTTCTCTTTCATGCAAACAACAGGGCTAAATTGAATTACATAAAAAGAAGTAACACACAGTGACTCCCAGCAGTATGTTTTGACAAAACATTTTGTCTCCTTAAATGATTTCACATGCTGTAGTCAAAAAATTTTACCTGACAGTAATGCCATGCAAATATCTGCACTTCTAGTTCACCTTCTCCACTTGTTTACATCAAGATTTTAATAGAGTGGCTGTCACAGAACAACCACTAAAGGCCACTGTTTGATAAGTTGCTGTAAAAGCACTGTTTAAAATGAGAATTTCCTTTCTAAATTCAGCCATCATGAAAGGTGATGGTGGTGGTGGTTAGAAAAATATTGAAGAAACATGTTTTCTTGGAAGACCTCAATAAAATTCTCAGTTAAGTGACATTCTAAATAGTGGTGACTTCAGATTCTGAAGTTGGAGTTGCTAAAGCAGCATCTGGCAAAAAATACTGCGCATAGTAGTTTCTCAATAAATGTGTTCCTTCAATAATTACAACACCTGTTCTTTAAAAATGTTGCTTCATAGAGTCTGAATTTTACTCTAGGATATTTAACTCTGTCAAAACATGAATTATTTCCATAATGAAATTGCATTAGTATTCTAAAAGAATTAAACATATACTGCTACACATGTTTTGCTTGTTCACTCTTAAATCCTTGCTATGATACATCAAATAATATCTTAATAATGAGCTTAAAGTTTATTTAGTGCTTACTGTGTGGCTTGCAAGCTGTTAAGTACTTTATATGAATTTTCTTATTTAAACTTCTCATCAATCTGATGAGATAGGTATGGTTTATGAAGACTCTAAGAAGCTGTTTTATTTCTTGAAATTAATTTTTTCCATTAAACTAAAAATGTTACCTAGTTATAATACCACAATATCACAGTAATACAGGGGAAACATTCCGTGTGTTCACAGAATTACATTTTTTACTTCTGAACAACACGTTTGGCCTTATTTCTCATTGGGACATATTTCAACGTCTGATTTTTTTTTTCTAAAACGTTCTGCAACTTCTTTTAATATCACAAATTCAGCTTTAGTCTTAACAAGGTGAATTCCACACCTGTTTTAGTTTGGTTTTTCAGTTCTGTGAAATAAATAGCAACAGTGTTAGCATTATCTACTTTTTAAGAACTTAAAATTATCTATCATTGTAAGAAGTATCAAGCACCTTAGTTCTATCACAGTATGAATTTGAAAATGCCAAAAATTAATCATAGAGTCTCATATATTTTGTCAAGATTGGACACTTCCATTTTATTTTCTACCTTTAAAATGATTGTGCTAAATCCTAATCATTTCAATCTATGTTCTTCTTCAATCCAGCCTTTTTCCCCCAAACATTTGTTTCTTTGCAAGAGTTCCCAGGATGGTGTCAAATACAAATTGATTTTAAATGACATTCCCTTTCTTGGCAAACTACTTCCACACTGTTAGAGAACTTTTGTAGATTAAAATTGTTGAGATTATTTTAGTTCTCTTTTATTCTAAGTAAATTAAATTCTGTCTTGTATTTTCTTCCTCATTTTATTTCATCAATGTCTAATTTGAAAATAGGAAGGAAATTAGATTTTGGCCTGCAATGAGATGATATTTTGGGGATTATAACATCCCTTGTGATATTAAAGACTTACTCTATTGAAGAAGAGATGGCAATCCATTTTTCATCAGTCTTATTTCATAATATTGCCATATGTATATATTCCAAATCTATGCTACTTTTACAAAATTTCTAGGAAAGGCCTCTGTGAATCGGCATGTGTAAATCCTTGAATCTTGAGATTGAGACAGCATCTAAGATGTGCATCCCTGAAACTATTTTGCCATTCAGAGCACATCATTTCTTCACCACAGGGGGAAACTTCAGAAAATATTGAATTCAACATTCTCAGAGCAGTATTTGTTTGCTCTCTTGCTTAGGAAAAATGTTTTAGCAACTCTCACACTTATGACATTTCTGAGAATTGAAGAACCATAGTGTTAGAACTGTAGTGTATCTTAAATATGGTTTAATTATTCAGAGGGACTAAATTGTGCCTCTAATGTTCATCCACGTGGAAAACCCAGGAGGTAAATGAATCGAAGGACCTAAATTGAGTCTCCTGTCCATTTTTCTCTGATACTGTATTTGAGACACCAAACATGGTCATTTTTAATCCCTGGACTCTAGATGCAGTTGGAGCAAAGGAACCCCTCTGCCCCACCCCCAATCTCTTTCCAGGACTAGGAACTCTTATCTTTCACAATACTTCACTTCTCTATTTATCCCAGGTCAAGTGCTCTCATAGTGAACAAGTCTGTGAGGATCAAGAGATTGAGCATTAAGCAAAGACAGTAGAATTGTGTTGACACACCTTGGGCTTTGTAACCTTGAGCAAATTATGTAGTTGCTTTAAACCACAGTTTGACCATCTGTAAAATTAAGATAGTAGTATTTATTCATAGCATTGTTTGAGGAATTTATTGTGCTAATTCATGGGATGCATTTATCCTAGCACATAGAAACCCTCAACAAATATTAAACACTGCTTCTAGATTTGTTACACTGTGTCTGGCCAATGTGTATAGGCAGAAGTGAAGATGGGTGGTTTCTTGATATACAGTTTATTGTGTGTCAAAAATCAGTAATTTATAGGTTTCTATTTAAATTTTTAAGTAAACATTTAATTATAGTGTACATGCAAAAAAGTAAATCGTGTGTTTTACATTCAAATTTTCATAAAATATACATACCTTATAACTACCACATATCAAGAAATAAGACACGAATGCCCTCCTGTTTCCTCAGTCACTGCTCTCCTAATCACTGTTGATTAGTTTGCCTGTTTTAGAACTTTCTATGGATGGAATTTCTGTGACTGGAATTTGTGTTTGGTTATAAGATTGACTTATATTGCTAAGTGTATCAGTATATGTTCATTCTCATAACATGAAAATGTCACAAATTATATTATAATTCTAAAGGTGATGGACCTTTGGGTTGTTATGACTAAAGCTGCTGTGAATATTCCTGTGTATGTCATTTGGTGCTCACAGATATGCCTTTCTCTTGGATATAAACCCAGGAGTGGAATTGCTGAGTTGTAGTTTATATGTAGGCTCAGCCTAAGTAGATGCTGATAAATAGTTTTCCAAAATTTATACTCCTACTGGCAGAATATGGGAGTTATATTTGCTTCACATATGGCAAAAACATACTATTATTTTCATATTGTTAAATTTCAAATGTTAACCTTTCTGTTTGGTGTGTAGTGGTATCTCATAGAACAGTTGTGTAAAGAACATGAGTTTTTGTTTGTTTGCTTTTTTTCATGTTTCCTTGGTCAAATGGATTTCTCGTTTTGGAAAATACCTGTTGAATTTATTGCCTATATTTATATTGGGTTGTTTATTACTTCTCTTACTGAATTCTAGGACTTCTTTATATGTTTTGGATATGAGTTTTCTACATATATATATTATATATACCAAATAAATAAAATTTATCTATTTCCCCCTAAGTAACTTGCCTTTCATTCTCTTAATGATATCTTTTGATAAACAGAAGTTTCTAATTTTAATAAAGTCAAATTTATCTTTTTCTGTACAGTTAGTCTATTTTGTTGTCCTAATTTAGATTTATTTGACTACCCCAGAGGTATGAAGATATTCTCCTGTGGTATCTTCTAGATTGCTGTATTGTTTTTCCTTTCAATTTTAAGTCCACAATTTATGTGGAAATAATTTTTCTATGTGGTACAAAGTAGAGGTCAAGACCTAGGATCTTTTGTAAAACTGACATTCTTTCTTTACTGCAGTGTCATATTTGTCACAAATCCAGTGACCATATATGTGTGGAACTCTTTCTGAGCTCTATTCTAATTCATTTTTCCATTTGTCTATCCTTGCACATATTATAGTACATCCTTATACAGTGTCTTAGTTTCTGTATTTTATAATTAATCTTGATAGCTAAGTGTGGGTTTCCAACTTTGTTCTTCAAGATTGCGTTGGCTATTAGTGACCCTTTGTTTTTCATAAAATACTTTTGAATTAGCTTGTCAATTTCCACAGACTAAACCTGCTGGGATTTTAATTGGTATCACATAAAATATATGGGGCAATCTGGGGCAGAATTAAGTTTTTCAGTGTAGCGGTCTGGCATATGTTTTTGGTAGAATGATTCATATGTATTTTGTATATTTAAGCTATTATATATGATTTTCAATTTTCCATTTTATAATTTTGTAGTGGTGTATACATACAGTTGATTTGTTTTTTTTTTTTTTTTGCGTACATGGGCCTCTCACTGTTGTGGCCTCTCCCGTTGTGGAGCACAGGCTCCGGACGCACAGGCTCAGCGGCCATGGCTCACGGGCCCAGCCGCTCCGCAGCATGTGAGATCTTCCCAGACCAAGGCCCGAACCCGTGTCGCCTGCATCGACAGGCAGACTCTCAACCACTGCGCCACCAGGGAAGCCCCATACAGTTGATTTTTGTATTGAATTTGTATATTGTGAGAAAACAAAATTTACTTATTAATTCTGGTACTGTATCTGTAGATTCTTTTAGATTTTCTATATATGCAGTTATGACAACTACAAATAATGGTTTTATTTGTTCCATTCAAATGCTCCTACCATTTATTTAATTGTTTGGCATTTCTTGGTTCATTCATTCTGTCATTAATTTATCTTGTAATATTGCATAGGCTAGGAACTCCAGTGCAATGTCATCTAGAAATGATACTTAAAATCATTCTTGTCTTGTTTCTTATTCAGTAATAAGTGTAACGTTGTTGTAGGTTCTTGTAGAAACTTAAAAAAAATCAGTTAATTGAAGTTTCCTTCTCTTACTAACTTCTAGGGATTTCTATGATGAATGTGTATATAGTTTTTCTTCTTTATACTGTTATTATTGTCTGTAATGAAATAGTCATATGATTTTTTCTCCTTTATTCTGTTTTTTTAAATTGAAGTATAGTTAATTTACAATGTTGTGTTAAGTTTCAAGTGTACAAAGCAATACAGTTATACATATATATGTATGTTTTTTTCAGATTCTTTTCCATTACAGGTTATTATAAGATATTGAATATAGTTACCTGGGCTATACAGTAGGTCCTTCTTGTGTATCTATTTTATGTATAGTAGTGTGTATATGTTAATCCCAAACTTCTAATTTATCTCTCTCCCCCCTGCCCCCCCCACTAATCCCTTTAGTAGCCATAAGTTTGTTTTCTGTGTCTGTGAGTCTATTTCTGTTTTGTAAATAAATTCATTTATATCATTTTTTAAGATTCCACATATAAGTGATGCCATATGATATTTTTCTATCTCTGTTTGACTTATTTCACTTAATATGATACTCTTTAGGTCCATCCACATTATTGCAAATGGCATTATTTCATTATTTTTTATAGCTGAGTAATATTCCATTGTGTATTTATACCACATCTTTATCCATTCATCTGTTGATGGACACTTGGGTTACTTTCATGTCTTGACTACTGTGAATAGTGCTTCTATGAACATTGGGGTGCATGTATCTTTTTGAGGATATATGCCCAGGAATGGGATTGCTGAATCATATGGTAACTCTATTTTTAGTTTTTTTAAGGAACTTCCATACTGTTTTCCATAGTGGCTGCACCAACTTACATTCCCATCAAGAGTGTAGGAGTGTTCCTTTTTCTGCACACCCTCTCCAGCATTTATTATTTGTAGACTTTTTGATGACGGCCATTGTGATTGGTGTGTGGTAATACCTCATTGTAATTTTGATTTTCATTTCTCTGACACTTAACAATGTTGAGCATCTTTTCATGTGCCATCGGTAGGTCTTTGGCACTGTAGGTCTTTCTGTTGGCCATCTGTAGGTCTTCTTTGGAGGAATGTCTATTTAGGCCTTCTGCCCATTTTTTGACTGGGTTGTTTGTTTTCTGATATTGAGTTGTATGAGCTGTTTGTATATTTTGGGAATTAAGCCCTTGTCAATCACATCATTTGCAAATATTTTCTCCCACTCCATAGGTTGTCTTTTTGATTTGTTTATAATTTCCTTTGCTGTGCAAAAACTTTTAAGTTTAATTAGGCCCCATTTGTTTATTTTTGTTTTTAATTACTGTTACTCTAGGAGATGGATCCAAAAAAATATTGCTGCAATTTATGTCAGAGAGTGTTCTGCCTATGTTTTCCTTTAGGAGTTTTATAGTATTCAGTCTCATGTTTAGGTCTTTAATCCATTTTGAGTTTATTTTTGTATATGGTGTAGAGAATGTTCAAACTTCATTTGTTTACATGTAGCTCTCCAGTTTTCCCAGCACCATTTATTGAAGAGACTATCTTTTCTCCATTGTATATTCTTCCCTCCTTTATCACAGATTAATTGAACATAAGTGTATGGGTTTATTTCTGGGCTTTCTCTCCTGTTCCATTGATCTATATGTCTGTTTTTGTGCCACTACCATACTGTTTTGATTTCCATAGCTTTGTAGTATAGTCTGCAGTCAGCGTGATTCCTCCAGCTTCGTTCTTTCTCAAGATTGTTTTGGCTCTTCGGGGTCTTTTGTGTTTCCATACAAATTAAAAAATATTTTTTTCTAGTTCTGTAAAAAATGCCATTGGTAATTTGATAGGGATTGCATTGAACCTGTAGATTGCCTTGGGTAGTATAGTCATTTTCACAATATTGATTCTTCCAATACAAGAACATGGTATATCTCTCTATCTGTTTCTGTCATCTTTGATTTCTTTCATCAGCGTCTTATAGTTTTCAGAGTAAAGGTTTTTGCCTCCTTAGGTAGGTTTATTCCTAGGTATGTTATTCTTTTTGATGCAATGGTAATAGGATTGTTTTCTTAATTTCTGGTTCTGATCTTTCATTGTTAATGTATAGAAATGCAACAGATTTCTGTATATTAATTTTGTATCCAGCAACTTTACAGAATTTATTGATGAGCTCTAATTCCGGTGGCATCTTTAGGGTTTTCTATGTAATGTCATGTCATTTACAAACAGTGACAGTTTTACCTCTTCTCTTCCAATTTGGGTGCCTTTTATTTCTTTTATTTCTCTGAGTGTTGTGGCTAGGAGTTCCAAAACTGTGTTGAATAAAAGTAGTGAAAGTGGGCATCCTTCTCTTATTCCTGATCTTGGAGGAAAGACTTTCAGCTTTTCACTGTTGAGTCTGATGTTAGCTGTGCATTTGTTGTATATGGCCTTTATTATGTTTAGGTATGTTCCCTCTTTACCCACTTTCTGAAGAGTTTTTATCATAAATGGATGTTGAATTTTATTAAAAGCCTTTTCTGCATCTATTGAGATGATAATGTGGTTTTTATTCTTCAATTTGTTAATGTGGTATATCACATTAATTTGTGGATTTTGAAAAATCCTTGCATCCCTGGGATAAATACTTGATCATGGTGTCTGATCCTTTTAATGTATTGTTTCATTCGGTTTGCTAGTATTTTGTTGAGGATTTTTGCATCTATAGTTATCAATGATACTGGCTTGTAACTTTCTTTTTTTGTGATTTCTTTGTCTAGTTTTGGTATCAGGGTGATGGTGGCCTCATAGAATGAATCAGAAATATTCCTTCCTCTGCAGTTTTTTAGAATAGTCTCAGAAGGATAAGTGTTAATTCTTCTCTAAATGTTTGGTACAATTCACCTGTGAAGCCACCTGGTCCTGGACTTTTGTTTATTGGGAGTTTTAAAATTACTGATTCAAAGTCAGTACTGGTTATTGGCCTGTTCATATTTTCTATTTCTTCCTGGTTCAGTCTTGGGAGATGGTACCTTTCTCAAAATTCATCCATTTCTTCTAGATTATCCATTTTACTGGCCTATATTTGCTTGTAGTAGTCTCTTATGATCCTTCATATTACTGTGGTGTCGGCTGTAACTTCTTTTTCATTTCTGATTTTATTGATTTGGGCTCTGTCCCTTTTTTTCTTGATGAGTCTGGCTAAAGATTTTTCAATTTTGTTTATCTTTTCAAAGAACCATCTTTTAGTTTCATTGATCTTTTCTATTTTTTTGGTCTCTATTTCATTTATTTATGCTATAATCATTATGATTTCTTTCCTTCTACTAACTTTGGGTTTTGTTTGTTCTTCTTTCTCTAGTTGCTTTAGGCATCAGGCTAGGTTGTTTGATATTTTTCTTGTTTCCTGAGGTAAGTTTGTATTACTATAAACTTCCCTCTTAGAACAGCTTTTGCTGCGTCCCACAGGATTTGGATCGTCATGTTTTTATTTTCATTTGACTCTACATATTTTTTATCTCATCTTTGATTTCTTCAGTTAATTATTTGTTGTTTAGTAGCACATTGTTTAGCCTCCACATGTTTGTGTTTTTTCTTGTGCTGTGGTCAGAAAAGACGCTTGATATGATTTCAGTTTTCTTTAAACTTACCGAGGCTTGCTTTGTGGCCCAGTATGTGATCTGTCCTGTAGAATGTTCCATGTGCACTTAAAAAGAATGTATATTCTGCTGCTTTTGGATGGTATGCTCTATAAATATCAATTAAGCCCATCTGACGTAATGTGTCATTTAAGGTCTGTGTTTCCTTATTGATTTTCTATCTGGATGATCTGTCCATTGGTGTAAGTGGGGGGTTAAAGTCCCCCACAGTTATTGTGTTAATGTCAATCTCTCCTTTTATGTCTGGTAACATTTGCCTTATATATTATGATGCCCCTATGTTAGGTGCATATATATTTACATTGTTACATTACATTGTTATATCTTCTTGGATTGAACCTTTGATCATTATGTAGTGTCTTTCTTTGTCTCTTGTAGCAGTCTTTATTTTAAAGTCCATTTTTTCTGATCTAAGTATTGCTACTCCAGCTTTCTTTTGATTTCCGTTTGCATGGAATACCTTTTTCCTTCCTCTCACTTTCAATCTGTATGTGTCTGTACATCTGAAGTGACTCTTGTAGGCAGCATATATACAAGTTTTGTTTTTGTGTCCATTCAGCCAGTCTGTGTCTTTTGGTTGGAGCATTTAGTCTGTTTACATTTAAGGTAATTATTGATATGTATATTCTTACTGCCATTTGGTTAATTGTTTTGGATTTGTTTTTGTAGGTGTTTTTTCTACCTTTCTTCTTTTGCTCTCTTGTGATTTGATGACTATCTTTAGTGTTATGTCTGGATTCCTTCTTATTTGTGTGTGTATCTATTATAGATTTTTGTTTTGCAGTTTTCATGAGGTTTTTATATATAGCAGTATGTATGTGTGTGTGTGTGTGTGTGTATGTATGCTTGTTTTATAAGCATATATACATATATGTTTGTTTTAAGTTGCTAATCTCTTACTTTCAAATGAATTTTAGATATCCTGCATTGATACTCTTCTCCCCTCACAATTACTGTTTTTATATTATATTTTACATCTAATTGTTTTGTGTATCCCTTAACTGCTTATTGTGTATACATATGATTTTACTACTTTTGTATTTTAACTTCCCTACTAGCTTTGGGTGTGGATGATTTCCTACCTTTATTGTATGTTTGCATTTACCAGTGAGCTTTTCAATTTTGTAATTTTCTTTTTCTAATTGTGGCCTTTTCTTTTCCACCTGGAGAAGTTCCTTTAGCATTTGTTGTAAAGCTGGTTTGGTGATGCTGGATTTGTTTAGCTTTTGCTTGTCTGTAAAGCTTTTGATTTCTCCATCAAATCTGAACAAGAGCCTTGCTCTGTAGAATATTCTTTTTTTTTTTTTTTTTTTTGCTGTACGCGGGCCTCTCACTGTTGTGGCCTCTCCCGTTGCGGAGCACAGGCTCCGGATGCGCAGGCCCAGCAGCCATGGCTCACAGGCCCAGCCGCTCCGCGGCATGTGGGATCCTCCCAGACCGGGGCACGAACCCATGTCCCCTGCATCGGCAGGCGGACTCTCAACCACTGCGCCACCAGGGAAGCCCTGTAGAATATTCTTGGTTGTAGGTTTTTTTCTTTCATCACTTTAAGAATATCATGCCACTCCTTTCTGGCCTGCAGAGTTTCTGCTGAAAAATCAGGTAATAGCCTTATGGGAGTTCCTTTGTATGTTATTTGTTGGTTTTTTCCTTGTTGCTTTTAATATTCTCTCTTTATCTTTAAGTTTTTTCATTTTGAATATAATGTGTCCCAGTGTTCCTCTGCAGGTTAATCCTGTATGGGACTCTCTGTGCTTCCTGGACTTGGATGACTGTTTCTTTCCCCAGGTTAGGGAATTTTCCAACTATCATCTCTTCATATATTTTCTCAGGCCTTTTCTCTCTCTCTTCTCTTTGTGAGACCCCTATACTGTAAATATTAGTGCACTTGATATTGTTCCTGAGGTCTCTTAAAGTGTTCTCATTTCTTTTCATGCTTTTTTCTTTTTTCTGTTCAACAGCAGTGATTTCTGCTAGTCTGTCTTCCAGCTCACTGATCCATTCTTCTACCTCATTTTGTCTACTATTGTTTCCTTCTAGTGTATTTTTCACTGTACTCTTCAATAATGTTTGGTTGTTCTTTATATTTTCTAATTCTTTGTTAAAAACTTCTAATTTCTCACTCTGTGCCTTCATTCTCATCCCAAGTTCTTTGATCATCTTTACAATCATTACTCTGAACTCTTTCTCAGGTAGACTGCCTCTCTCCATGCTACTTAGCTCTTCTTCTAGGGTTTTATCTTGTTCCTTCTTGTGTAACATATTCCTCTGTCACCTCATTTTGTCTAAATTGCTATTTGTATTTCTGTGTATGTGGTAGGTATTTTTTCTTTCAACATCTTTATTGGAGTATAATTGCTTTACAATGGTGTGTTAGTTTCTGTTTATAGCAAAGTGAATCAGTTATACATATACATATGTTCTCATATCTCTTCCCTCTTGCATCTCCCTCCCTCCCACCCTCCCTATGCCACCCCTCTATGTGGTCACAAACCACCTAGCTGATCTCCCTGTGCTATGTGGCTGCTTCCCACTAGCTACCTATTTTACGTTTGGTAGTGTACATATGTCCATGCCACTTTCCCACTTTGTCCCAGCTTACCCTTCCCCCTCCCCATAGCCTCAAGTCCATGCTCTAGTAGGTCTGTGTCTTTATTCCCATCTTACCCTTAGGTTCTTCATGACCTTTTTTTTTCCTTAGATTCCATATATATGTGTTAGCATACGGTATTTGTTTTTCTCTTTCTGACTTACTTCACTCTGTATGACAGACTCTAGGTCCATCCACCTCACTACAAATAACTCAATTTTGTTTCTTTTTATGGCTGAGTAATATTCCATTGTATATATGTGCCACATCTTTATCCATTCATCTGTTGATGGACACTTAGGTTGCTTCCATGTCCTGGCTATTGTAAATAGAGCTGCAATGAATATTTTGGTACATGACTCTTTTTGAATTATGATTTTCTCAGGGCATATGCCCAGTAGTGGGATTGCTGGGTCACATGGTAGTTCTATTTATAGTTTTTTAAGGAACCTCCATACTGTTCTCCATAGTGGCTGTACCAATTCACATTCCCACCAACAGTGCAAGAGGGTTCCCTTTTCTGCACACCCTCTCCAGCATTTATTATTTCTAGATTTTTTGATGATGGCCATTCTGACTGGTGTGAGATGATATCTCATTGTAGTTTTGATTTGCATTTATCTAATGATTAATGATGTTGAGCATTCTTTCATGTGTTTGTTGGCAATCTCTATATCTTCTTTGGAGAAATGTCTATTTATGTCTTCTGCCCATTTTTAGATTAGGTTGTTTTTTTGTTATTGAGCTGCATGAGCTGCTTTTAATTTTGGAGATTAACCCTTTGTCAGTTGCTTCATTTGCAAATATTTTCTCCCATTCTGAGGGTTATCTTTTGGTCTTATTTATGGTTTCCTTTGTAAAAGGTTTGAAGTTTCATTAGGACCCATTTGTTTATTTTTGTTTTTATTTCCATTTCTCTAGGAGGTGGGTCAAAAAGGATCTGGCAGTGATTTATGTCATAGAGTGTTCTGCCTATGTTTTCCTCTAAGAGTTTGATAGTGTCTGGCCTTACCTTTAGGTCTTTAATCCATTTTGAGTTTATTTTTGTGTATGCTGTTAGGGAGTGTTCTAATTTCATACTTTTACATGTACCTGTCCAGTTTTCCCAGCACCTCTTATCGTGAGGCTGTCTTTTCTCCATTGTATATTCTTGCCTCCCTTATCAAAGATAAGGTGACCATATGTGCATGGGTTTATCTCTGGGCTTTCTATCCTGTTCCATTGATCTATATTTCTGTTTTTGTGCCAGTACCATACTGTCTTGATAACTGTAGCTTTGTAGTATAGTCTGAAGTCAGGGAGCCTGATTCCGCCAGCTTTATTTTTCGTCCTCATTATTGCTTTGGCTATACGAGGTCGTTTGTGTTTCCATACACATTGTGAAATTTTTTGTTCTAGTTCTGTGAAAAATGCCACTGGTAGTTTGGAAGGGATTGCATTGAATCTGTAGATTGCTTTGGGCAGTAGAGTCATTTTCACAATGTTGATTCTTCCAATCCAAGAACATGGTATATCTTTCCATCTATTTGTATCATCTTTAATTTCTTTCATCAGTGTCTTATAATTTTCTGCATACAGGTCTTTTGTCTCTTTAGGTAGGTTTATTCCTAGATATTTTATTCTTTTGTTGCAATGGTAAATGGGAATGTTTTCTTAATTTTACTTTCATATTTTTCATCATTAGTGTATAGGAATGCCAGAGATTTCTGTGCATTAATTTTATATCCTGCTACTTTACCAAATTGATTGATTAGCTCTAGTAGTTTTCTGGTAGCATCTTTAGGATTCTCTATGTATAGTATCATGTCATCTGCAAACAGTGACAGCTTTACTTTTTCTTTTCCGATTTGGATTCCTTTTATTTCTTTTTCTTCTCTGATTGCTGTGGTTAGAACTTCCAAAACTGTGTTGAATAAGAGTGGTGACAGTGAGCAACCTTGTTTTGTTCCTGATCTTAGTGGAAATGCTTTCAGTTTTTCACCATTGAGGACGATGTTGGCTATGGGTTTGTCATATATGGCCTTTATTATGTTGAGGAAAATTCCCTCTATTCCTACTTTCTGCAGAGTTTTTACCATAAATGGGTGTTGAATTTTGTCAAAAGATTTCTCTGAATCTATTGAGATGATCATATGGTTTTTCTCCTTCAATTTGTTAATATGGTGTATCACATTGATTGATTTGCATATATTGAAGAATCCTTGCATTCCTGGAATAAACCCCACTTGATCATGGTGCATGATCCTTTTAATGTGCTGTTGGATTCTGTTTGCTAGTATTTTGTTGAGGATTTTTGCATCTACGCTCATCAGTGATACTGGCCTGTAGTTTTCTTTCTTTGTGGCATGTTTGTCTGGTTTTGGTATCAGGGTGATAGTGGCCTCATAGAATAAGTTTGGGAGTGTTCCTCCCTCTGCTATATTTTGGAAGAGTTTGAGAAGGATAGCTGTTAGCTCTTCTCTAAATGTTTGATAGAATTGGTCTGTGAAGCCATCTGGTCCTGGGCTTTTGTTTGTTGGAAGATTTTTAATCACAGTTTCAATTTCAGTGCTTGTGATTGGTCTGTTCATATTTTCTATTTCTTGCTGGTTCAGTCTCGGAAGGTTGTGCATTTCTAAAAATTTGTCCGTTTTTTCCAGGTTCTCCATTTTGTTGGCATGGAGTTGCTTGTAGTAATCTCTCATGATCTTTTGTATTTCTGCAGTGTTAGTTGTTACTTCTCCTTTTTCATTTCTAATTCTATTGATTTGAGTCTTCTACATTTTTTTCTTGATGAGTCTGCCTAGTGGTTTATCAATTTTGTTTATCTTCTCAAAGAACCAGCTTTCAGTTTTACTGATCTTTGCTATCATTTCCTTCATTTCTTTTTCATTTATTTCTGATCTCATCTTTATGATTTCTTTCCTTCTGCTAACTTTGGGGGTCTTTTGGTCTTCTTACTCTAATTGCTTTAGGTGCAAGGTTAGGTTGTTTATTTGAGATGTTTCCTGTTTCTTAAGGTAGGATTGTATTGCTATAAACTTCCATCTTAGATCTGCTTTGGCTGCATTCCATAGGTTTTGGGTTGTCGTGTCTCCATTGTCATTTGTTTCTAGGTATTTTTTGATTTCCTCTTTGATTTCTTCAGTGATCACTTCGTTATTAAGTAATGTATTGTTTAGCCTACATGTGTTTGTATTTTTTACAGATCTTTTCCTGTAATTGATATCTAGTCTCATAGCGTTGTGGTCGGAGAAGATACTTAATACAATATCAGTTTTCTTAAGTTTACCAAAGCTAGCTTTGTGCCCCAAGATATGATCTATCCTGGAGAATGTTCCATGAGCACTTGAGAAAAATGTGTATTCTGTTGTTTTTGGATGGAATGTCCTATAAATATCAATTAAGTCCATCTTGTTTAATGTATCATTTAAAGTTTGTGTTTCCTTATTTTCATTTTGGATGGTCTGGGTGTGAAAGTGGAGTGTTTAAGTCCCCTACTATGATTGTGTTACTGTCGATTTCCCCTTTTATGGCTGTTAGTATTTGCCTTATGTATTGAGGTGCTCCTATGTTGGTGCATAAGTATTTACAATTGTTATATCTTCTTGGATCAATCCTTTGATCATTATGTAGTGTCCTTCTTTGTCTCTTGTAATAATCTTTATTTTAAAGTCTATTTTGTCTGATATGAGAATTGCTACTCCAGCTTTCATTTGGTGTTCATTTGCATGGAATATCTTTTTCCATCCCCTCACTTTCAGTCTGTATGTGTCCCTAGGTCTGAAGTGGGTCTGTTGTAGACAGCATATGTACGGGTCTTGTTTTTGTATCCATTCAGCCAGTCTGTGTCTTTTGTGGGAGCATTTAATCCATTTACATTTAAGGTAATTATCCATATGTATGTTCCTATTCCCATTTTCTTAATTGTTTTGGGTTTGGTTTTGTAGGTCTTTTCCTTCTCTTGTGTTTCTTTTTTTTTTTTTTCTCTTGTGTTTCTTGACTAGAGAAGTTCCTTTAGCATTTGTTGTAAAGCTGGTTTGTTGGTGCTGAACTCTCTCAGCTTTTGCTTGTCTGTAGAGGTTTTAATTTCTCCATCAAATCTGAATGAGATCCTTGCTGGGTAGAGTAATCTTGGTTGTAGGTTTTTCTCCTTCATCACTTTAAATATGTCTTGCTAGTCTCTTCTGGCTTGCAGAGTTTCTGCTGAAAGATCAGCTGTTAACCTTATGGGGATTCCCTTGTGTGTTATTTGTTGTTTTTCCCTTGCTGCTTTTATTATGTTTTCTTTGTATTTAATTTTTGACAGTATGATTAATATGTGTCTTGGCATGTTTCTCCTTGGATTTATCCTGTATGGGACTCTCTGTGCTTCCTGGACTTGATTAACTATTTCCTTTCACATATTAGGGAAGTTTTCAACTATATTCTCTCCCAATATTTTCTCAGTCCCTTTCTTTTTCTCTTCTTCTTCTGGGACCCCTATAATTTGAATGTTGGTGCGTTTAATGTTGTCCCAGAGGTCTCTGAGGCTGTCCTCAATTCTTTCCATTCTTTTTTCTTTATTCTGCTCTGCAATAGTTATTTCCACTATTTTATTTTTCAGGTCACTTATCCGTCCTTCTGCCTTAGTATTTTGCTACTGATCCCTTCTAGAGTAATTTTAATTTCATTTATTGTGTTGTGCATCGTTGCTTGTTTCCTCTTTAGTTCTTCTAGGTCCTTGTTACATGTTTCTTGCAGTTTGTCTATTCTTTTTTTTTTTTTTTTTTTCAGTTTGTCTATTCTATTTCCAAGATTTTGGATCATCTTTACTATCATTATTCTGAATTGTTTTTCAGGTAGACTGCCTATTTCCTCTTCATTTGTTAGGTCTGGTGGGTTTTTGCCTTACTCCTTCATCTGCTGTGTGTTTTCATTTTGCTTATCTTACTGTGTTTGGGGTCTCCTTTTCGCAGGCTGCAGGTTTGTAGTTCCCGTTGTTTTTGGTGTCTGTCCCTGGTGGCTAAGTTGGTTCAGTGGGTTGTGTAGGTTTCCTGGTGGACTAGTGCGTGTGTTCTGGTGGATGAGGCTGGATCTTGTCTTTCTGGTGGGCAGGTCCACGTCTGGTGGTGTGTTTTGGGGTGTCTGTGGCCTAATTATGATTTTAGGCAGCCTCTCTGCTAATGGGTGGGGTTGTGTTCCTGTCTTGCTAGTTGTTTTGCACAGTGGGTGCAGCACTGTAGCTTGCTGGTTGTTGAGTGAAGCTGGGTGTTGGTGTTGAGATGGAGATCTCTGGGAGATTTTTGCCATTTGACATTGCGTGGAGCTGGGAGGTCTCTTGTGGACCAGTGTCATGAAGTTGGCTCTCCCACCTCAGTGGCATAGCCCTGACGCCTCGCTGGTGCACCAAGAGCCTGTCCTCCACATGGCTCCGAATAAAAGGGAGAAAAAAATAGAAAGAAAGAAAAAGTAAGAAAGAAAGGAAGAGGATAAAATAAAATAAAGTAAGATAAAATAAAATTATTAAAATAAAAAATAATTATTTTAAGTAAAAAAAAATCACAAAAAAACACTGCACGGTCAGAACCCTAGGACAAATGTTGAAAGCAAGCTATACAGACAAAATCTCACAAAGAAACATACACATACACACTCACAAAAAGAGGAAAAGGGGAAAAAATAATATATCTTGCTCCCAAAGTCCACGTCCTCAATTTGGGATGATTCGTTGTCTATTCAGGTATTCCATAGATGCAGGGTACATCAAGTTGCTTGTGGAGCTTTAATCCACTGCTCCTTAGTCGGCTGGGAGAGATTTCCCTTTCTCTTCTTTGTTGGCACAGCTCCTGGGTTTCAGTTTTGGATTTGGCTCCGCCTCTGCGTGTAGGTCGCTGGAGGGCGTCTGTTCTTCGCTCAAACAGGATGGGGTTAAAGGAGCCGCTGATTCGGGGACTCTGGCTCACTCAGGCCGGGGGAAGGGAGGGGTACGGATGCGGGGCGAGCCTGTGGTGGCAGAGGCCGGCGTGATTTTGCACCAGCCAGAGGCGCACCGTGAGTTCTCCCGGGGAAGTTGTCCCTGGATCACAGGACCCTGGCAGTGGCGGGCTGCACGGGCTCCCGGGAGGGGAGGTGTGGAGAGTGACCTGTGCTCGCACACAGGCTTCTTGGTGGCGGCAGCAGCAGCCTTAGTGTCTCATGCCTGTCTCTGGGGTCTGTGCTGATAGTCGCAGCTAGCGCCCGTATCTGGAGCTCCTTTAAGCAGCGCTCTTAATCCCCTCTCCTTGCGCACCCGGAAACAAAGAGGCAAGAAAAAGCCTCTTGCCTCTTCGGCAGCTCCGGACCTTTTCCCGGACTCCCTCCCGGCTAGCCGTGGTACACTAACCCCTTCAGGCTGTGTTCACGCGCCAACCCCAGTCCTCTCCCTGTGCTCCGACCGAAGCCCGAGCCTCAGCTCCCAGCCCCCGCCCGCCCCAGCAGGTGAGCAGACAAGCCACACGGGATGGTGAGTGCTGGTCGGCACCGATCCTCTTTGCGGGAATCTCTCCGCTTTGCCCTCTGCACCCCTGTTTCTGTACTCTCCTCTGTGACTCTGAAGCTTCCCCCTCTGCCACCCGCAGTTTCCGCCCGTGAAGGGGCTTCTAGTGTGTGGAAACCTTTCCTCCTTCACAGCTCCTTCCCACTAGTGCAGGTCCCGTCCCTATTCTTTTGTCTCTGTTTTTTGTTTTGCCCTACCCAGGTACGTGGGGAGCTTTTTGCCTTTTGGGAGGTCTGAGGTCTTCTGCCAGTGATCAGTGAGTGTTCTATAGGAGCAGTTCCACGTGTAGATGCATTTCTTATGTGTCTGTGGGGAGGAAGGTGATCTCCGCTTCTTACTCTTCTGCCATCTTCTTCAGCCTCTCTATGTGGTCGGTTAGTTACGTTTCCCAACCCTGGAGAAGTAGCCCTCTTTAGGAGACATTCTGTACTTCTCAGCAGTGCATTCCCTTCTTGTCACCCAAGGGCCAGGGACTAGCTGGTCCCCAGGTAGTATCTAGCCTGCTTTTGTGGATTCTGTCTACAGGCTGTGGGATCTCAGTTTTCTTGCTTCTCGTGGCTGGTCTAGAGGCTTGGGCAGGTTTCCTGGCAGGAGGGGCTTGTGCCTGCCCACTAGGGATGGAGATAGGTCTTGGCTCTCTGGTGGAGAGGGCCATTTCTAGGGGTGTGTCTAGTGGCAGCTGTGGGCTAAGGAAATCTTTAGTCTGTCTGTCTGCTGATGGGTAGGCATGTGTCCCCACCCAGTTAGTTGTTTGGCCTGAGGCATCGCAGCACTGGAGCCTAAAGGCTGTTGGATAGGAACAGGTCTTGGTGCTAATGACCCAAGCGAGATGTCAGCCTGCAGGAGAGATGCAGATGAATACTCCCAGATATGTCCACCACCAGCATCTTTGTCCCTAGAGTAAGCCACAGCTGCTCTCTGCCTCCCCAGGAGACCTTCCAAGACCAGCAGGTAGATCTGGCCTAGTTTCCTATGACATTACTGGATTTTCCTTTGGTCCTGCTGTGCATGAGATTCTGCGTGCACCTTTAAGAGTGCAATATCTATTTCCCCCAATCCCATGGAGCTCCTGCAATCAAGCCCTGCTGGCCTTCAAAGCCAAATACTCTGGGGACTCTGCTTCCCAGTGCTGGACCCCCAGGCTGGGGTCCTGATGTGGGGCTCAAAATTCTCACTCCTTAATAATTCTTAAAAAAAAAAAATAGTATTCGAATGAGGCTAGACACAGGCACCTTGTTAACTACTCAGCCAGCCACCTGTTACTGGTTGGAGGAGGGTCTGTATTTTTGTTGTCGCAGTTATCTGGAAAGTATGGCTCTCAGCCCCCCAGTTGCCAGCCTCCCCATCCCAGGTACGCGGCCACAGAGAGACCTGGCACAGGCCTCACGCAGGAACTATGCGGTTGCTTCATTCTGTGACTATGCTGTGCTGCCAGGTGCTGTGGTGTCTATCCCCAGGTGGCTCCCCCTAAGCTTCTTCTCCCTCTCCATCCAGGACTCAGGGTCACCACTGCCCCTTCTCTGGGTCCTCTCCAACCCCTACCCAGGCCGAGTCAGGTGTGGCCCCTACCCTCTGACCCCACGTTGCACAATGCCTGACCAAAGTCCACATGCGTGTGAACCCCAGTGTCCCTTTCCCCGGGTGGGGACAGGCAGTGGCCACGTGGGGAGCTGAGGCGGCAAGCAGGAAAAAAAAAAAAATTCTCACTCCTGCAGGAAAACCTCTGTAATATAATTATTCTCCAGTTTGTGGGTTATACATCTGCGGAATATGGGATTTGATTATATCGTGAGTCCACTCCTCCTACCAGTCTTGTTTTCTTTCCTTCTTTGTGTCTTTAGCTGTAGAAGATATCTTCTGATGGGTTTCAGACTTTTTCAGTGATGGTCGTTCTGCAGATTGTTGTGATTTTGGTGTGCTCGTGAGAGGAGGGAAGCTTAGGGTCCTTCTTCTCCACCATCTTGGCCACTGTCCTCTATACTGTTCATATAGCATAGTACATTACATTTTTAATTTTCCTGGAATAAATCTAATTGGTTGTGATATATTATGTTCGTATGTATCACTGGGTTTGATTGGCTAATATTTTCTTTAGGATTTTTGCATCTGTGTTGTAAGAAAGTTTGGATTGTGATTTTCATTTATTGTTATATGTGTTTATTTCTATTGCTATTGGAACAAATCTTCCTTGAAAAGAATACATACTCTGTTGGATTCAGTGATCTATATGGGTAAATTAGGTTAAAGTTATTAATCATGTTGTTCAGATCTATATTTTTATAGGTTTTATAGATCCATATTTTTATAGGTTTTATAGATCCGTATTTTTACAGATGAATTTTGGGATGCTTATTTTGTAGATGTAAGTATGCTTATATTTCACTATGAGTGTGGATTTTTCTGTTTAGTTTTGTCAATTTCTCTATAAATTGTGAAGAGGTGCTACTGGAGGCATTTAAATTCAGAATAGTTATATATTCCTGGGTGATTAGCTCCTTTACCTTTATTAAGTATTTCTCTTTAGTCCTGTTAATATTTATTTTCTTAAAATTTATTCTATATGATATTAATGTATCATCACTAGCTTGTTTTCAGTCAGTTTGAACATGATAAATCTTTTTTCCATCCTTTTCCATTTAATTTTTCTATATCCTTATTAAAATTGAGTTTTCTTTCTGTGTCCTTACTAAAGTTGAGTTTTCAGTAAGCACTGTGAGTTCAAGTTTCATTTTCTAACTTGTCAAACAATATTAGTTTTTTAATTGGAGTATTTAGTTCGTTTACACTTAAGGGTTTATACCTAATCATCCTCTATTTCCCACCTGTTCTTTATTCTTTTTCTCTCACTTTTAATTCTTTCTGATTAATCATACATTGTTGTTTCATCTCAACCCATCAATTTGTCAGCTATTTACCCTTTTACTAATATTTTAATAGTTACTTAAAAATTGAGACACATATATTTGATTTTTTAACATCTAAAATATATTAGTACCTTTACCACTTCCTAGGTCCTGCTAGGACCTTAAAATTCCTGAGCTCCTTTTACTCTTGCATGGGATAAGTCAGCTATAAAAAAAATCCCACGGAATCTCAATGGTATACAAACTAACCAGCATTTATTTCTCATCCATTTTCAGGGTATCTCTGCTGATCTCAGGTGGGCTTGCCTACATGTCTACAGGTTGACTAGGGGCTGGCTAAGCTAGACTATGCTGGGCTGAAAGGCTTCAAGTGTAGCTACCTGGCTTTGATATGCATATGTTCCATGTGTGTTCTTTCTGGGGTCCAGAGTGAGAGGGCAGCAGCTGCACAGGGGAAGCACAAGCACATTTTAGATGACTTCTTGCATTGCTTCTACTAATTTTCTATAGCTAAAGTAAGTCATATAACTGAGCCAAAAGTAAAGAGTGCAGGAAATACACTGTGGTTTTTTGTTTTTTTTTTTGTGGGAGAAACTGAAAAGTTACATGGTTAAAATGTGGAATCTGTGAGTGATAAAGAAATGGGAAAATAATTCAACTTACCACAATCTCTCTCCCTAAAGATTCCTTTTAGAAAAACACTGTTTTTTTGCAGACTCCTAAGTATACAAATATATATGGATCTCAGGATAAGAAACAATGACATAACTGACTTTCTCTATTTTTCCCACTGATGGATTATGGTGGATATAGGAGATTTGTCGGGGCAAGGTGGGAGAATTTAGTTCAAGAGTATTTTTAACTAGATTCTTTCATTTGAGATCCCTTTGGAAGGTGAGTTACAGTATTGTACATGCCCCACATTTATACCTAAGTGGGGAAATCCTTAAATCTGAATACTCGAAATCTCTCTTTATGGATTGCTTTCTGAGTCTTCAGAGAATGATTATCTTAACTTGCTATGTTAGAATAGAGAGGAATTTGGCAGTAATAGAAAAGACCTTGGTATATTTGGGAGATTTTGGGTTTGCAGAAGACAAGAGAGCCAGCTTTAGGAAAACATAAGAGTGAAGGCTAGAAGTGGGTGAATTGTTCTCAGAGGTGCAAAAGAAACACAATGAGCAATTTTGCCTGATAAAAGTGTAGTTTCCTTAGCCATCATGACCATATTTTTAAGTGATATTAAATTGTGCCCATTGGCAAATCTTTATACTTAAAACATTGCAAGGTCCTTTATGTATCTGCTTTAAAAATTTTAGAAAGTTTTAAATTTTAGAAATCAATTTTCCATTGACTTCAATTAAAACCTTAAGGATGTTCCTTTTCTACTTCTGTAGATATTTCATTGTCATTAATTCCTATCACTTTAGTTTTTTTTTTTTGTGGTACACGGGCCTCTCACTGCTGTGGCCTGTCCCATTGCGGAGCACAGGGTCCGGACGTGCAGGCCCAGCGGCCACGGCCCACGGGCCCAGCCACTCCGCAACATGTGGGATCCTCCCGGACCGAGGCACAAACCCGTGTCCCCTGCATCGGCAGGCGGACTCTCAACCACTGTGCCACCAGGGAAGCCCTCCTATCACTTTAGTTTTAAAGTTTCTCTAAAAATCCTCTTTTAAATAAGTTAACGATATACAAACCAGCCCTTTTGAAACCACTGCAGGGAGGGGCTGCTCTTTAAGGAGGGATAGGAACCTTTTTTTTTTTCTTTCTTATCAAGAGCTTCTGACCATTGGGGAGATCCATTAAAGATTACAGTATGAAAATCAATAATTTACATTTTAAAAATGCATTAAATTAAAAAAATTTTTAAATTCAATTTATCTTATTACAATCAAAATATGTTATTAATTTTAGTTTAGCATATATAACCCAAAAACTCAATTCTGTGTATCAATGTGAGTTAAAGGAGAGAAGGATAAAGCAATAAAAACACAGAGAGAGATGAGGAAGGAAAGATTTAAAAAACCTAGTCAAGAATAGGCAAGGAAACAGATACAGAAGCAATGAGAGTGGGGTACACTAAGCATGAAGAGCATGAAGGTGGAATCAAAAACTTGACCAGTGTGAGAGATGAGAGAACATTTTAAAAAACATTTTAAAAATTAAAAAAAACCCCAAAAAGTATTGAGAGAAGAAAGAGACAAAAGGACACATAGTGTTGGTAATTTAGAAATAGAGGCTCCAATGAGAACATACCTTTACAGTTGTGAGCTAAAGAGTAGACCACCTCTGATCTAGAGATTATTAAAATTTGATTAGTGATTTAACAATTGGTCACAGATCTTCACCTACTTAAACCTGCTCAAAGTTGTTCAAGATAAATAGCAGTCAGAATGGTTACTGGGGTAGAAATTATTCTTTGGATGTCAGCTGGGGTCAGAACAATACTTGAAGACCCTTCAGAATCCTACTCATCTAGAGTTTGTAGTGATGATGATAAAGAACTCCTATAAATAATTTTTGTTGGAGTCAAGATGGCAGTGTATGGGAAGACGTGGAGTTTGCATCTCCCCACAACTAGGGCACCTGCTGGACGCTGGTAGGGGATCCCAACTCCCAAGGAGACGGGAAGAACCCCCAAGCGAACTGGTAGCATGTGACGGGACTGAGGGGGGAGGAGAAGTGGAGGGCAGACAGGACCAGCGCCCCTGAGGGGTGGCTGAGGGGGGGGAGGGATTCCCATGATTGGAGGGACCCTCAGGGGCTCTGATCGGCGGGAGCATGCCTAGTGTTTCCCCTGCCCAATTGGCTAGGGAAGTCTGCCTGGCTCTTGGGCTGGGTCCTACAGCCTCAGAGGTCCTCTCCAGGCTGGTTGGTCCTGGGGGCATAGAAGGGAGGCCAGGAGAGGACAGGAGAGGCAGGTGGGAGGGACCCTCCAGGACAGGAAGAGTGGGAAAGGAGCTGAGGGCATTTGTCCCACCATTCGGGCACAGGAAGCCTGCTGGGCTCCCAGGTGGGGTCGCCCCCACTCTGAGATGAGAGGTGGGGGGCATGCCTGGGCCCCTTCTGTTCTGTTGAGCCTAAGCCCCCCATACACCCACACCCTGCAAAGCCTTTTCCAGCCCTGTGGGTCTTAAGCATAGGCCCTGCCCTCCACAGCCAAGGCCTTTTCCACTTTTTTTTTTTCTCTTCTTTTTTACTACTGTGGTTCTGTTTTACCTTCCAGTTGTCATTTCATCCATATTTTTATTTCTTTAAATTTTTTATAACATTTCCATTAGTTTTCTGATCTTATTTTATTTTTAACTCTTTGTTATTGTTCTCCTTTTTCCTTTCTTTTTTTTTTTTTTTTGCTTCCCTGCATGGCTTTTGGGATTTTGGTTCACAAGCCAGGGGTTGGGCCAGAGCTCCGGTGGCAGTGGGAGTTCCGAGTCTGAACCACTGGATTAACAGAGAACCTCAGACCCCAGGGAATATTCATTGTAGTGAGGTCTCCTGGAGGTCCTCATCTCAGCACCAAGACCCAGCTCTACCCAAGAGCCTACAAACTCCAGTGCTGGAAGCCTCAGACCAAACAACCAGTAAGTCAGGAACACAATCCCACCCATCAAAAAAAAAAAAAAAAGATGACAAAAAAATATGTCACAGATGAAGGAGCATGGTAAAAACCTACAAGACCAAATAAATGAAGAGGAAGTAGGCAACCTACCTGAAAAAGGTTTCAGAGTAATGATAGTAAAGATAATCCAGAATCTTGGAAGCTAAATGGAGGCACGGATCAAGAAAACACAAAAAGTGTTTAACAAAGATCGAAAAGAACTAAAGAACAAACAAACAGCAATGAACAACACAATAACTGTAATGAAAAATACATGAGAAGGAATCAGTAACAGAATAACTGAAGCTGAAGAACAAATAAGTGAGCTGGAAGACAGAATGGTGGAAATAACTGATGAGGATCAGAATTAAGAAAAAAGAATGAAAAGAATTGAAGACAATCTCAGAGACTTCTGGGACAACACTAAATGCACCAACATTTGAATTATAGGGGTCCCAGAAAAAGAAACAGAAAGAGTCTGAGAAAATATTCAAAGAGATTATAGTGGAAAACTTCCCTAACATGGGAATAGAAATAGTCACCCAACTCCAGGAAGCTCTAGGAGATAATAGGATAAGCTAGATAATCTCTAGGAGATAATAGGACAAACAGGATAGACTCTAGGAGAAACACACAAAGACACATATTAAGCAAACTAGCAAAAATTAAATTCAAAGAAAAAATATTAAAAGTAGCAAGGGAAAAGCAATAACTAATATACAAGGCAATCCCCATAAGGTTATCAGCTGATTTTTCAGCAGAAACTCTGCAGGCCAGAAGGGAGTGGCAGGATATACTTAAAGTGTTGAAAGAGAAAAACCTACAACCAAGATTACTTTACCCAGCAAGGATCTCATTCAGATTCAGTGGAGAAATCAAAAGCTTTTCAGACAAACAAAAGCTAAGAGAATTCAGCAACTCCAAACCAGCTTTACAACAAATGCTAAAGAAGCTTCTCTAGGCTGGAAACACAAGAGAAGAAAAGACCCACAAAAACAAACCCAAAACAATTAAGAAAATGGTAATAGGAAGATACATATCGATAATAACCTTGAATGTAAATGGATTAAATGCCCCAACCAAAAGACACAGACTGGCTGAATGGATATAAAAACAAGACCCATATATATGCTGTCTACAAGAGACCCACTTCAGACCTAGGGACACATATAGACTGAAAGTAAAAGGATGGAAAAAGATATTCCAGGCAAATGGAAATCAAAAGAAAGCTGGAGTAGCAATACTTGTATCAGATGAAATAGACTGCAAAATAAAGACTGTTACAAGAGTTAATGAACGACACAACATAATGATCAAGAGATCAATCGAAGAAGAAAATATAACGATTATTATAAATGTTTTGCACCCAACATAGGAACACCTCAATATATAAGGCAAATGCTAACAACCATGAAAGGGGAAATCAACAGTAACACAATAATATTAGGGGACTTTAACACCCCACTTACACCAATGGACAAATCACCCAAACAGAAAATAAGGAAACAAAAGCTGTAAATGTCACAATAGACCAGATAGATTTAATTGATATTTATAGAACATTCCACCCAAAAGTGGCAGAATACACTTTCTTCTCAAGCGCACATGGAATATTCTCCAGGATAGACCACACCTTGGGTCACAAATCAAACTGCGGAAAATTTAAGAAAATTGAAAGCGTATCAAGTATGTTTTCTGACCACAGCCCTATGAGACAGAAACTCAATCACAGGAAAAAAAAGCTTTAAAAACCACAAATATATGGAGGCTAAACAGTATGCTACTAAATAACCAAGAGATCACTGAAGAAATCAAAGAAGAAATAAAAAAAATACATAGAAACAAATGACAATGAAAACACGACCACACAAAACCTATGGGATGCAGCAAAAGCAGTTTTAAGAGAGAAGTTTATAGCAATTCAGTCTAACCTCAAGAAACAAGAAACATCTCAAATAAACAACCTAACCCTACATGTAAAGCAACTAGAGAAAGAAGAACAAAGAAAACCCAAAGTCAGTAGAAGGAAAGAAATCATGATGATCAGAGCAGAAATAAATGAAATAAAACCAAACAAAACAATAGCAAAGATCAATAAAACTAAAAGCTGTTTCTTTGAGAAGATAAACAAAATCGATAAACCCTCAGCCAGACTCATCAAGAAAAACGGGAGAGGACTCAAATCAATAAATTTAGAAATGAAAAAGGAGAAATCACAACTGACAACACAGAAATAAAAAGGATTATTATTTTTATTATTATTATTATTTTTTTTTTTTTTGCGGTACGCGGGCCTCTCACTGTTGTAGCTTCTCCCGTTGCGGAGCACAGGCTCCGGACGCGCAGGCTCAGCGGCCATGACTCACGGGCCCAGCCGCTCCGCGGCATGTGGGATCCTGCCGGACTGGGGCACGATCCCGTGTCCCCTGCATCGGCAGGTGGACTCTCAACCACTGCGCCACCGGGGAAGCCCAGAAATAAAAAGGATTATGAGACTACTACAAACAACTCTATGCCAATAAAATGGACAACCACAAAGAAATGGACAAATTCTTGGAAATGTACAATTTTCCAAGACTGAACCAGGAAGAATTAGAAAATATAAACAGACGTATCACAAGTAATGAAATTGAAACTGTAATTAAAAATCTTCCAATTAACAAAAGTCCAAGACCAGATGGCTTCACAGGCAAATTCTATCAAACATTTAGAGAAGAGCTAACACCTATCTTCTCAAACTCTTCCAAAAAGTTGCAGAGGGCGGAATACTCTCAAATTCATTCTATGAAGCCACCATCACCCTGATACCAAAACTAGAAAAAGATGTCACACAAAAAAGAAAACTACAGGCCAATATCACTGATGAACATAGATGCAAAAATCCTGAACAAAATACTAACAAACAGAATCCAGCAACACATTAAAAGGATCATACACCATGATCAAGTGGAATTTATCCCCAGGATGCAAGGATTCTTCAGTATACACACATCAATCAATGTGATATACCATATTAATGAATTAAAGAATAAAAACCGTGTGATCATCTCAATAAATGCAGAAAAATCTTTTGACAAAATTCAACACTCATTTATTATAAAAAATCTCTAGAATGGGCATAGAGGGAACCTACGTCAACATAATAAAGGCCTTATATGACAAGCCAACAACAAACATCATACTCAATGGTGAAAAACTGAAAACATTTCCACTAAGATCAGGAACAAGACAAGGTTGTCCACTCTAGCCACTCTTATTCAACATAGTTTTGGAAGTCCTAGCCATAGCAATCAGAGAAGAGGAAGAAATAAAAGAATACAAATAGGAAAAGAAGAAGTAAAACTGTCACTGTTTGCAGATGACTTGATACTATACATAGAAAATCCTACAGATGTGACCAGAAAACTACTAGAACTAATGAATTTGGTAAGGGTGCAAGATACAAAATTAATGCACAGAAATCTTCGGCATTCCTACACACTAACAACGAAAAATCAGAAAGAGAAATTAATGAAACAATCCCATTTACCATCGCAACAAAAAGAATAAAACACCTAGGAATAAACCTGCCTAAGGAGGCGAAAGACTGGTACTCAGAAACTATAAAGTACTGATGAAAGAAATCAAAGATGATATAAACAGATGGGGAAATATACCATGTTCTTGGATTGGAAGAATCAGTATTGTGAAAATGACTATGCTACCCAAAGCAATCTACAGATTCAGTGAAATCCCTATCAGACTACCAATGGCATTCTTCACAGAATTAGAAAAAAAAAAATTTACAATTTGTATTGAAACACAAAAGACCCCAAATAGCCAAAACAATCTTGAGAAAGAAAAATGCAGCTGGAGGAAATTGGCTCCCTGACTTCAAACTATACTACAAAGTTACAGTAATCAAGAGAGTATGGTAGTGGCACAAAAACAGAAATATAGATCAATGGTACAGGATAGAAAGCCCAGAAATAAATCCACACACATATGGTCACCTAATTTATGACAAAGGAGGCAGGAACATACAATGGAGAAGGACAGCTTCTTCAATAAGTGGTGCTGGGAAAACTAGACAGCTACATGGAAAAGAATGAAATTAGAACACTCACTAACACCATATACAAAAATAAACTCAAAAGGGATTAAAGACCTAAATGTAAGGCCAGACACTATCAAACTCTTAGAGGAAAACATAGGAAAAACACTCGTTGACATCCACCACAGCAAGATCTTTTTTGACCCACCTCCTAGAGTAATGGAGATAAAAACAAAAATAAACCAATGGGACCTAATCAAACTTAAAAGCTTTTGCACAGCAAAGGAAACCATAAACAAGATGAAAAGACAACCCTCAGAATGGGAGAAAACATTTGCAAATGAAACAGTGGACAAAAGATTAATCTCCAAAATATACAAATAGCTCATGGAGCACAATATCAAAAAAAGAAACAGTTCAATTAAAAAACGGGCAGAAGACCTAAATAGACATTTCACCAAAGAAGACATGCAGATGGCCAAGAGGTACATGAAAAGATGCTCAACATCACTAATTATTAGAGAAATGCAAATCAAATCTACAATGAGATATCACCTCACACTGGTCAGAATGGCCATCATCAAAAATATCTACAAGCAATAAATGCTGGAAATGGTGTGGTGAAAAGGGAACCCTCTTGCACTGTTGGTGGGAATGTAAATTGATGCAGCCACTATGGAGAACAGTATGGAGGTTCCTTAAAAAAGTAAAAGTAGAACTACCGTATGACCCAGCAATCCCACTTCTGGGCATATACCCTGAGAAACCCATAATTCTAAAAGAGACATGTACCACAATGTTCATTGCAGCACTATTTACAATAGCCAGGACATGGAAGCAACCTAAGTGTCCATCATAAGATGAATGGATAAAGAAGATGTGGCCCATATATACAATGGAATATTATTCAGCTATAAAAAGAAACGAAATTGAGTTATTTGTAGTGAGGTGGATGGACCTTGAGACTGTCATACAGAGTGAAGTAAGTCAGAGAGAGAAAAATATTGTATGCTAACGCATATATATGAAATCTAAAAAAATAAAAAGGTACTGATGAACCTAGTGGCAGGGCAGGAATAAAGATGTAGACATAGAGAATGGACTTGAGGAAACGGGGTGGGAGGGGGAAGCTGGGGCAAAGTGAGAGTAGCATCGACATATATACACTACCAAATGTAAAATAGATAGCTAGTGGGAAGCAGCAGCATAGCACAGGGAGATCAGCTCGGTACTTTGCATGACCTAGAGAGGTGGGATAGGGAAGGTGGAAGGGAGGCTCAAGAGGGAGGGGCTATGGGGATATATGTATGCATACGGCTGATTCACTTTGCTCACAACAGAAACTAGCAAAGTATTGTGAAGCAATTATACTCCAATAAAGATCTATTAAAAAATAATAATTTTTGTCATATTTTGTAGATTAGATGTTGTTTTCCATTGGTGGTACCTACCATGTAGCTACCATGTCCTTTTAAAATGCTCTCACTATTAGGCTAATATTTTCTAAACTGTAAAAAATCGATTTCATGAGATGTGACAAGAAAAAGTTTTAAAGTATGTGGATTAGAAAATGTCAGAATGCATCACTCAGAGTAACGGCAAACATTGTTTTGTGAAAACTTTCCATCCTGTATGGGTGTGGTTATTGTGGATTTCAGTGCCTTTCTGATTGTGGGTTGTATTAGTTTGTGAGAGCTGCCATAACAAAGTATCACAAACTGGATGGCTTAAGCAATAGAAATTTATTGTTTCACAGTTCTGGAGGCTAGAAATCTTAGATCAAGGTGTCGGCAGGACTGGTTCCTTCTGAGGGCTGTGAGGGATAATCTATTCCATGCCTCTCTCCTACCTCGTGGTGGTTTTCTGGCAACCTTTGGCATGCCTCGGCGGATAGACACATCACCCTGATCTCTGCCTTCATATTCATGTGGCAGTCTCTACTTGTGCATTTTTCTTTCTGTGTCCAAATTTCCCCTTTTTATAACGACACATTCATATTGTGTTCTGGCTCACCCTAATGACTTATTCTTAGCTCATTTGCAAAGACCCTATTTCTAAATAAGGCCAGATTCAGGAACACTTGGATATTAGGAGTTTAACATCTCTCGGGGCACCCAGTTCAACCCATAAGATGGTCATGGTCAAAAAAGTTTGAGAGCTTCTGTGTAGGCATTTCTTGTCCACATTTAGCCCCTAAAACCAAGCTATTCAAAAAGAGCAAAATTGTATATTGATTTGAAGATGCAATATGGTATAAAGTGTACTGATTTGGGGTGGTCCTCTCTGACCCCAATAACCACAGGCAAATAATTTGTATGATTCTAATTATACTTCTTTCTATTTGAGCAGCTGACACATCTTACAAGGTGTTTAGAAAGTTAATAAGAAAGCTGAATAATGATTTTAATGTCATATTTATGTCCACCTAAAATAACTTTTTTTATTGGCCCTTTAAAGCATAGCCAATATTTATGTAACACTTTAGTCATTTGTTAAAATATATTATCAAAATATGTTTATATTAATCAAATATAATCCTTAAGATTGAGTTCTCCAGGGGGATATATGTAGATGCCAGGTATTTACAACTAGCTGCATATATTTATTCCCTAATTCTTAATCACACTACTGTATGTAGTCATCAGTTTTCTGACAACCATCTGCTTAGATGTCACTCATTCCTTCCACCCCATCTAGTTGAAATTAAAATATTGACAGAAATAATTTTTGCATGGAAAGTGGAAAAGCTAATGTGGGCGGTGAAACTAGATTGGTTTTTGCATGCATTGCCCCGACAATATTCGGACAATTTTTATCTTGCTTCTTCAAGTCATGCAGTACTATAGGAAAATAAAATATAAAGCAAAGTTGTTTTTTTTTTTACATCTTTATTGGACTACAATTGCTTTACAATGGTGTGTTAGTTTCTGCTTTATAACAAAGTGAATCAGTTATACATATACATATGTTCCCATATCTCTTCTCTCTTGCGTCTCCCTCCCTCCCACCCTCCCTATCCCACCCCTCTAGATGGTCACAAAGCACCGAGCTGATCTCCCTGTGCTATGCGGCTGCTTCCCACTAGCTATCTATTTTATGTTTGGTAGTGTATATATGTCCGTGCCACTATCTCGGTTTTTCACAGCTTACACTTCCCCCTCCCCATATCCTCAAGTCCATCCTCTAGTAGGTCTATGTCTTTATTCCTGTCTTACCCCTAGGTTCTTCATGACATTTTTTTCCTTAAATTCCATATATATGTGTTAGCATACAGTATTTGTCTTTCTCTTTCTGACTTACTTCACTCTGTATGACAGACTTTAGGTCCATCCACCTCACTACAAATAGCTCAATTTCGTTTCTTTTTATGGCTGAGTAATATTCCATTGTATATATGTGCCACATCTTCTTTATCCATTCATCTGATGATGGACACTTAGGTTGTTTCCATCTCCGGGCTATTGTAAATAGAGCTGCAATGAACATTTTGGTACATGACTCTTTTTGAATTATGGTTTTCTCAGGGTATATGCCCAGTAGTGGGATTGCTGGGTCATATGGTAGTTCTATTTGTAGTTTTTGTTTGTTTGTTTGTTTGTTTTTTTGTGGTACACGGGCCTCTCACTGTTGTGGCCTCTCCCATTGTGGAGCACAGGCTCCAGACGCACAGGCTCAGCGGCCATGGCTCACGGGCCCAGCTGCTCTGCGGCATGTGGGATCTGCCCAGACTGGGGCACAAAACCGTGTCTCCTGCAGAGGCAGGTGGACTCTCAACCACTGCGCCACCAGGGGAGCCCCTATTTGTAGTTTTTAAGGAACCTGCATACTGTTCTCCATAGTGGCTATACCAATTCACATTCCCACCAGCAGTGCAAGAGTGTTCCCTTTTCTCCACACCCTCTCCAGCATTTACTGTTTCTAGATTTGTTGATGATGACCATTCTTACGGGTGTGAGATGAAATCTCATTGTAGTTTTGATTTGCATTTCTCTAATGATTAATGATGTTGAGCATTCTTTCATGTGTTTGTTGACAGTCTGTATATCTTCTTTGGAGAAATGTCTATTTAGGTCTTCTGCCCATTTTTGGATTGGGTTGTTTGTTTTTTTGTTATTGAGCTGCATGAGACGCTTATAAAATTTGGAGATTAATCCTTTGTCAGTTGCTCCATTTGCAAATATTTTCTCCCATTCTGAGGGCTGTCTTTTGGTCTTGTTTATGGTTTCCTTTGCTGTGCAAAAGCTTTGAAGTTTCATTAGGTCCCATTTGTTTATTTTGTTTTTATTTCCATTTCTGTAGGAGGTGGGTCAAAAAGGATCTTGCTGTGATTTATGTCATAGAGTGTTCTGCCTATGTTTTCCTCTAAGAGTTTGATAGTGTCTGGCCTTACATTTAGGTCTTTAATCCATTTTGAGCTTATTTTTGTGTATGGTGTTAGGGAGTGTTCTAATTTCATACTTTTACATGTACCTGTCCAGTTTTCCCAGTACCACTTATTGAAGAGGCTGTCCTTTCTCCACTGTACATTCCTGCCTCCTTTATCAAAGATAAGGTGACCATATGTGCGTGGGTTTATCTCTGGGCTTTCTATCCTGTTCCATCGATCTATATTTCTGTTTTTGTGCCAGTGCCATACTGTCTTGATTACTGTACCTTTGTAATATAGTCTGAAGTCAGGGAGCCTGATTCCTCCAGCTCCGTTTTTCATTCTCAAGATTGCTTTGGCTATTCGGGGTCTTTTGTGTTTCCATACAAATTGTGAAATTTTTTGTTCCAGTTCTGTGAAAAATACCACTGGTAGTTTGATAGGGATTGCATTGAATCTGTAGATTGCTTTGGGTAGTAGAGTCATTTTCACAATGTTGATTTTTCCAAGCCAAGAACATAGTATATCTTTCCATCTATTTGTCTTATAATTTTCTGCATACAGGTCTTTTGTTTCCTTAGGTAGGTTTATTCCTAGATATTTTATTCTTTTTGTTGCAGTTGTAAATGGGAGTGCTTTCTTGATTTCACTTTCAGATTTTTCATCATTAGTGTATAGGAATGCCAGAGATTTCTGTGCATTAGTTTTGTATCCTGCTACTTTACCAAATTGATTGATTAGCTCTAGTAGTTTTCTGGTAGCATATTTAGGATTCTCTATGTATAGTATCATGTCATCTGCAAACAGTGACAGCTTTATTTCTTCTTTTCCGATTTTGATTCCTTTAATTTCCTTTTCTTCTCTGATTGCTGTGGCTAAAACTTCAAAAACTATGTTGAATAAGAGTGGCGAGAGTGGGCAACCTTGTCTTGTTCCTGATCTTAGTGGAAATGCTTTCAGTTTTTCACCATTGAGGACGATGTTGGCTGTGAGTTTGTTATGTATGGCCTTTATTATGTTGAGGAAAGTTCCATCTATGCCTACTTTCTTGAAGGTTTTATCATAAAAGTGTGTTGAATTTTGTTGAAAGCTTTCTCTGCATCTATTGAGATGATCATATGGTTTTTCTCCTTCAATTTGTTAATATGGTGTATCACGTTGATTGATTTGTGTATACTGAAGAATCCTTGCATTCCTGGAATAAACCCCACTTGATCATGGTGTATGATCCTTTTAATGTGCTGTTGGATCCTGTTTGCTAGTATTTTGTTGAGGATTTTTGCATCTATGTTCATCGGTGATATTGGCCTGTAGTTTTCTTTCTTTGTGAAATCCTTGTCCTGTTTTGGTATCAGGGTGATGGTGGCCTTGTAGAGTGAGTTGGGGAGTGTTCCTCCCTCTGCTATATTTTGGAAGAGTTTGAGAAGGATAGGTGTTAGCTCTTCTCTAAATGTTTGTGGGTCTCTTGTAGACAGGATATATATGGCCTGTGAAGCCATCTGGTCCTGGGCTTTTGTTTTTTGGAAGATTTTAAATCACAGGTTCAATTTCAGTGCTTGTGATTCGTCTGTTAATATTTTATATTTCTTCCTGATTCAGTCTTGGCAGGTTGTGTATTTCTAAGAATTTGTCCATTTCTTCCAGGTTGTCCATTTTATTGGCATAGAGTTGCTTGTAGTAATCTCTCATGATCTTTTGTATTTCTGCAGTGTCATTTGTTGCTTCTTCTTTTTCATTTCTAATTCTATTGATTCCTTCTTTTTCATTTCTAATTCTATTGATTTGAGTCTTCTCCCTTTTTTTCTTGATGAGCCTGGCTAGTGGTTTATCTGTTTTGTTTATCTTCTCAAAGAACCAGCTTTTAGTTTTATTGAGCTTTGCTATCGTTTCCTTCTTTTCTTTTTCATTTATTTCTGATCTGATTTTTATGATTTCTTTCCTTCTGCTCAGTCTGGGTTGTTTTTGTTCTTCTTTCTCTAATTGGTTTAGGTGCAAGGTTAGGTTGTTCATTCGAGATGTTTCCTGTTTCTTAAGGTAGGATTGTATTGCTATAAACTTCCCTCTTAGAACTGCTTTTGCTGCATTCCATAGGTTTTGGGTCATTGTGTCTCCACTGTCATTTGTTTCTAGGTATTTTTTGATTTCTGCCTTGATTTCTTCAGTGATCACTTTGTTATTAAGTAGTGTTTTGGTTAGCCTCCATGTGTTTGTATTTTTTACAGATCTTCTCCTGTAATTGATATCTAGTCTCATAGCGTTGTAGTCGGAAAAGATCCTTGATACAATTTCAATTTTCTTAAATTTACCAAGGCTTGAATTTTAACCCAAGATATGATCTATCCTGGAGAATGTTCCATGAGCACTTGAGAAAAATGTGTATTCTATTGTTTTTGGATGGAATGTCCTATAAATATCAATTAAGTTCATCTTTTTAATGTATCATTTAAAGCTTGTGTTTCCTTATTTATTTTCATTTTGTATGATCTGTCCATTGGTGAAAGTGGGGTGTTTAAGTTCCCTACTATGAATGTGTTACTGTTGATTTCCCCTTTTATGGCTGTTAGTATTTGCCTTATGTATTGAGGTGCTCCTATGTTGGGTGCATAAATATTTACAATTGTTATATCTTCTTCTTGGATCGATTCCTTGGTCATTATGTAGTGTCCTTTTTTGTCTCTTCTAATAGTCTTTATTTTAAAGTCATTTTGTGTGATATGAGAATTGCTACTCCAGCTTTCATTTGGTGTCCATTTGCATGGAATATCTTTTTCCATCCCCTTATTTTCAGTCTGTAAGTGTCTCTAGGTCTTAAGTGGGTCTCTTGTAGACAGGATATATATGAGTCTTATTTTTGTATCCATTCAGCCAATCTGTGTCTTTTGGTAGGAGCATTTAGTCCATTTACATTTAAGGTAATTGTCGATATGTATGTCCCTATTCCCATTTTCTTAACTGTTTTGGGTTTGTTATTGTAGGTCTTTTCCTACTCTTGTGTTTCTTGCCTAGAGAATTTCCTTTAGCATTTGTTGTAAAGCTGGTTTGTTGGTGCTGAACTCTCTCAGCTTTTGCTTGTCTGTAGAGGTTTTAATTTCTCCATCAAATCTGAATGAGATTTGATTTGATTTGCTGGGTAGAGTAATCTTGGTTGCAGGTTTTTCTCCTTCATCACTTTAAATATGTCCTGCCAGTCCCTTCTGGCTTGCAGAGTTTCTGCTGAAAGATCAGCTGTTCACCTTATGGGGATTCCCTTGTGTGTTATTTGTTGTTTTTCTCTTGCTGCTTTTAATATGTGTTCTTTGTATTTAATTTCTGACAGTTTGATTAATACGTGTCTTGGCATGTTTCTCCTTGGATTTATCCTGTATGGGGCTGTCTGTGCTTCCTGGACTTGATTAACTATTTCCTTTCCCATAGTAGGGAAGTTTTCAACTATAGTCTCTTCAAATATTTTCTCAGTCCCTTTCTTTTTCTCTTCTTCTTCTGGAACCCCTATAATTCGAATGTTGGTGCATTTAATGTTGTCCCAGAGGTCTCTGAGACTGTCCTCAGTTCTTTTCATTCTTTTTTCTTTATTCTGCTCTGCAGTAGCTATTTCTACTATTTTATCTTCCGGTCACTTATCTGTTCTTCTGCTTCAGTTATTCTGCTATTGATCCCATCTAGAGTAATTTTAATTTCATTTATTGTGTTGTTCATCATTGCTTGTTTCATCCTTAGTTCTTCTAGGTCCTTGTTACATGTTTCTTGCATTTTGTCTATTCTATTTCTAAGATTTTGGATCATCTTTACTATCATTCTGAATTTTTTTTCAGGTAGACTGCCTATTTCCTCTTCATTCGTTAGGTCTGGTGGGTTTTTATCTTGCTCCTTCATCTGCTGTGTGTTTTTCTGTCCTCTCATTTTGCTTATCTTACTGTGTTTGGGGTCTCCTTTTTGCAGCCTGCAGGTTCGTAGTTCCTGTTGTTTTTGGTGTCTGTCCCCAGTGGCTAAAGTTGTTCAGTGGGATGTGTAGGCTTCCTGGTGGAGGGGACTAGTGCCTGTGTTCTGGTGGATGAGGCTGCATCTTGTCTTTCTGGTGGGCAGGTCCACGTCTGATGGTGTGTTTTTGGGTGTCTGTGGCCTAATTGTGATTTTAGGCAGCGTCTCTGCTAATGGGTGGGGTTGTGTTCCTGTCTTGCTAGTTGTTTGGCATAGGATGTCCAGCACTGTAGCTTGCTGGTCGTTTAGTGAAGCTGGGTGCTGGTGTTGAGATGGAGATCTCTGGGCGATTTTTGCTGTTTGATATTATGTGGAGCTGGGAGGTCTCTTGTGGACCAGTGTCCTGAAATTGGCTCCCCCACCTCAGAGGCACAGCACTGCCTCCTGGCTGCAGCACCAAGAGCCTTTCATCCACACGGCTCAGAATAAAAGGGAGAAAAAGTAGAAAGAAAAGAAGGAAGGAAGGAAGGAACGAATGAAGGAAGGAAGGAAGGAAGAAAGAGAGAAAGATAGAAAGAAAGCAAGGAGGGAGGGAGGGAGGGAGGAAGAAGGAGGGAAGGAAAGAAAGAAAGGATAAAATAACAAAGTAAGATAAAATAAAGTTATTAAATTAAAAAATAATTATTAAGAAACAAATTAAAAAAAGAACAACAACAAAAAAAACGGACGGATATAACTGTAAGACAAATGGTGGAAGCAAAGCTATACAGACGAAATCTCACACAGAAGCATACACATACACACTGACAAAAAGAGGAAAAGGAGAAAAAACGTTAAATCTTGCTCTCAAAGTCCACCTCCTCAATTTGGGATGATTTGTTGTCTATTCAGGCATTCCACAGATGCAGGGTACATCAAGTTGATTGTGGAGCTTAAATCCGCTGCTTCTGAGGCTGCTGGGAGAGATTCCCCTTTCTCTTCTTTGTTCGCACAGCTCCTGGGGCTCAGCTTTGGATTTGGCCCCGCCTCTGCGTGTAGGTCGCCGGAGGGCGTATGTTTTTCGCTTAGACAGGATGGAGTTAAAGGAGCCGGTGATTCGGGGGCTGTGGTTCACTCAGGCCGGGGGGAGGGAGGGGTACGGAGTGTGAGGCGAGCCTGCAGCGGCAGAGTCCAGCAGGACATTGCACCATCCTGAGGCGCGCCGTGCGTTCTCCCAGGTAAGTTGTCCCTGGCTCCCGGGACCCTGGCAGTGGCGGGCTGCACAGGCTCCCTGGAAGGGAGGTGTGGAGAGTGACTTGTGCTCGCACACAGGCTTCTTGGGGGCGGTAGCAGCTGCCTTAGCGTCTCATTCCCGTCTCTGGGGTCCGCGCTTTTAGCCGCGCCTCGCGCCCGTCTCTGGAGTTCCGTTAAGCAGTGCTCTTAATCCCCTCTCCTCGCGCACCAGGAAACAAAGAGGGAAGAAAAAATCTCTTGCCTCTTTGACAGGTCCAGACTTTTCTCCCCGCAAGCTGTGATGCACTAACCCCATGCAGGCTGTGTTCACACCGCCAACCCCAGTCCTCTCCCTGCGTTCCGACCGAAGCCCGAGCCTCAGCTCCCAGCCCCGCCGGCCCCGGCGGCTGAGCAGGCAAGCCTCTCGGGCTGGTGAGTGCCGGTCGGCCCCGATCTTCTGTGTGGGAATCTCTCCGCTTTGCCCTCCGCACCCCTTTTGCTGTGTTCTCCTCCAAGGCTCCGAAGCTTCCCCCCTCCGCCACCCGCAGTCTGCGCCTGCGAAGGGGCTTCTAGTGTGTGGAAACCTTTCCTCCTTCACAGCTCCCTCCGACTGGTGCAGGTCCCGTCCCTATCCTTTTGTCTCTGTTTTTTCTTTTGCCCTACCCAGGTACGTGGGGAGTTTCTAGCCTTTTGGGAGGTCTGAGGTCTTCTGCCAGTGTTCAGTAGGTGTTCTGTAGGAGTTGTTCCATGTGTAGATGTATTTCTGGTGTATCTGTGGGGAGGAAGGTGATCTCCGCGTCTTACTCTTCCGCCATCTTCCTGTCCAGCCCTAAAAAGCAAAGATTTGAGCAAAGTATAAGCTTGGTTTCTTCTGATGGTCTTAAAATATTCCTGACATGTTAGAAAGATAGAAAAAAAACTACAAAGCTGTAACTGTCATATCTTATGTTGACTGATTGTAGTTAGAAGAGTAGCAGTAGTAGACATAAAATGTTATTCTTCCCTTTTACAAATACATAATGACAATAATAGCAATAAAACATTAGAAATGAAATGAAGGGAGAAAACATTTCAAAAAGCTTTAAAGTATACTGATTACAAACTCATTTTGAAATTCTTAATAATCCTAGCATATTCCTTATTAAAAAGTTTTAATGTTTAAACAATCCAATCTGAAATTCTTTTTGACCTTAGCAAAGACTATACAGCCACATGAAAACTTCTAAGCTTAGGTTTTAGAATTTCCTTAGCTGGTAATATTATTAAACTAAACACTTATTTCCTACCCTTGAAGACCTTACAAGCTAATAAATAAGTGTGTCAATAAATGGTTTGGGTTTATCCCCCTCAAAACATAAAGTAGTGTCTCCCAGGGGAGTAGAAGACATAAATACTCACAATTTATTTGATTTAAAAAAATTACGTTCATGTAGTCAACAGATGAATCATGAAGTCAGTGAACAGGATTATGGTAAAAGGATACACTGGTAAGGAGAAGGACAGGGATTAAGACCAAAGAGTGAGTGGCCATTTGAAGGAATCGGGTTTAGTGAGTAGAGCCCTAAGAAAAACAGACACAAGAAAAATACTAAAGTTGTTTCCTCTGTGTTCTTTCCTAACTCATTGGAGGGTGTTTTTCATACTTGAATCACAAACGCCTAGTATAGAGCAAAACTTTTGTCAGTGATTCCTTGGTGTCTCAAAGACCTTCCCAACATCATTCCAACCTCCTTTTTCTAAATCTCATCTCTGGCCATATCTCTTACTACATCTTAGGATGTGTACTTTTATATCTCCTTGTATTTGTTTTTTATTCTTCACGATCTCGTTCTGCTTTCATTCTCTTCCTGCAAATGTGTTTGCAGTTGTTTATGTGTATGGGTAAGTTTTCCATGCTAGATTATGCAGTCCTCGAAGACAAGGACAGTGAATGTGTCTTAATACTATTTTTATTCCTAGAGCTAAGAACGTGTAAGCCCATAATAAAAGTTTACTTACTTCATGAGTATTTTGCACCAGAGTAGTTGCAACAACATACCCTAGTAAAAAATTTGCAGAAGTCATGACAGCTGTCTGCAGACTTATTTTCCACTCCAGTTCAGGCCATACTGTTCAACTTTCAAACGGCTTTGGGAGAATAGTAACAACGAGAAGCATCATCGCAACCACAAGCACCTCCACCACCACTACCACCACAACCAAATAAAAGTTTCCTCCTTTTCCTCTTATTCTCTTATTCCTAGCTCTATGTCTACTGACAGGACAGCTTTCTTTCAAAGCTATTACAGCTCTCTTCTACCACTAAGCATTTTATGTCATCTTACCCTGTAGTTTGTTGTTTTATTGCTGTTGCCCCAGTCAGGCTAGTTGTGTCTCAGCTTTTAGGGTGGTTCCATGTAAAGGAAGGGTCACTGGTTTTAAAAGAAAGTCAAAGTAAGGACATCTTGCAGTTCTATCATTTGAAAGGTGTTTTATTTTATCATACATTTCTTCATTAATATTTTTATAACTCAATTACACATTTTTATTCTACATTTTCTGTTGGGGACTAAAGGGGAGACAGAAGAGCTCTTGATCCATTGGGACTGGTGGGAGATGTGCTATAGGTAAAGGGATAAGCATACTGTAATGTGATACAGTCATAGCAGAGGTAGGAAGAGCAGAGAAGAAAGTGGGAATTCAGGAAGATGTTTCACAGGGAATTAATATTTGAATGGGGTTTTGAAGGTAAAGGAGAAGTTAAAAAACTTGAACATAAGCATTTTGGGCAGAGGGAATAGTATGTTCAAAAACACAGAGTTGTGAAAAGATTTAGCTTATTAGGAAAATAATAGAGTATGATTAGATCAGATTCAAAAGCTGTTTATCTAGAGAATAGGCATCAAATAATGCTACGTTAGTGCTGGTCCATCTTTTCCAGGTCAGGAAAGAGTCCTGATTCACGTTTAAATCTCAACTCACAAGCACCACCCCATCAGCCACAGAGTTTTGAGAGGTCAGATATAAAACACAGTCACTGCCTGTTTAAGCCAAGAAGACAACAAACAATGCACATTTCTCAGGGCAGGCCCCCTCCTCCCTCACTGACTATAACTCAAGACAATGCAGAATGGTTTATAGGCTACATGAAAATATGGACTTCAGGATTTGGCATGATCAGGCCAGTACTTCACCAGTGGATTTTACTGTCAAGAAGGACTGTGCCTATATTAAAGATGTAGCAGGAACTGGAAGCCCATGAATTACAGCTTTGTCCTATTGAAGACTGAAAAAGTGCTGAAGTTAGAGAAATTGACTTGTCCAAGGTCATATAATTTATCAGTGAAAGAGCTGGTACTGGAACAGGGGTTTCTGGCCCCCGGAACAGTATCATATCCACTGTATCATGTGCTGGTCCTGTCAAATGGAGGTATTTGCTGATATGTGAGAGGACTAAGAAGTTCAATACATGAAAGAAATGATAAGTTCCTCAAGGAATTTTGAAGTTAATAGACTTATAATCAATTTTTTTTGAGCAGTCTCGCATTAAATTTGTCCTTAATTCTGGATTCCCAATAATGCAAATTTCACTGACTTATCAGAAAGAAAAAAGTTATTCTTTTTTGGTTATTTAGATACCACCTAGATACCACCAGTTTCAACCTGGTTGAGGCTATCTGATATTATCTGCACAATCCAGGTTTACAGCAATATCAGCCTGGGTCCCGGTGAGCAAAGGGGAGTACACTTATAAAGGGCGATTGAGGAGACTTCAGCAAAAGCACTATTTTCAAAGAAGTAGGTAGTATTAAGGGAAACTAAGGGATGGTGAATCACCCTGGGACTAGCAATGGTAGGACAGCCTAGAGAGGGAAGGAGAAAAAACTGCACCTAGAATCTAAAGGGAATACTTGTAGATGTAAGAGATAGCGCTAAGAAATAAACTGTGGTTGTTGGTATAGGAATATACTCATTGCCAATCTGAGGCACAGCAGGGAGAAACCCAGTAATTATAAATACTATAGCTCCATTTCTTCCTGCCCTCTGATCTCCTCAGTGCCTCAGTTTGATCAAACCCGACAGAAAATCAGAGAACACGGCTGTGCACGTTAGCCTCCAAGGGCACAGAGGAGAATGGATAAAGGTAGGAGTGGATATGGAGGAGAAAATGGACAATATTCCAGGATAGAGCAAATAAAAAATCATCCATGCCCTGGTGCAGGATCTCTTCAGTCCTCCCATTCCACAACCCCTTCTGGAAATGCAACTCTATGAACTGCTCTGATTTCAAAAAGTTTACCTAATACTACTGGGAGAATTATGTAAATATGAATAGTTTGGCTGAGCAGTGACTAAGGAGAGAGGGAAACATGACCTCCATCTGCAAACTGTGGTGGGAATGGAAATGATTTCCTGTGGGAACTTGTCTGGTATTACTGTTAAATCATTTGTATACTGTTAAATGAGTTACGGGCTGATGGGGCAAAGAGGTCTTGGAACTGTGTTTGCTGGCATTCTCCCTACCTCCATCATTGTCTACAAGCATTTGAGAGGCTGGAAAAACAGCAAGAGAAGGCTCTGATTCGAGGTGATAGAACCAGAAATAGTAAGGTAAAATCAGGAGAAAGATACTGTAAGTTAAAAAATCATAAAAGTGCTCATAGCAGAAGTTAATCTTTTATTAAAAAATTCTAAGGGAATAAAATATGGGAAAGTTCTTATTTTGCATATTTAACATCAGAGTGAACAGAGCTCTAAAAACTCACTATCGAAGATAATCTTTGTGGAGGAAAAAAAATGATACAGTTTATTTTTTTGTTTGCATATCTAACAAGTACACTTAGCAACATTAACAAGCTTTAGCAAGTTTCACATTTAGGATATGGCTAATTGATATTTACTTTTGTTATCTGAAATATGATTTCTAGTATTAAACATTTTTAAATCTCTGAAGATAAAAATTATTTTTTTTTCCCTTCTGGTAAAATGCTGAGCATTTAGTTTTTTAAAAAACTTATAAGAAGGGGTTTTTATATGAAGCTTGCTTTCAAAGAACATATTTAAAACATAGTATAAGCCTTCCTTTAAAATTTTCAATTAAATGAAGCATATACCGTGGACCTACTAAAGCTAATATTTTTTCCAGGTTAAGATTTTTTTACCTGACCTGACAAATTCTAATGAACAAAAACTGTTTTATTTATTTTTTTGTTTCTCCTATACAACCAACATAGTCTCTTGAGCATACACTAGAGTATAAAATTTGATTAGACAATGATGTGTAATCACAACAGTAATTAACATGACTGATCATACTGTGTCAGATGCTGTTCTAAGAACATGAGATATATTAATCCATTTAAACCTCTTAAAAACTTTATGAGACATTTCCGTCTTTGCAGATGAGGCTTGAGAGGCTGTATAACTTGCTCAAGATCATGCACACAGTTGCCAGCAGATCCGGGGTTTAAATCTGAGAAATCAGATCCCAGACTTTGAGTTTTTAACCATGATACCGTACTGTCTTAAGGACTGAGATAAGGTGGGTCCAGAACGTAAGGGGTCTTGAATGCTAGGACAGTAGATTGTCAACTGAGAACTCTCGTAGGCTTTTACATAAGAAAATATCATGATCATTTTTATCTTCTAAGCAGTTGAGTATGATGCCTTTTTTTTCCCGTGATGAATTCTACCAAATATTTATTTTTTATTTTATTTTATTTGTTTTTTATCTTCCAGTTTTATTGAAAGATATAATTGACGTACAAAACTGTATAATCTTAAGGTGTAGAGCATAATGATTTGACTTACTTGTCTTTTTTAAGGTTCAAGTAAGTTAGACAGAAAAACTGTGCCCTAACTCTTTAGGTCAATACACTGTTTACTTAACATTTATTCAGTATCTAAAATAGGCTGTGAGAATAAAGAAAATATAAGAGCTTATTCCACAATCCAGTGGTTTTTAAGCCATTAAAAAAATCTGCTGTGGACACCTAATATGAAAAATATATTAAAGGATTTAAATACTTTATTCCTGTGATTCTGGGAGGAAAAAGTTTCTGAGAGAAGAGCTGCTAGGAAAAGTGAAAACAAATAACCCCTTTCTCAATGGCTATTTCCTGTTGTCTTCCTCTACATGTCATGTCTGGCTGATAGGGACTTTACTAACCAGGGCAGGCTAATTGCTGTTAACAGACAACTGCAAAATTTAAATGACTTAACACGTCAAAGGCTTTTTTCTCCTTTTTTATCTTACAGTTCAGTGCAGATTGGAGAGGGAAGGAGAGGCTTCTGCTCCACATAGTTATGTAGAGAGCCAGGCTGATAGTGGTTCTGCCTACTCCAGTGCATGAAATTCAGCATCCAACCAGCCAATCAGGAAGACAGAAAGAATGGCGCAGGCATACCCATTATTATTATTTTTTTTTAACATCTTTTTTGGAGTATAATTGCTTTACAATGGTGTGTTAGTTTCTGCTGTATAACAAAGTGAATCAGCTATTCGTATACATATATCCCCATATCCCCTCCCTCTTGTGTCTCCCTCCCTCCCATCCTCCCTATCCCACCCCTCTAGGTGGTCACAAAGCACGGAACTGATCTCCCTGTGCTATTCGGCTGCTTCCCATTAGCTATCTGTTTTACATTTGGTAGTGTATATAAGTCCAGGGCATACCCATTCTTAACCAGCCCAGAAGAGACAAGTCACTTCAGTTCATATTTCATTAGTGAGACCCAGTCCATGGCTCCACCCTGGTACAAAGGGCTGGGGACCTAGTACAAAGGGACTGTAATTAAGCTGTGTGCCCAGGAAGAAGAAATACATTGGGTACGTATCGCTGTCCCAGGGACTGCATTCCAACTTGAAATCTCTTTTGAGTAAAGTGCTAAACATACAAAGGTAAGTCATACATGGTCCTTACTTTCAGTGAGCTCTCTGTCTAGAAGTGAAATGTAATTAAATAACTAAAGGTGAACTAATAATAATATCTAAACTTACTTGTGGCTTACAATGTACAAGGAAGTGTTCTAAATTCTTTGTAAGAATTAAGTCCTGTAATCAATGAGATAGTATTAGCTCATTTCATAAATGAGAAAATTAAAGCAAAGAGTAAATCGCCCAATGAGGTATGGCTATTAAGATGTGGAGTCTTGCCAGGACTTGAACTCAGACTAACTGCAACCTCCACACTCCTTAGAACAGTAAGCATCCCAAGTGGAATACAGTCATGGTACATATGTGGCTTTGTGAGAGAGGAGTAGTTGTGACAATGATATGTGGCCATCAATCTCTGGTCTTCACTTGGAAGCACAGGTCGACTGTTCAATAATAAATGTCAGTTATTTTTATTATGATAATAGGTTTCTATTAAAAGATAGTATTTTGGAAATGATTTTAAAGAAGATGGGGCATTTGAAGAATGAAAAATTAATGTGAATGGGACTTTTCCGCAAGTCATAAGAAGGCTTTTAAAAAAGGTACAAAGAATAGAAAAACAAATGCAAGGAGTCTGAGTGAGCTTCATGTGACAAGAGTGGGGATGACAGATTTCTGTGCAGGCACATTTGCTCCTTCTTACCTTCCTATAGGCTTCTGCCCATTGTCCTTCTCTAGCTTGAACTTCCATCAAAATGTCCTTCAATTTGCTTTCCTCCAGTAGAATCCGGATCCTGTAGCTGTACAGTGTTCTGAGGAAGCTTCAAACAGGAATCAGGGAACTAGGTTCCTCTGCCTCAGACATTAACTCTTTTTTGATCTGGGGCAGAATACTTAGACACTTGGGCCTCAGTTTCCTTATCTTTAAGAGGAAAATGTATGAATCATATCATTTCCACAGCTCTTGCTAATGTTACATTTTTAAAAAATGTCTGAAATTCTAGAATCTTAGTACCTAGTAATTTTTTAAAAAAGTTTCTTTTGCTATCTCATTTTGGGCAGCCTCATGCTGTGTGCCAGATTAATTTTAAGTTATAATTGTTTACATTTTTAGTCTGTATATGTAGGTGTTAATTCCAAGTCTGAGTTTAAATATTTTGATATAAACTGACCTTGTTATATCACCAACCTTTCTCTTTACACATTTCATTAACTTTATGTTTTATTTACAGGGCAGGGTTTTCACAGTATAATTTGGCAATGGGATCATGGAAAATTTTAGAATATGAAGACATCCATAGGAAGTATGAATGAGAGTGTTTTCCTGAAGTTAATAGAAACAATTTAAAAATCAGACTGACAATAATGTTAAGAAATGTCACACTTTATTGGTGAAATATTCTGTGAATATTTTAGTGCAAGATGAAAATTAGGAATACAGTTATTTAGACCTTGGCTGTGAAAAGCAAACATATTTCATCTATTTTCTGTATTTAAGAAACAGAACTCTTTTATCTATTATTAAGCTAGAGTGTGCCATCATCAACCTACCACACAAAAGAAGTCTATGAAAACTTCAGTCATTTTCATCTCAGCGTGATGATACCCCCTGTGTGGTTTTATAATTCTAAATTAAAATGAGTAATTCCAATGAAAGAACAAGTCCCCTGAGGGAAGATGCCACAAAAGAATCATAATGTTAAAGAAATATTTTCCCATGGTAAGCCTGACATGGTTGGTGATGCTTCAAACATGCCTATGCCCATAGTCTTTACTTTTCATCTTAACCTAGTAGTACTACAAATAAATTCAGAAACAGAAATTTTAAATGGCTATACTTGTATTATTAATTACATTTTTTCTATTAAAATTACCCTATCTGGTGAACACATCTTTTGGTTATTTGTATACTAGTAGCATATGTGGTACCAGATCCATGGAAACTATGAATTTTTCTGCGTCCAATTTCACACATTGTATTTGTGTGTCTGCTATTTTTCTGCCATTTTGTTAGATTTTGCCATAAATGTCCAATTTATTCTTCAGAATAATACTATATTGTTCAAGTGAAGTGACTTGACTAAAGTCACACACGTTATAAGCGTTCAGGATTTGAGCTGAAATCTTTAAAAGTATCTCTCTATATAGTCAGATGTTGGCCTATTGATTTTTAATATCTTGAACCAATGGTTTTGCACAACCGCCACCTTTTTGAGTGCATAGGACCTGGATTAAATTTAAAGAAGGTATCAAGTATATTGTTGGCTTACAAAGAACAGCTGGAGGGACCAGCTCTGCCCCTAGGTAGGTAGGGTTCCTGTGGTAGTTTCCTGTGGTTCTAGAAGCAAGTCAAAGCCATCAGTTAAAATGCAAAAATGCTTCCTAGAAGGACAAACACATGATCTTAACCATTAATACCTTAGTCTGAATTATTTTTCAGATTTTATCTCCGAATAGAATCCCAAGGGCATGGAACGTAGGCTAGGGGAATTGCAATAGTGAGTTGAAAGATTCAAGGTCTTCGGGGATGCTTGAAACTGAATAGCTAAGAGGTTGTCAAAGCGGGCTTCTCTCTTGGTCAGTGCTAGCACATATAGCACCTTTTTGTGAATTTATCATTGGTGGTTGAATTACTAAAATTCAAATGATGTAGCCCTCAAGCCAGGGCACAAAGGTTGTAGGTAGGGGGAGTATGAGCTGGACTCCTAGCTCCACATGTTCCGCCCTGCCTCAGTACCTGTGTGCACAACTTACACAACCTTACTTGGCAGCCCCAGTTTTTCCCAGTGGAGTACATGAGGTCATAGGCCCGTAGCAAAAGGGAAAAAAGTATGCTTATTATAAACTTGAGAACCAACGTTATTTAAGGCTGAACCTTCCTCTTGTCTTTGGTGTATCCTGGAAGCAAGGAGCGCTAGCAGCTTTACAGAGCTATAGGCTCACTGAGGCTCCACCCTGTAGGGTAGAAGCTGGAACTAATGTGGAAAATGTGAGCTTTGGTTCAGGAAGAATCATAGTTATTTGAAGATGTTGTCAAAGTGACCTCCCTCTAATATTGAGCCTAGAAAAGGATCTAGGTGTTTTTAGTTTTTCACTGAAGGGGTATTGATTATTGTGGCATTTTAAGTAGTCTTTAGGGACGATTATAGCAGACTATGAAGATTTCAAAACTCTTTTTGAAAGAAAGCATTATTTTAAGTTTCAAATAAGGGGCTCCAGGTTTCTCTTTAGTCACTGGGCTTGTATATTTCTTGAACCTGTTACTTAGTTAACAATATTATATATTGATATATCCTGTTACTATGTTTGTACTGCTAGCAGTAGTAGTCACTATGAAAGTAATATATCTTGTCATATAAAATTTTGAGAATACAAAAATACTGAGAATGAAATAGAAATTAATTTACAATCCCACTAAGAGATACAGGTCTTATCCCAGACTTGTATTAAATTAGTTTATGTCTGCCTTTTTTTTTTTTTCTTTCCTATTTAGTTAAAATCAAGAAGATGCTGTTCATTTGTCTTCAAGACCAGGAGGTCTACTGCAGACCAAATATCAAGGTCAATCTAGTCTGCGTGTCTTTGACCTGTTCCCTATTTCTTCTTTTATCTAGCTTCAGATTTCTTGGCCCTTGTCATCCATGCAATCTGTTCAATCTTCGTAACAGTTGTTTCTGATAACCAGTTTTGTTGGTAACAACTTGGTTTTTACTGTGACTTTTGGGAAAATAACTAGAACCAAATTCTGTGAATTGCTTCGGTTCTTTCTGTAAGAATTTTCAGTGATAGCCTCTCTCAATGCTTGGGAGCAAAGCAGTTAGGCTGTTAGTATGCACGTAGCTTCATTTATTTTGAGTGCTTCATTTCAATCTACAACTCAAACAAATATTGAGGGAGGGCCCCTGTCTGAGGAGCCTTGTCACCATCATTTTGAACAGTCTGGAGTTTTGTGAGAAGGTGTTAGGGCCAAGTCTGAGTGGTTATGTATAGAAATACGTGTGTGGGATGGTGGTGGAGGGTAGGAGGAAGGAGGCATGGGGGAGGGTGGGATATTTAGACTAAATAGGCTTGGAGGAAGAATGAGAACATTTAAAATTTTCCATTTATTGTTCCCTGGCATGAGTACCGTATGCAGATAAAAAGGCCAAAATAAGCATGAGTTTTGTTTTAATTAACTCTCTAAGATTTGTCTACCGTTTAGTTGCCCCCTCCCACCCTCATCTGTTATTTTGTTCATTTTAGGGCCATAAATATTATGATCCACAGAGATTTATCTCTGCTTCTTTTACTTAATTAAAGATACTCTAGAATTTATCTTATGCTACCACCAGGAGGGCACAGAAAGTGAAATATTATATTGCTAGATAGTTCATTCATTAGCATAAAATAATCAGTGCAATTATATACTGGAGTTTCAAATACCTCTGCCAGATTTTCTTTTAAGGGGCAAATGTAGTTAACAGAAGAAAATAGAGAGGGAAAGAGGGGAGAAAAGGAGAGTAAAACATTAAGGAGATAAGCAACAGCAAACATACAGATTAGCTTTTTTTTAAGAGACAGTCTCACTAGATTCTAGCCCCTGAGAATAAGCTGTAATAATTCCCTGCCCAGATATCATTAGTAATAGACCCAATGGCCAAGCCTTCCTTTATCTGTTTCAAACCATGTCGCTTAGTCGGGAGAAAAAAGGAGGCATCAGGTCAGCTGTCAAAAAAAACCAAACACTAAAATGATATTCTTCCATTTTACTTACTTTATTTTATATTAATGGCTTTATTACAAAAAGAAACCATGATGTAAACCTCATGTATCATTCACTTACAACATTTTAGACCAAACCAGTCAGAACCCAACACTAGACAGCTCTACTATTTATATTCCTCTAAGGGTGGCTCATCCTGCCCTCTTTTTCCACCCTCACTGTTTTTCTTCCTTCAGGGAGAGATTCTATATCAGTGTTTCATTTCTCCTTTGGGTGGACTTAAAGGCCAGACACATTGATTATTAATCATTATATTGGGGTTTCTCTCCTTTCTTGACCAATGACACAATCTGCAGAACATGATAGGTATACTGTAACTGACATCTGTACTGAAAAAAAATCGGGCTATGGCATGTATATCTGCACTAATAAAAAAAAACATTTTTCGAATCCTCCTTTTGAAAATCTTACTAAAAAGACCACTGTGTTACAAATGCGTAGGCACTGAGCCATAAATCCAGCAATTTCAGACATATCTGAAAGCCCATTTTGGGACATTCTTTACTTGGACTCTTGGGACACTTCAGGCTTAACAAGAGTCACTTACTCTTTCTCTAGGCTGTGCTGCTGATGAATACCAGGGAGAAAACTTGAAGCATAGGGGATTTTCTGGCCGTATTAGCTGGCTGTGCTATTTTACCTCATCTGTATTGGTGTATATTTTTCTTTGTGTAAATTTCTCAGCTTAAAATTATTTTGCTACTCATGCTTTATAAAACCCTTTGGCTTTCTGATGTTAGGGGGCATTGGAAATGTACTTGTGTCTGTAAGTTTATGGTTTTCTATAATATGGCATGGGTTTTCATCAGTTGAAGAGCAGTAGGATTCTAGTGTAATGAGTAAGAGCACGGATTTGTATTCAGGCTAACCAAAGTCTGAATCACGACACAGCCTAAATGTGTGACTTTGGGCAAGCTACTTGACCTCTCAGAAGTTCAGTTTTCCTGAGTATGAATGGGAGATAATAGTAACATTGTACAAGCCCCAAGCTCAGGGCCCTGCCTCACAGTAAGTCCTCAATAAGTGGGATCATTATTACTATTATTATTAGCATGGCCAAATCAGGAAAATTTGGAGATAAACAGGGTCACTGTATATTTTTTCATAATTGTACTGAACAACAGGCATAAACCAGTGCTATCCTGAGTCTAGTGGGACAAATAGTCAACCTGATTATTGTAGGCTATAAACAACCTAAGTATGAGCATGGGGAAATTAGGTATTGAATTTCTCATTTTGTTCCAATGTTGAGAGGCACATAGGGCAACCAGAGTAACAAACCAGGGCATAGGTTTTTTAGTTTTGCTTTACATTTTACTTTTTTTTGTAAACCTGCTTTCTTAGGAACATTTTGTAGTCATGCCTTTTAGTTTTGCTCATGCATACGTGCATACAGGGGTAGTCCCTCCTTTAGTTAAACCACTTTTGACTGTAAAGGACAATATGGATTTATGCTTAGTGACCTCTTGCAAGTTTTCTTTCTTTGTTGCAAAATTATGGAGAACAACAACTTGATTTATTCCATGAGTCTTGAACTGCACTGCCAATAAGTAAATTGGTTCATGGTAATCACAGTATTCACTTCGATTAAATGATCATCAATAGAGTTATTTGCCTTTTTTCATGTAATTTATTATGGTCTACTTTTCTCTTTCAATTAGAAAGTTGGAGTATATAATTTATAATTTACTTGATTCTAGGGCTTACAAGGAAACTAGAATTCTTAGATGATTATCTTAAAAGATGTAACAATTAGAAATGTTAATGGTTCTTTACATTTTACTGGCAATACATGAGTAGGAAATTATTTTGTTGTGTGCAGTCAAAAACAATTATTTCCTTATGCAAAATCTACATCAGGAAAGGGAAAGATGAAACATATGAGAAAACACATTTTGCCTAATGATTTTCTTTCAGGAGAAATATTACTATCATGATCCTTTTTAATTAAATAAGAATTTAGCACTTTTCATGTGTGTTCTTAATGTCAGACTCTTTGGTTATCACACTTACACCTCTGTTATTAATGTTACCCATGGTTTGCAGATGAGGAAAAGCTAGTTATCAATGAATAATTCAGATTCCATAACTGTCAGACCTCATTATTTTAAATAGGAACTGGTAGTTCCAGTTGTAACCAGCTAATTGCCTCCTCTAAACTTAAACTGTTAGACTATTTCACATAATTCCAATTTAAGAAAAAACTTTTAATACATTTTAAATTGCTGTAGCACATAGAGCAATTTGCTTTAAATCAATCCGGAAGAACAAAAGGCAATCTGCTTGTGATCTGTCTTCAGATAAGAATTAAAATTTATTTTAATTCAATCTACTAGATGTCATGAAATGCCTGAGAAAATGAACAAAATGTTTTTAATTTATGACAAATAAAAGAAGACTGATATTGAATAATTCAGTTTAAAGATTGATGTCTTTTGTTTAAGCATATTGCCAAATAAAAGTTCAAAACCAAAGTGAATGTGGTGGAAAGGTTAACCAATGGTTATTGCTTTCACTTCCTGAATCCCTGGCATTTTAAAACTAAAATTGCTCTAACTTTACTGGTGACTTAATCTGTAAAGTCCCTGTGGTGGCAATGGAGGTGAACAGCTCAGACCTTCCTTTAAGAGAAGCTGCTGCTAGGGACATAGTTGGTAGACATATCCCTCCACACCTTCTGATCTGCCTGAATGTTCACACCAAAGCCACATCCTTCCTGGGCTTCTCCCAGCCAATGACTGAGCATGGTGGAGTACTAGTACCAGGCTATTCCTGCAATGAGGCACTCCTATGAAGGCAATCCTTTCTCTGAGACTCTTCCTTAGCCTGGTCCAAACTTTCTCCGAACTGTGCTTCCCCTGTTCAGTCCTCCTTCCTTCCCTCTGTCCTTTTCCAGGTATCAGACCTGCATCATGTCCTGAAAGCTCACCATACCTACTCCTGCTTGGACTTCTCTTTATCATTCATATGTGTTTTCCCCAATAAATCTCTTGAACATCTAATTCTGTCATGTTGTTTGTTTCTTGGAGGATGTGGACGAACACAGCAAGAATTCTACAGTCTCTTCATGGTCTAATTAAACAATTCTATTCACGAATCTAATCCCTTTTATTTGTCTTTGATCTTCTTTAGAAATAATGAGCTTTAACAAGGTGTGTCCTCCTGATAATGAAGACCTCCATGCAGTTGTTGAGGCCCATGTAGAATCATATTTTATTCCTTTATTCAGGCCAAATAACCTTACCTCTTGTAATTCTCCTGTAACCCCAATACAAGTTTTTTCTATTTCCCAAGTCTTCTCCAGGTTCTCAATATATCGTGACATGAATGGATAAGGCCTGAATATGTATCTACTATTTTTACATAAACACATTACCTTAAGTCTGGTTTAATCCTCCTTTCAATGAGATCACTGCCTTTCGGAAAAATAAATAGCATACAAAGCATGTTCCTTTGATGTGAATACTACCTTTATTTTGTAAATTTTGATTAGGAACAATGTTCCTTATTATTGAAAATGGTTATGCTATAACTGGGGGCAAAATCACAACAATTTTTAAAACTCAGCAAAGCTTTATTGTGATTATTTCAGCTGTTCAGTAAGTACAATTTCAGATCTTTGGAAAATATTTGCTAAAGATTTATGCCTGTGTTGTGTAGGTGTAAAAACAGTATAACTTTCATAATAAGGAAGAAGAAACACTTATAATTCTACCTTACTATCTGCTGCCGTATGTTGTGTTGTCCAGTGTCTGTGTTCACCAACATCTAAAGTTTCTTGTGCTGTTCCAAAGATAAGAAAAGGGCAGCTGTGGGAAGTTATATGAGCATTTTGAAATAATGTACTGAGTTTCCAGCTAAGTTTAAAATATGTTTTCAAATTTTAATATCAAGATGTCAGCAACACTGTGTTGTACTCATTAAAAGAGTAAGCTCTGGGGGCACACACACTGACATAGTTCAATTTTAACACCACCTTCTCACTAGCTTTGAGACCATGGCTTAGTCCAGGATACTCTCTGGGTCTCCATTTTCTCGCCTATGAAACCAGTAGTGAATTGGGGCAGGGGATGGGACTAGACAAATTTTAAGGCCACTTCTGGCCCTTTGAGTCTCTGAGTTTACTAAGTGCAATGCATCCACACTTCTTTAAAGGAAACATTCTCTGCATATTTGAAGAGAGCAAGTCTTTGTTTACTTTTCTAATATAAATCCATATTGACTGAAACAGTACATAGGGTTGCCCAAATTTAATATCCTTTTCTGGGAAGAGGTAAAAAAATGAATTTATTTTCCTCCGATTCAGATGTAGGGCATATTTATTTATTTATTTTTCAGAGAGAAGTCTTCTACCCTAGACCACCTTACTATAGTTAACACTATACTGAGGTTTGAGAAAGTGAAACTCAGATTACTTTTCTTCTGTCAATTTACACATAACAAACAACTTCTGAAATATTAATGCTTTCTGGAAGGTTTGTTCGTCTTTGCTACCATATGATCTCTGGACAGTGACTCGTTTTTGTCTGTTCTGTAACATTCTGAATGTATAATACGCTACCATGAAATAATACAGAAAATATTTCCTCTTTGTGAATTCTTATATTCTGACAGGTTTTCCCCCCAGAAAACCCAGTGAAGATGAAATAAAGACACATACAATTAATGTCAGTTACAGTTCATAGGAACAGCACTTTTCTTCCATTGCAATAACTGCACATTTAGAAACTGAAAGGTGTACCATCTGTAAGTTATGTGTCAGCTTAGCTGTCTCAGATCAAGCTTTGTGTTTTAAATATTGCACTCTGAGAGAAGCCCACCTAGGTCTCTGAATGTCATGCCCATGACCACACTCAGATACCCTGGTAAAATGGAGGCCTTGCTTGTCTATCTTAAAACTCTGGCATTGGCTTTTCTCCTCTCCCATGATACGTGTCTTTAATGAAGCTAACCATTGTGTTTAGTAACTGACAGAATTCTACCCCAAAAATTGTTCAGCATTAATGTACTAGATTTAACATCTTCAGATAATTACATAAATAAAACAATAAAGGTTACAAAAGTCGTACTCAGAATTTATGCCCCCAACAATGTGGTTTAGAATTCTACTATATAGTAAACACTCTTGTTATATGCACTTAATCCAACTAATTTTGTTGCAGAATAATGAAAATAGATGGCTTTTGATTTCCTTTTGCTTTATTTTTTTAAATTCCATTAAATTTTAGATTTTAAACCCATTTTTATAGTGTAAAATTTGTTCTGGTAGACATAGAAGACTTGGATTTGCCAAAAGTACAAGAAAGAAAGAAATGGGGTTAAGTAACCCCATTGAAGTAGAGCAATATTTTGGGTTGTATACATTTTGACCACTATTTGGCATTGAGAAGACTTTGATAACGTAGGACAAGTTTCTGAGGATTAAATGGTCTTTGTGCATATCAATCATATTTAAGTCACAGATTTATTTGAAATCACTCAGGCCTGTGAAAGTGAGAGTCCAAAGGAATAGCTCACTTTCTGATATGTAAAATTGGAATATTCTCAAAGGCGAAGAGTGGAATTTTATAAAATCGCTTCTTTTTATTTTTCAGTCTTTTTTTAAATCTCTATTTTATTTATTTATTTTCTTAAGTTTTTTGGCTGCATTGGATGGGTCTTAGATGAGACATGTGGGATCTTTCATTGAGGCGCAGGCTCTTCTTTGTGGTGAGCGGGCTTCTTGCTAGTTGTGGCGCACGGGCTCTGTAGTTTGCAGCACACAGGCTCTCTCGTTGAGGCGCACAAGCTCAGTAGTTGTGGCTCGCGGCATGTGGGATCTTATTTCTCCGACCAGGTATTGAACCCACATCCCCTGCATTGGAAAGTGGATTCTTTACCACTGGACCACCAGGGAAGTCCCTAGAATCACTTCTTATGGTCACTGTTAATACCTGTTCTATAGAGGAAAAATTCCTTTGTATGATTATAATATTGTGATGAATGGAAAGTTCCAGGAAAAAAGTAACTATGGTTCCCTAAGGATTGAGTCAGACTTTTAAGGTATACTGAGTGCTTCTAACATATGGTACAGATGGATTGCAAGCTACACCTGAGAAATTGACTAGTCCTAGCATTTGGTGTTTATGTTGTGACTTTAAAATAGCCATTCATTAGCCATGTGTGTGTTTAAAGGCAGTTAAGAAAAACATTATTTTTATTTCACAGAATATGAAGGAGACTACCATAGATGATTTAAGAGCACACCTCATTGCTATTTGTTAATCAGTGACTCTTAATACCTACTTAGTCATAATGAGGAACAGATGGCTTGTAGAGAGATCTTTTTTTCCTTCTCAGTGTTCTAAAATATAGAACCTGTACCTTAGCTTTTTTAAGTATAATTATTTCAATTCCCAAAAACATCTAATAGCAATAGTACTGGACTCACAGGTACATGCTGAGCTATACCAGAGAGGAACACTGTTTGACAGTCAGCCAAATCTGGCATTTGTGATCTTGATCACCTTGACATTTAAAACCCTATAATTTCAGTTCTGAAATGTTTGTCCACTTGGAAACAAATTAAAATAAATTAAAATAAATATGACAATTCATTATTAATACATAAATTAGTACATATTAATTACATTCAGATCTCTGTTTTTCTGAGTTTTTTTTTTTTTAGATTCCACATGTAAGTGAGAACATATAGAATTTGTCTTTCTTTGTCTGGCTTATTTCACTTAGTATAATGCCCTCAAGGTCCATCCCTATTGTTACAATTGACAGGATTTCCTTTTTGTTTTTTTTAAGACTGAAGAGTATTCCATTGTATATATATATGGCACATTTTCTTTATCCATTCATCCGTAGATGGATACTTAGGTTTTCTCTAGGTCTTGGCTACTGTAAATAGTGCTGCAATGAATGTGAGGGTGCAGGTATATTTTGGGGACAGTGGTTTCATTTCCTTCACTTATATACCCAGAAGTGGAATTGTTGGATCACAAAGTAGCTCTATTTTTAAAAATTATTTATTTATTTAATTTATTTTTGGCTGCATTGGGTCTTAGTTGTGGCACATAGGATCTTCGCTGAGGCGTGTAGGATCTTTCGTTGCAGCACGCAGGCTTCTCTCTAGTTGTGGCATGCAGGTTTTCCCTTCTCTAGTTGTGGCGTGCAGGCTCTGAGGCATATGGGATCTGTAGTTGTGGCGCACAGGTTCCAGAGTGCATGGGCTCTGTAGTTTGGCATATACGGCAAATATATATATGTATATATATGGCACATGGGTTCTCTAGTTGAGGTGTGCGAGCTCAGTAGTTGTGGCTCACAGGCTTAGTTTTCCCACAGCATGTGGGATCTTAGTTCCCTGACCAGGGATCAGATCTGCATCCCCTGCATTGTAAGGTAGATTCTTTACCACTGGACCACCAGGGAAGTCCCAAGGTAACTCTATTTTTAATATTTTGAGGAGCCTCCATACTATTTTCCATAGTGGCTGTACCAATTTACCTTCCCACCAACAGTGCACAAGGGTTCCTTCCCTTTTGCCCACATCCTTGCCAGCATTTGTTATCTCTTGTCTTTTTGGTGATAGCCATTCTAACAGGTGTGAAGTTTTATTCCAAGGACTATATGGTGCCTCTTTCTGTGGAAAATGAATTTGTTACTTACTGTCATTCTAACAGGTTTCTAGTGTCTTGTGTTTCTCTATATTTAGGAACACATCATGTAATTGAGAATTCAACCATATGTATAGTTCTATCATTATATGCTTGAGGGTATACAAAATATGTATTTTTTTCTTGTGCATATCTTCATTGATTCTAGTTCTAGTTATTGCATTGGGTAAGATTCTTCTCAATTTTGTATTAATTCAATTTTTGTAAATTTTAGTTGTGGAAAGATTCAAACATATATAAGCAGACAAGTAAGGAGAATCATATAATGAAACTCCATGTGTGTATTACGCAGATTTAACAGTTATCAACACATGATCAGTCTTCTTTCAACTGTCCCATTCACTCTCCTGCTGTTGCCATTTGATTATATTGAAGCAAACTCCAAATATCACATCATTTCATCTGTAAATACTGCAGTCTGTATCCTTAAAAATGTAAGAACTCTTTTATATAAGATAGTAGCATTATCATATCTAAAATAATTAAAATAATTCTTAGTATCACTGAATATCCAGTCAGAGTACAAATTTCCCTTATTGTCACATATTTTTCCAGTTGGTTTGTTCAAATCAGAACCCAAACAAGTTCCCAACATTGCATTTGGTTCATGTGTTTCTAAGGCACTTCAAATCAATAGTTTCCTCTCACTCTTTTTTATTGCAATTTATTTGTGGAAGAATTTCCTACATACTGGATTTTGCTGATTGCATTTCTGTACTATTGTTTAACATGATGCTTTATCCCAATTTGATCAGATTCAGGATTGAGTTTTTGCAAAGAAGCTGTAAAAGTGGTGTAGTATATTTTCCATTGCAATACACCAGGAATCACATATCATCTGTTATGTCTCTGTTTGGAATATTTAGATTGGTCATTGGAATTAGATAAATATTATCAGTCTCATCTGTCCATTGTAAAGTTCTTGATTAGCTTTTTAGTCAAAGGTTTTCATAGTTGTAATTGATCATTGCCTAGCTCCAGTAGTTTATTAAGAGATCATGTCTCTTTCTGCTCTGTAAAAAGCACTGTGTTTGTTGTGGAGACCAGGGTGATGTAAGCAGGAGGACAATGACAGTTTCTAATATTTTCCTTTCCCTAGGGGTAAGACAAAATGGAAGCATCTCATTAACACATTTTTTTGGTGTGTGATTTCAACTAGTCAATACTGTAAATGTAGCTATTTTCCAATATAAATGACATTGGAGTTAACATTCCTAAAAATACTGTGACATGACTCTAGCTACTGTGAAGAAAATAGCTTGCTTTAATTGCAAATAATGATTCTTAGTCTAGGGCTAAATATAGATAATGATTTGTTGGTGCATTCAGCATGATTTCTCATCCATTATATCATCCAATTCTCACAGCAACTCTATGTGATAAACAAGGAAAGAATAATTTTCTCTATTTTACAGATGTGGAAACTGAGGTTCAGAGAGCTGAAAGCACTTTCCGTTGTCATCCACTGAGTTGGTGGAGGAAGTGGGATCAGATTTCAGATTCTTAACTCCAAATCCTGTGTTCTTTTTTGTTGTGCAATACTTGAGTTATCTCTAGATTCAGGCTTCCTGGCTATTTGTTAAGTTCAATAATAAGTACCAATAAGCCAATAAATTAGTATAAAACTGTCGATATGCTCTATAAGAATAAATAAATATAATTAAAGGTGTGCATAAAATTAAAAGTTGCTTATAATTATTTTCATGGAACCATGAAAGAGTATCAGCTACCTACCAATTTTTATTTTTTATTGCTATTTTTGTTATATTAGCACATTCTCAAAACTTCTTTTAAACCTGTAATATGTGACAGATTGAGGGAATAAGATATTTTGTCTTCACAGGAGTACTTGATAACATGGTGCAAGGAGAGAAGATAAGCCAGTAATTATAGCATAGATTAGTAAGATGATGGGTTTTAGGCTTCAACAATTGTCAATTTTGACTTGACCCTAAATTCTGTCTCTCTTATTACTGTCAGTATATCAGATGACCAAGAGTAGCTTGTTCAAAATACATAAGATACATTTTACAAATATAGCTAGTGGCTTTCTGTATAAATAATTCTATTTGTTTTTAGGGGTCAGGCATGGGTAATTACACTTCTGAAATTTTCTTCATATTTTTCCATCTGAAGAAATGACCTTCTCTTAGTTGGTTTCCAAAGGTTGACTCTCAGGTGGCTGCTGTGTCTAAATATGGCCTTAGCATTGGCCCTAGCACCAAAAGGGGCAGGAACCACATGTAACCTATGTAGGGAAATCCAAATGTCAGAGCTGGCACAAATCTGGCTTTCCATAGGCCCAAGTTGTCCATTTATTCCTGGCCCTAAAAGAGTCTGGGACACATTGCAAGTCTAGTAGGTCTGGGTGTTTATTTCTAGAGCACAATTCCTATAGATTCTCTGATAATATTTGATTCGCAAAGTCAAGGATAAAAGGACAATTCTTGTGGAGTTCCTCAGACACTAGAGATTTATTTGAATGACTTGGGTGACATGTTTTCTTAAAAAAGGCTAATTTATCCTCCTGGAAGAAACCTGCTTTTTTTGTTTAGAGAAACCAATAACAGACAAAAGTAAACAATACCACGAAAAAAAATGAGAGAGAAAAAAATAATACGGACATGCTGTGAATACTCATGTACTGAATTAGGTGAATTTTAATGTCATATGTGCCTGGCCTAATGCCTGCATTGATAAGATGAAGAATTTGGTTTTAGAGATGTTCTTAAACAGATTGGAAGACCATCTATAAGGTATGTTATTTTTCTTGGTATCTTTATGTCGTGTTGTACATGAGCAAAAATTTTAATCAGGTGGAAAACTCAAGACTTTCCTAGTCTCTCCATCATGGCAAGTCTTAGAGAAGTGTCTGCATCTCCAAAGCATCTTATCTTTGTTTGCTAGCATAATCCTTCAGGATACACTTATTAGCCATTTTATTCCCTCTTTCTAGATGAGAAAACCAAAGCTCAGAGGCTAAGCACTTTGGATATCTGAACAGGAATTAAGAATTTGGTCTTCCTGACTCAAAAGCCAAAACTTTTAAATTGTTTCTCAAGTTCAAGAGACTAATGTTACACTTGGGTACTTTTTGACTTTATAAAAGAAACAGAGTGCCAAGATTATGCCAATTTTATGAACTTAGATTGAGATTAAAGGTAAAATTTGGAAAGATAGTAAGTTTATTGGGAGATATTTTTAGGAATAAGTACATGGCTATGCCTGGTGTTTCCTAGAATTGTAAATGCTTCTGTGGAAGGGACATTAGGGATTATCCAGTGGTCCAAACTCCTTCCCAATGCAAGATTTCTTTTCATACCATCCTCAAGAGAAAGCCATTCAGCTCTTCCTGAAACATTCTAGTGAGGGGAGAATGTGCTTGGAGAAGCAATTTGGTCTGTTGTTCATTTTCTTGAATTATTGTAAGGTTCTTTCCTCTCTTTAACTGAAATCTGCCTCCTGTTATATCCACTCCTTTCCCTTAGTCTGACTTCTACCATAATATACAAAACGTTCATTCCTTCATTTACACAGTAGCCCTTCTCACCTCTTGGCTGTACACTTTCCGTATTTTTCAATGTCCCTGAAACTCAAGGTTAAGCATGCTAACAAAGCCAACAATGTTAAAAAGAAACTGAGGTCAAGGAGGGGAATGAAGCATTGAGGAATCACAGAACTAATGGCCAGTTCTTCAAAACCATGCAGGCAGCATTTCATGATCATCGAATAAGCACCTCCAGTGTTTTTAAAACTACCCATATTGTTGATTTCATAAACCATTATCAACAAATCATATTTATTCAGCAGGCTTTGGGAAAATGACACTGTGTCAACTGAAGGCATGACATATTTTCAATGGCTTGTTTCCATGTGGCAATCTCTTCTTGCCAAATGATTAGAGAGCTCTTAAATACATTTGCATTAACATCATTATTTGTCTAAAAATTTAATAAGAAAGCTGAGCTCCTCTTGAAAAGAGATGATCTCATGTTTGAAAAGAAATATTTTTTCCCCATCAGATTGATACAGTTTACGTAACTGTGTGTTTTTACTTAAGCACTAGTTTGCAAAATGGAATTATCATGGACTCAAATACCCTCAGAATTATCTATAATATAATCTTTAGTCATAAATCATTATGAAGGAGTAGCTAAACACAATTTTAGAAAATATTATTAGAAAACGTTCAGTAATTTCCAGGTAGAGGATGCTGGAAAGATCCACTCTAATTCTCAGAGCTACACAGTTTAACCGCAGACTGATTGTATTTTTAAGCTGTAAAACATTATTTAGAAATCCTATATCATCTGAAACAGGTGAAGTTCAGAAAGTTTCAAAATCTACCAAATCCTAGTGATTTTCAAATAATATTTGAAAGGTTAATCACGAGTAATAAATCTCCCAATATACCTAATCCTCATTACAATGTCATTATAACACTATAAAATCATCAAGATACTATAAGGAAAACAGATATGAGTTTTACAATCTCTTATCTCTTTAAATCTCTTATAATAGTTTCTAATAAATAGCAAAGTGTATAAACGTTTATAAATGATAACTTTATAAATGTTGAGCATGCAATTGTTTTTTGATTCTTTAGACCTTAGTCAACCCCAGAATGACACATCCAGAACAGGCACACTTCTGAGAACAAGGAGAAGTGAAGAGTATTGATTGTGACAAAGGTGGTAGAAAATGAGTTCATGCCTTTAAAAAAGATTTAAAATAGGATAGGAACCCAGATTGTATGCACACAAAAATAACCAAAGACTAGGGCAAAAAAGGATAAACAATGTATTGATACATACATTCAAGAAAATGCATAAATGATGAAGGAAAACAAATAAATGCTTAGAATCAGGAAAAGTATTCTTGAAAGAATTTGGGTGAGGGACTAAGTTTCCAAAAAGTAACTGGGCAGGAAGATTGTGTGTGTTTGTTTGCATGTGTGTTTGTATGTGTATAGAGTTACAGTGTTAAAAATAAGGAGAAATATTCAAAGTAATAGTGACTATGGCACAAATGGAGAATAAGAATTAAGATGAATGAGTGGTAGCTGAACAGCTAAAGAACTTTATAAAGGATGATAGTACTTTGTAACCCTCTAGTTATGTTGAACCATATGCAATTGTTGATATTAAACTATTTTGACCTATAGACACAGCTGTTTCCTATAGTTCATTGTAAGTTCTCTTATTTGAGCTGTAAGGACTGCCCATACCAGGAAGGAAGACTGTTGGGTCCCAAGGCAAAACTACTAAAGAAGAGGAATGTCTGATGATTATAGGAATTTACATCTGAATTAAGATCTTTAGGTGATTTTCATGTATGCCACAGTTTAGTAACGATCATTTGGCCACGGTCTTTGTTTTGGCTGAAAGAATTGTTGTAGTACTTCCCTTTGTGTTTTATCCCATAGGCCTGGTAACGTGGATAATTGGATGAGTAGATCCCTAACCCTAAGTAACTATGATTTGTCCTTGAACGAAGCTCTGCCCAGACATATAAAACAGTGATCAACAGGCCCAATTATCTTCTCTTTTTCAGAAATCAGACAAGTATAGGAAAATAGTCAATTTACATAATGGAGGCATATACAAGGCATATTTTCAGAGTGTTAAAGTAAGAATCAAGGGTACCTACTTTTCAGCAATACTTGTACATTTTTAGAGTTACTTATACATGTTGGAATTACATTTTGGGAATTTGTCAGCCTGCTAGAGCTATATTTGGACCCTGAAGATAGTCCTGTCTTCCTAAAGCCTGGCCACATGATAGAACCTCTTGCTATTTCTTTGTGTATCATTAAAACAGGTTTCTAATGTATTATTTAACTGACTGGAATGAGCTCTGTTCATCTCAACCAAAAGGGCATTCAGATATCGATATGAAATCCAAACCAGGATTTTAAAGACTAGTGAAATGTTTTAATTTTATAATTTAGAAAGAAGAGAAGACAAGACACTGGCTATTTGACTGTATAATCAGCCCTGAATAACTGAGTTTGATATACCTTCTGAAATAGAGCTAAATAATGTTAACTTTCATCCTTTCCCTCCCCACTGCCAATCTAAAACCTCTAGAAAGATGTCCTGTCATCCTGCTTGTTAATTTAAAATTAGTCCACACAGCCCCAACTTCCCTTGAACTTGGGAGCAAAATCTCCAGTAATGAGGTTGAGTGACATACTTTGCCCATTGCTTTAAACGGTCAGAATTATCGTGATTAGGATTCCAGTTTTCTTTGGTAGCAAGTACAAGTGTTTAAGCAATAAATAATATGGACAGTAGTGACAGCGTCCTATTTTAGAGGACACATTGATAACATGTTAACGATTTTGCCTGTAAAAAAAAGGTACTGAGGGAATACTGCAGTGGATAATATCACAAACATGCATGCGCAGTATTTCTTGAGAACAAAACTGTTTTACTTATTTTATTTCATGGCCTTTAAAGGACAAAATTCCCTTGCATTCTTCCCATATGACATCTTCATTTAATTTTCATGACTTAGTGCAGAATCCTACTATGTACAATGATGTCTGTGCTTTCCTTGATGTTCTAAGCCTCTGATACCTTCTGTAAAAAACTTTAGATTCTGAGCTTTAAAAATGGTACTATTCTGTTGTTTGTGAGTTTCAAAAGCTTCATAGGGATAAAAATCTATGATCACTCAGAAAATCTTGCAGAAATCAGGCTCTTCTCTATATCTCTGCTGCTACCACCTAGTCTAAACCATAACATCTCTTGACAACTAGAACTTCCTACATGGTTTCCTTTTTGTTCACCACAAAGCATTTTCCATAAAGCAGCCATAGTGAATTTTTAAAACTCTAAATCTGATTTTCTCTTTCTCTCTCTCTCTCTCTCTCACACACACACACACACACCCCTCACATGCTCTATTTAGAGTGGCAGTCTACTGCTTTTAGAATAAAATCCAAATTTCTCTCTGATTCCATCTTCAACTGCATCTCATGCAACTCACCCCATACTTACTGGACTTTAGTTTTTTCTCGGCTCCAGAACTTTGTACTTGTTTGCTTTGTTCTTGTCTGGAACAGACATAACTTGGCTCTCCCTATGGGTGGTTGTGGCCTTAGGCCGATGTCACTTCCTCAGAGAGGTCTTCTCTGACCAACCCGTATAAAGTGGTTTTCCTTAGCTACTCTCTTTCATCAGATTGTTTTCTTCGTAAGATTTAACAAACTTTGTTGTCCTTCATCAGGCCCAGCTGCCAAGTGCATCCTTTTGGTCTGTGCACTGATCTCTCTTCTAAGTGTGTGGTCCTGGGTAGCAAGTCTGCTTTTACTCAGTGCATGTAGTAAGAGTCACAGCAGCTTTCTGCAGAAAGCGTCGCTTCCCTCACTGTCTTCAGAGGGGTGGTAGGGCTGGCAGGGCCCCTCCTGTACAAGTATAAGCTACAGCACGATTTGGAGGAAGCAGTTAAAAACTCTTAAAGCCTGGATTTTAAAATAAAAACCTACCTAAACAAGTCAGTGTCATACCTGCGTTCCAGAAGGCAATTTGTGTTCTTTAAATTGATATACCCAAGTAGGAATCTATCTGGAGGAAATACTCAGACAAAAGTGTAAAGATACATGAATATGGGATTCAGTGGGAGGGGTGCTTAAAGATTTTTCTATAATCATTAGTTAAGTAAATTATGAGACATCTCTGCAAAGACATATATTGACATGGTAAAACCTTTACAAAATCTTGTTGAGAGAAGAAGTGGGCTGCAAAGCAGCATATATAGAAGGAACTTATTTATTTAAATTATATGCTTCCTATATGTTGATAAGTATATTTTAGTACTGAATCATAACTTTTATAGCTATTCAACAAAGTTCTGTCTGTGGTTGGTTGTGTCCAGACTGTGGAATTTCAAGGGATTTTTCCTTTCTTCTTTATATGGTTCTCTATATATTTATTTTACAGCTAGTGTGCACTTTTGTGGCAAATAGAAAAAGTGAAATAAAAAATATTGTATCAGAAAAAAATACTGTTACAAACTCTATAGCAAAATGGTGAAATAGTTACATGGAGGAAAAATGAAAGATTTCACAGTCATACAATGATTATAATTATGCCAACATACATGAGGATTAAAGACGTGAAGGACTGGCACACAAGTGACAGTTGTGTTGCAGTCAACAGGATTAGGAATACTCATTCACATACTGCTTTAAAATTTTCAGTAATGCTGTATTATTTTCTATAACTGAAAATATTTTAAAAGACTAATCTGCCTATAGATATTGGTTATTTGGCAATTCGCACAAGAATTATGGGTTGGTAATTTGGATAAAAAAGATCGGAATATCAAACATGCTCTTATTATGTACATATTAAAATGCATTATTACATACACACACATATATATGTGAATATATGTGCATTACCATGAAATAAAATTCAGTAAAACTACAATATTTGACGTCTGTAGAGAAGTAAAGTTAGTCTTGAATTCTACTCTATTATGTCTACACAGGTAGAGTTCTATCTTAAGGACTTTTTTTTTTTGCGGTACGCGGGCCTCTCTCACTGTTGTGGCCTCTCCCGTTGCGGAGCACAGGCTCCGAACGCGCAGGCTCAGCGGCCATGGCTCACGGGCCCAGCCGCTCCGCGGCATGTGGGATCTTCCCAGACCGGGTCACGAACCCGTGTCCCCTGCATCGGCAGGCGGACTCTCAAACAGTGCACCACCAGGGAAGCCTTAAGGACTTCTTTATAATCGATAGAGTGAAGAATTTCCGAATATATACTTAAAAGCTTCAGTTCATGCTACATTGGCAGAAGCGCTTCCGCTCTTGGTTCACTACTTTGAACTATGTTAGTAACTAATCTAGTCAACTTGCAGGATCTAATGGGGGCATATATGCCACAGATAATTCTTGGTACTTTAGAAGAACTTTGATCTTGTACTCTCTTTTTCAGTGACTAAAAGAACCTTAGGAATGAATCTAGCAGAAAAGTTGCTATGCAGAACAATTCTCTCAAAAACTGTTATAGGTGACTATCATGTGTATCTTTTCTTCTGGCTGTAATGTAATAGCCATTCCAATTTTGTCGCTTGGTATATGTTCTATATCTGTTAGTTCACCAGTATTATTTACATCTTTGAAGAGTACATGCACTTACATGTAATCATAGCTGTATAATATATCCATAATCTAAGGTTGACATCAGTAGTTAATACTGTTTTAAAAATAGAATAAGCATGTAAACCTATTCAGTTAAAAAATTTTTTTGGAACTGAAACTCAGATCTCACTCAATTGTTTTATAAATTGGTGAGCATTTGCTTATATTGCTTATAAAGTGAGTAAATGAAACTAGAAAGTCTGCACAATGCAGGACAAATAGCAAAGCACCCATATTGTTTTCATGGATCTTTTAATTAAGCCATTACATTTTGAACAATAACTAGTTTTTTCTTTCTTCATTATTCTTGTTATTGCTTAGTTTATATAATATCATAGTTTTGAAGCATACTGAATAAATAATACAGTTCATACAAGGCAGTCATTTTTCTTATAAGCAAAACTAGCAAGGGAGAAAGTTGAAACACGTGTTTACTGAGCTCCTACTTTGTACAAAGCATGATGCTTGGTAATGAAGATTTCAAGATAATGAGACAGAGTACTGTCCTCACGGCCTACTAGGAAACAACAAAAGCTCTACTTATGTGCAGATATACTACATAGTAGGAAGTTTCCAAAACGTGGGAAGCTGTTGATATGTGTGGGTGGCAGGATATAGTATAATGTAGAAAATGTTCTAAATTGAGGTTTGTGTAATGTATTGTCTGAATACAGAAGAGGAAGCAATTAATTTCATCTGGGTAACTGTGAGAATTGGTCCTTGAAGAAAGCCGAAAGAGGAGAAGACATTTGAGCAGGACCTCGAACGCTGAGTTAGATCATTCCTGGAAGACACACAGCAGGTTGTGAAGAGAAGAATTGACTCTACTATGTCATGGACTACTCCATGTGATGGAATAAAAATGCCAACAATCTTACTGATTTTAATTCTGTATGTTCTCAAATTATTAGATGGCTTCAATGCTTTCATTAGCATATCATTTGGCATTTCTCTTCTTTTTCTAAATTCTACACTAGCAGAATGTGATGGGGTTCTTTACTTTTTGTGAATTTGGCACATTGACAGCAGAGGTGGCTGGCCACAGATGAACCACCTTGAAAACCATATATTCCAGTGATCACTGCAGAGGTTGATGGCACCTTGCACTACATAGTAGGTCTTACCTTTTTCCTGCTGGCACAGTCCAATGACTGGAGTCTGAGATGAGGAGAAAGGACTGTGATCACTCAACACAACCGGTATAAAAAAACTCCCTGAGAAAATTATTTCCTCTGTTGGTTCTGCAGCTTGCTTCTGATCTCAGTGGGAGCACCTATGCTATAATAAATCCTAGTGTAGTTTGGTTTCTTCTAAAGTCTGGGAAGTATGCAAGTGCTAATAGGTACTATCTTTTTTGAGTCATGGTCCCAAATCATAAGATAATGAAAAATGTTAAACAGACCTTGAGAATACTGCATTGGGATAAAAACACAGAAAGAACAAATTTGATATTGATATTAGAATTAAGCTTATATTACAGACTCATGTGGCACAAAAAGGAGCAATTTTATTTAGTAAGGAAATTGTGTGTGCGAGGGGGGGTAGAGTAACTATAGTTTTAGCTTTAATCTAGGTTGTTGAGATATAATTGTCTCAGGGGGATTTAATAGCTTAATTTACAACTGGCAAGACCAAAGAAAAAGTCTGCTTTAGATACTTGTACTTGATCATTGCCAGGAGGGAGATGTGGAAATGTCAGTTTAGTCTGCCTCAGACAACAACAGCAGCAGCAACAGGTCCAGGAAAATGGCTAGAAATGTGACACTGTAGTTGATAGAAACTTGTGTTCATTTTATACATCAAAAGTACTATGACTTTGTTTCTTCAAAAGCTATATGACATTGGTGTGGCCCCTGGAGTTCTTGGAAGAGCATAAAGGCTTATTAAACTTTGTTCATTAAGTAAAATTTGAGAATTACCTCTGAAATTTTTAAGGGAGGCTAGAGTTGATCTTAGGTAGTGAAGGACTCCTGGAGCTATTCAGGATTTTGTAAAAGCTGCCGTTCTTTGGAGGAGCTGTGAAAGCACAGGAGGCTGTTGGTGTGTGTGGGTAGCAGGAGCAACTGCTAATGGCTGAGAGCGCCACCGAGACATGTAGGATCCAGGAGACCTTGTTGTTCAGGGACACTCACCTAACCATTCACCCTGGGGGTCTTCTTATCTAGTTTTCACTGAAAGAAGGAAAACAATAACATCCCACCAGGAAACCAGACTGATATTTGGCCTTGGGAACCATGGGTGAAGATTGAAAGCAAGAAAGGAGCATACAGAGAGAAAATAGGCCTTCTGATTCTGGGCTGTAAATACACGGCTTGTGAAAAAAGAGTTACCTCCTTACGAGATCCTTATAAAAATCTGAGTATTCTTTACAGAATCATGCTCCCAAATGATGATCAACAGAACTCCTCTCTAAATACGACTGTTCTCAGAATGTTAATCTTGATAGGCAAGAGTGCAAATGACCACTTGTCTATAAAGTGGACCCAAGACTGTTTAGAAAAGATAATTTTTTTTTTTTACATAAGCTTTCCTATGGCCCAATTCTATGTGGATGTGGGGACTATCAGTTAAGATTAAAGTCCTGCTTAAACTTATTGTCATGAGAGGAAGGAAACTTTATTTTTGGCTCATTTAATTATTAAAGCATATGTATCTTAATCAGTAACACAAAATTTCAGCACTCAGAATTCTTGCCAGAATATAGTCTCAAATTCGCTACAATGAGTACTGCACAAAGGATATGTGGTCTGTCTACTCTTGAAAATCAGTGTTTCACAACCTTTTTAAGCCTATGTTCCCACTTAATAAACGTAAAAACCTCATGTTCTCCTAGAGTCTAAAAAACATATCTACTGGGCTTCCCTGGTGGCGCAGTGGTTGAGAGTCCGCCTGCCGATGCAGGGGACGCGGGTTCGTGCCCCGGTCCAGGAGGATCCCACGTGCTGCGGAGTGGCTGGGCCCGTGAACCATGGCCGCTGAGCCTGCGCGTGCGGAGCCTGTGCTCCGCGACAGGAGAGGCCACAGCAGTGAGAGGCCCGTGTACCGCAAAAGAAACCAAAAAAAAACCCAAAAAACATATCTACTGAGTATAATTAGTTTCTGCCAGTCAATAAGTTGTGCTTTACTTTCTATAGATATTGTATTATAACAATAAGAATATCATTTAATATTGTGAATATTAAATAATATTTTAATTTTGAATATGCCTCATGTTTCCTTCCTGAGACACTTGTACCTTGTGGGGGACAAGCAGGTGATGAAGTATGTCACCAGTTGAGAACCACCCCATTAGATATCCTAAATACTCTGTTCCCTTTGGGTCTAGCCAGACCATCAGAGAGCTGCACAACTGGCTTGCATTCCCTCTCTATTTCTACCGTAACCTGGAATGGAATTAAGGAATTCTAGTTTGGATTTTTACAATGGCTTGCGTTGAGAAACTTGATGAACAAAGACTATACAAAACTTGGTATTATATTTATTACAGGATGGTGTTGAGGATAGAATCCACTACATTTTACCTATCCTTTCTTGGAATACATGAAGATGTGCATTGGCAGTGCGGGTACGGGGAGTGAAGATCTTGCTTTTCCTAAGGGTAAGTTTTGTTTGTTTTATCTGTACATGCATCCTGTAACAGTTCTGTTTTTTTCTTTTCTTTGGCCCTAGGACTCTGAGTCCAAACATAAGCCCACTCCCTTTTATTGTATTAGACTTTATTGTATACACTTTATGTAACTTAACATCTAGGTGATTAAGAGTATCAACTTTGGAGTCAGCCAACCAGGGACTAGAATCCCAGCTCTTGGTAATTACTAGCACTGTGACCTTAGACAAGTAACTTAAATTCTCTAAGTCTTCATTTCTTCATCTAAAAACAGAAACTAAAAACATCTTCCTCATGGAGTTGCTATGATTAAATAATACAATTTATAATATCTAGCACAGTTCGTGGCACATGAAACAATTGTCATTTGATTATGATTTTTATGGTTTCCCTTTTGCCCTGATACCTTTATCTTTGTGTGTTTGCTTATTTGTTTTGTTTCTCATTTTGTTTTCTGTCTTGGTGTTGTAGTGTTTCTTTAAGGAACCTCAAATAATGTTTAGAATAAACTTGAACATAAGTAAATAAGGATCATATCATGCATGTGGGATTCTTCAGAGTAGTTTAGGAAAACGAGCTGGGGGCTATGAGGAGAGTAGGAATTCCAATGATGGCATTTAAGCTGGTTTTGAGGGGATTGACCACATGCAATTTTGCAAAGTATGTGGATATTTTAAAATTTTATTAGTATCCTTAATTTGTTCTCTTTAATTTCTCCTTTCAACTTTTATTTTTTATTTTTTGCTACTTTGTCCTGCCCACCCTCAACAATACCTCTCCTGCCTTTAAGAATCTATGTCCTCCTTTTGATCTCTTTGCCGAAGTGTTAGAGGCTATTTAAAGTATCAGGTAGGATGTTAGATGGGATAAGTTTGACGGTGAGAGTACCATCCATCCCTAAGGGAGCTAACTTTTGAGAACTGGCAAAGAACTGCCTCTTATCCATCCCACATGCCATCTGTGATGGCCTGATGATCCATGAGTATTTAGGACCACTTCTGAAGAACAGGGTTTACATTCTCCAGCTATGTAACGTCCTCCATGGAGGACCTAAGAAGTGAGTCCTAGTATCAAAGTTAATATGTAGGTAAGGCTCAAAATTGAAATAGGGTTCTAGCATATCTTAATTAGAATAGTCAAGTGTTTCCAGCTTTGTGACTGGGCAAGGCCAGTTGTATATTTATTTATCATATAATAATAATAATACTAAGATCTTACAAGTAATGTTGCAGTAAATCCAAATACTAACCATGTGGGCGTAAATTTAGACAGATTTTCTTCTTATACTTCTCTCTGGAGGTAAATGAAGTTTTATTTAGAGCCATTATTCAATTTAAGAAAACATTTTCTGAATATAACTGAAGTTGGAAGAAATAAAATAGAAGAAAATAACCACCAGATGTAGTCAGTGACAGACAACAAAAAAACATTTTTTAAAAAATTCTTGAAGTGATTGTCTTTGATAGAGATGGCTCAGTTCCTCTTAATGTATTATCTTAAACCTTAGCAAGATTTCATTCCTATCACTCCACAAAACTGCTTTCATCTCAGTTACCGACGACCTCCATGTTACTAAACGCCATGATCAATTCTTGGTATTCATCTTGATTATCAACATCATGTAATACAATTGATCACTGCTTCTGTTTTCATGTACTTTTCTCATTCAAATTGAGGAACACCATACACTATCCTACCTTACTGATCACTCCTTTCTGATTTCTCCTCTTCCACACAAATGAACACTTAGCATTGGAGAATCCCAAAGCTCTGTCCTTCTGTCTCTTTCTTCTCCACTTATATTTACTTTCCTGGTGATTTCATCCAGAGTTATTACTTTATATATTAACTATATGCTGATAAATCCCCCATTTTTTTGATGACTCCCAAATTTTTATCTCCAATCTTGACCTCTGCTCTGGACTCATATATGTAACTACCTATTCAACATCTCTCTGTCCATGTCTAATAGACATCTCAAATCAACTTTCCTAAAATGGGATTCCTGATTTCTCTCATCCTCAAACCTATTTCTTCTGCATTCCCAAGCTGAGTTGACCTCAACTCTGCCCTTCCAGTTACTCGGGCCAAAAAACTTAGAATCATCTATCACCCTTCCTTTTCCTTACTCCCACATCCAGTTTGTTAGGAAATCCTGTTGACTTTTTCTTCAAAGCATTTTCATAATCTGATCACTTCTCATTTCAATAACACCCTGGTCCAAGTCACTGTTATCTCTTGTCTATATAAAATAATAGCTTCTTTAACAGGCCTCTCTGCTGCTATTCTTGCCCCTGTTATTGTTTTCTCAAGCCAGCAGCTAAACTGATAGCATGAAAACATGTCAGGCCATGTCATTTCTCTGCTCAGAACCCATGTCTGGCATTCATGTCATTCCAAGTAAAAGTCTAAGTCATTACAGTGGCTCACAAGGCCCCATGCTCTGGCTATCTTCTGTCCCCCTGCCCTCAGGTACCACTCCTCTCTCCTTTGCTCACCATACTTGGACCACACTGACATTTGTGCTGTTCCTTGAACATGACAGGCATGTTTTTACTTTAGGGCCTTCACTATAACTCTGCCTGTAGTCTGGAATTCTCTTTCCGTGAGTATTTGTGAGACTAACTTTCATACATCCGTCTAGCTTTGCTCACATATCTCACTTTGAATGAGGCCTACTCTGACCACCCTATTTGATACTACAGCCTTAAGTACTCCCATTCCCTGTTATCCTGCTTGACTTTCTCTCTTTTTTTTCCCTTTTAGCACTTATCACCATCTAACATATTATATAAGTAACTTACATTTAACATTTATTATTTATTGTTTTTCTCCCCCAAGTAAATGTAAACTCTCTAGGGGCCAGTGTTGGGCATTTAGTGTTTCTTTTACTTATTAATTTATTGATTGCAATTTTTTGTTTTATTACCATAAACACCTTTGTCCATAAATCTTTATCTGTTTAAAAGGATTATTTTCCTAAAATAGATTCCCAGAGATGGGATTATTGGGAATAGGACTCTTTTAAGGCTCTTGATAAATATTACCAAATTGTTATCCAAATGGATTGTACCAATTTACATTCTCACCAACAATGTACTAATGTTTACTTTATTAAATCCTCATCAATATTCAGTGTTGCCGGGGCTTCCCTGGTGGCGCAGTGGTTGACAGTCCGCCTGCCGATGCAGGGGACACGGGTTTGTGCCCCGGTCCAGGAAGATCCCACATGCCGCGGAGCGGCTGGGCCTGTGAGCCATGGCCACTGAGCCTGCGCGTCCGGAGCCTGTGCTCCGCAACGGGAGAGGCCGCAACGGTGAGAGGCCCGCGTACCGCAAAAAAAAAAAAAAAAAAAAAAAAAAAAATTCAGTGTTGCCATTTTTTGACAACTTGTCAAAAAATATTATATGCTAGTTATTTAACTGCAGTTCCTGTGACACTGAAAATGTCTCCTTTGTTACTTTTATAAATTGCTTGTGCTCTTTTCACCTTTATAAATCACTTATACCTATTCTTTGTCCAATTATCTATTAGGGTTTTTTTTTTTTTTTAAAGAGATTTTTATTTATGTATTTATTTGGCTGTGCCGGGTCTTAGTTGTGGCATGCGAACTCTTAGTTGCAGCATGTGGGATCTTAGTTCCCTGACCAGGGATCGAACCCAGAGCCCCCTGCACTGGGAGCGTGGAGTCCCAGCCACTGGACCACCAGGGAAGTCCCTCTATTAGGGTTTTATGTTATCTTTTTCTTGACAATTTGTCTATTTTAACTTAATATATCTTAAAATTGATATTCATTTTATATGGGTAATTGTGTCATAGCTATAATACATAGGTGTAATGTTGTATACATATTGTCATTAAATAAATGGGTCTAAGGAAAGTAAACTTTCAGCAGCTTTATTCATAGGTGTTACAGAGAGAAAGAAATCTCCATGGAAACTTTTAAATGTTTGTAAAAATTTTTGCCATCTCACAGTACATGGAGCTCGGTGCATATCTCCAAATGAAATCTCACAGAAACGGTTTGAAGTATTTGTAGGAAAGGTTACTCTTGAGCAATGTCTAATGTCCCTATAAAAATGTGGCAAAAGTGCAAAGTAGGTAGAGCAGAGAAATAAACAGAGGTTCGGTGTGTAGATGAGCACGACTTAGAAATGCACTTCCATTGATAAACTGTCAGCATCAATTGTACTTTTAAATTTTCCTCTTCTTAGAATTTATTCTCTGGTACCAAGTTCTAGCCAAGGAGAATGACATTGATTGTAGATAATTGAGACTGAACTTTTGGGGTGATTTTAAAGGTGACTTTAAATCTCTTCATATTTTGCTTGTTGATATTTTAAAGATCTAATGATAATGATCTTACATTTGCAGCTAGGGCAAGCTAAAAAAAAAATCTCCCATTACTGCAGAGACCCTGTCAGAGACAATTCATTCTATTGGATTTTTTGTGAGTGTATCTTTAGTTAAGAATGTCGTATGACTTCTTTTGCTTTATTATGTTACATGTTCTAAAACCTTTACCCCAAAAGTGAATTTATACTATGCAGGAAGATCAAGTTTTCACCACAGAGAAGCTGCCGTTCCCAGGGTTAAATGTGGCCTCTATTTAGCTGTGTGCAGCAACATCACACAACAGTGTGAGGTGAGAATGAAGGATCTCTTTGGACCCAAAGAGAATTTAAGTAGGCAGAGAATGTAATTATCCAAGCTGGATTTAAGCCAGAATGACGGGGTTAACATCCTTACAAACATCCGTCCTAATTGAAGAAAATTGAAACTAACAACAGCTACTTTCCCAAAATGTGAGTCACACACCTTTTCCTAGTGTCTTTCATTTTCTCTTTATTGATAGAGTCTCCCAGGCAAGGACTGGATTTTATCTAGTCAGCTGTCTATTGCCAGCAAAGCTGTTGTTGTTCTTTAAAGATATGAAAATACAATTTAGTCACTACTCAAAAAATTTATGAAATGTGAGAACTATAATTTCTCTTTTGGTTTCTAGGCTAATAACAAAGTAAAACATTACACACATGGCATGGAGCTCAGGTTTGTAGAGCTTGAGATTATTTTATTTTGCTCTGATGTTAAATCAAATAAAATATTTGGCTAAATCTATGGAAGCATTAAAATATAGGATTCTGAATAATCTCAGCTTTAAAAATATTTCACACCTTCTATAAAAGATAGTAATATTTCTTTGAATGTAATATGTTTGATTCATTTGCTTGCATTTCTATACTCCTACACTAAAATGTGAACTCTTGAGAGTAGGGACTTTTTTTTTTTTTTTAACTTCACCTGAACAGCGTCATCACATAGCACATGCTCCTGGCACAGAATAGATGCTCAATACAAATACTGAATACTTCTTATTTACTTTATTTACTTGCATCATAACAACTAATTAGCCAGCTTACATGAAATTAATAATGTACAATTTCTCTACTTTTTGAGATGTAGCTTTTCTTAGATGAATGAATCCCTACTTTCTCCTTTTGTTAGAATATTCCCAATTCATACTCCTCTAATATTCAAATATTTTCTTATTTTTCTTCTACTGGAAGCAATCACTATCCTATAATTAAATGCATTTAATTAACAATGGGAGATTTTAATTCTTACGCTGTTGGAAATTGTTTTTAATTTTAATCCCAGTTTAAAATGCTAAATGCAAGAAAGACCTTGCTAATGCAGGGACCTATTAATTTATAGCCCAAACTTGCCTCTGCTATTTGTTCTTCAAATGACTCTTTAGCCAGACATCATGGAGCTGCCCTGTGGTAGAGGCTGGGTATACAAGCAGGACACCTGAAGAACTTTTGAGGATGAACATCAAGGGAACAGATAGCAGCTCTTGTGCCTTTTTTGTATAAATATTACCTTTCCCATGATGCTTGGCAGTTTTAAAACTCTGCTATAATACAGTTTGTAGCCCATAGCAGAAAGGGGTGGAGGTGTAAGCGTGGTATGGTATACAGGCCCAGAGACAAAAAGAACCCGTGAAAATTGAAGTCACAAGGTTACATGGATAACTTATTTGAGGTTTTCTTTTTTTTTTTTTTTTTTTTTGCGGCATGCAGGCCTCTCACTGTTGTGGCCTCTCCCGTTGCGGAGCACAGGCTCCGGATGCGCAGGCTCAGCGGCCATGGCTCACGGGCCCAGCCGCTCTGCGGCCCGTGGTACCTTCCCGGACCGGGGCACGAACCCGTGTCCCCTGCATTGGCAGGTGGACTCTCAATCACTGCGCCACCAGGGAAGCCCTATTTGAGGTTTTTAAAATATGTTGTTACACTGTGATAAAGGTGGAACAATTTGGCTTGAATAAAGGAATCTCTAAACCTTTAACTTTTGTTTTTGTCTTTTTTCAAAGTTCAAAATGTTTGGTAATTTATCTGATGCTGCACATTTCATGAAGCTTTGCATGCATGGCCTGGGATTAGGACAGGCATCAGTCAGAAATATGGTACTACTGTAAAAAGTGCTGTTCTTGCAGAATTTCCAACCCAATTTAAACATACACATTCTTGATATTTTATAAGAAATATTTAGTATCATGGGATTTACAGCCCAATTTTCTGACCGAACAGGTTCAGTAATTTCCAAAAAGCTTAGGATAAGCAACTTCAAAGTTGTGCCAAAATCTCTAACTTTAGATGTCCTTCCAACCACAGCAAAGTACTCTAGTAAATACTCCTTAATCCTTCATTAGCCAGTATGCCATTATCTCTATGTAGATGGTTAATGACACCCAGCAGGCTTCTGAGCCACCTTCCCCTACTAGTAGGTGGTATGGGTTCAAGGACTTACTAGTTCTATGTTTCTTACTAAGTTTAAGCATAACCAGGAGACAAATTTGCTATAAAAACCACACAGTGCCTTTCAATGTCAAATGTAAATGGCATTCATAGTCCTGGCAAATAATTCGCCTCTCACAGCCCCAGAGATGAAGGCAAATGACCTATGTGTGTCTAGTCAGGCACTTCTACCCAAGCTTGAATTTTGGGGGCATGAGACAAAGGCAGTAAGTCCTACTGAAGTTGTTTTTATAGCAAAACTGGCAGTGTTGAGGATTTATAGTTTGATCCCTCCAGGGTTCTTAGGTATCCTTAGGTGACACCTTAAACAGGAAGAGAGAATTTTGGCTATTTTTTACTCCCTTGGATTCTTGCCAGGCCTGTGTTCCAGACTTTTCTGGTTATCATTTATGCTAACTCACACCCTTCCAATAAATTCCTTTTCAGTTTAAGTTAACCAGAGAAAATTTCTGTTGTTTGCAACTAAAAATCCTGGCCAGAAAGTAAAGACATATGATGCCATGGTGATATGATTTGTTTTACATCTGAGATTGGCATTATAAAACTGTAAATATCAATCTAAATTGTCTACAACAATGGCCCAATAAATATGAAGACTTCAACTAGAAGAAAATAATATAAAAGAAAACTCAATAGCACATATTTTTGTCTACATCCATCTTTATGAAAATAATTTAACAAAAGATTTTAGAAATTTATTTAAAAAGCCACTTTTGGTTTTCTGGTTTTGGTTCTAGCATGTAGGGAATTTGGAAGTTGCCTCTCTGCCCTAACAAGTATGAAAAAGCTTAACAAATTGAAAAATCAGCAACTCTTTCTAAATTTATCAGAAAAGTGAGGTCACAGGGCAAACTGCTACCCCTAAAAATTAGAGAAACAGACAAATACAGAGAATCACAGCATACGCCCTGGCAGAAACCTCTCTGGGAAGCAGTGCCAGGGTAGGAAAACTTGAACTACCATTGATGAACTGCCAGCAGCTTAAAGTGGATAAGTCTGAGAGTTAAAAATTCCAGTCCTAGGAGGGGTGCCAAAACTTTTGTGAGTTTTACTGCCGCAAACTTGACTAGGCTCTTCCAGTGAATACTGGAGAAAAATTCCCTCTCGGGGAGAGGAAAAGGAACCATATTGAAATATGGTTTCAGAACATTCCATTCTTAGCAAGACCTAACCTCAAGAGAAAAAAAATTTTTTTTTTAAATTAAAAAAATTTTTGGCTGCATTGGGTCTTCGTTGCTGTGCACGGGCTTTCTCTAGTTGCGGCGAGCGGGGGCTACTCTTCGTTGCGGTGCGTGGGCTTCTCATTGCGGTGGCTTCTCTTGCTGCGGAGCACGGGCTCTAGGCACGCAGGCTTCAGTAGTTGTGGCTCGCAGGCTTAGTTGCTCCACGGCATGTGGGATCTTCCCGGACCAGGGCTTGAACCCATGTCCCCTGCGCTGGCAGGAGGATTCTTAACCGCTGTGCCACCAGGGAAGTCCCAAGAGAAAATATTTTACCAGAGCCTAAACTATAGGGTTTTTTCAGAGCCTAACTGACTTGGGGGAGAGAAATACCCAACCCCAGCTGGCTCTAGCCATCTGTGTGGGAGAAGGAAATATGCAGTTCCAACCCCCACTGTGCTTTTACATGGGAGAGGGGAAATACCCAGCTCCAGCCCACTCTAGCCATCCTGTCCCACCTAAGGATTTGGGGGAAGGGTAGGACTGAGAAGCACTTGTTCACAGTCCAGATTCACAGGATCACTAAAAGACTGAGACCTAATTATAACATCACATCACAGAATGCTTCCTCTGCCCCTCATATCTTACCACCACATTACTAAAGGCATGCTTTCCTCAGTGCCTTTACTTAGTCCAGTCATCAAAAAAAAAAAAAGAAAAAAAAAATTATAAGGCATAATAAAAGGCGAAAAACACTGTTTAAAGACATAGAGCAAGAATCAAAACCAGACTCAGGTATAGCAGAGATGTTATTATCAAAGTGGAAATTTAAAACAACTATGATTAATATGTAAAGGGCTCTATTGGATAAAGTAATGCAAGAACATTCAGGAACATATAGGCAGCATAAACAGAGGGATGGAAATTCTAAGAAAGAATCAAAAAGGAATGCTAGAGATCAAAAACAGTGTTACAGAAATAAAGAATGCCTTTGATGGACACATTAGTAGACTGGACACACTGAGGAAAGAATCTCTGAGCTTGAGGATATATCAATAGAAACTTCCAAAATGAAAGAGCAAAGAGAAAAAAGCCTGAAAAAACCAGAATATCCAAGAACTGTGGGACAACTATAAAAGATGAAACATACATGTAATGGGAATATCAGAAGGAGAAGAAAGAGAGAAAGAAACAGAAGCAATAAATGAAGCAATAATGACTGAGAATCTCCCCCAAATTAATATCAGACACCAAACCACACATCCAGGAAGCTCAGAGAGCTCCAAGCAGGATAAATGCCCAAAAAACCTACATGTAGGCATGTGGTATTCAAAATTCAGAAAATCACAGGTAAAGGAAAAATCTTGAAAGAAAAGAAAAACATCTTACCTACAGAGGAGTAAAGATAAGAATTATATTCGACTTCTCAGAAAGCATGCAAGCAAGAAGAGACTGGAGTGAAATATTTAGGATATTAAGGGGAAAAACACCAAATGGCATTCTGTACCCTGTGAAATTATCCTTCAAAAATGAAGCAGAAGACTTCCTCAGGCAAACAAAATTTGGAGGAATTTGTTGCTAGTAGGCCTTACTTCCAAGAAATGTTAAAAGAAGTTCTTCAGAGAGAAGGAAAATGATATAGGTTAGAAACTTGGATCTACACAAAGAAAAGAAGAGCATTGGAGAAGGAAATAGTGAAGGTAAAATAAAAACTTGTTTTTCTTATTCTTAGTTTATCTAACAGGTGACAGTTTTTTTTCCAAAATAATAGCAACAATGTATTCAATTATGTACACACATATATATACACACACACACATTATGTATGCACATATATAAGTGATATGAATGACAGTATGGATACAAGGATGGGGGAGAAATTAGATTATTTTGTTATTGTAAGGTACTTGTACTCATGTGTGAAGTGGTATAGTGTTGCTTGAAAGTAGACTTGGATTAGTTGAAAAGGTATATTGCAAACTCTAAGGCAGCCACTAAAAAAGTTCCTAAGAAGTATAATTGATAAGCTAAGAAAGGAGAGAAAATTCAATCATAAAATGTTCAGTTAAAACCAAAAAAGACAAGAAGAGAGGAAGACAAAAATAGGAAGAACAATAAATAGAAAACAGTAACAAATATGACAGATATTAATTCAACTATATCAATAATCACTTTAAATGTCAGTTGTGTATATATACCAATTAAAATCCAGAGATTATCAGAGTGGATCAATATATGAAACCCAACACTATGTTGTCTATAAGAAACTCATTTTAAATATCGGGTTGGCCAAAAGCTTCGTTCATTTTTTTTCAGTAATATGGCTCTAGTAGCACTTAGTTGTCTTTAATTTCATTCGAAACAATTTTGTTAAGAGTGTATGTGAAAGCTGTCATATTAGTGTGCATTTAAAAAGACTTACCAAAATTGGTGAATTTTTGTGTAGCTATTTTAATATTGAGGATGGAAGAAAAAAAAGCAACATTTTCGGCATATTATGCTTTAATTTTTCAAGGAAGGTAAAAATGCAACTGAAACGCAAAAGAAGATTTGTGCAGTATATGGAGAAGGTGCTGTGGCTGATCGAACGTGTCAAAAGTGGTTTGCAAAGTTTTATGCTGGCGATTTCTCACTGGACACTGCTCCACGGTCAGGTAGACCAGTTGAAGTTGATAACGATCAAATTGAAACACTAATTTAGAACCATCAACATTATGCCACGCAGGAGATAGCCGACATACTCAAAATATCCAAATCAAGCTTTAAAAATCATTTGCACCAGCTTAGTTATGTTAATCATTTTGATGTTTGGGTTCCACATAAGTTAAGCGAAAAATACCTTCTGGACCATATTTCCACATGCAATTCTGTACTTAAACATAACAAAAATGTTCTGCTTTTAAAACAAATTGTGACAGGTGATGTAAAGTGGATACTGTACAATAATGTGGAATGGAAGAGATCATGGGGTGAGCGAAATGAACCACCACCAACCACACCAAAGGCCGGTCTTCATCCAAAGAAGGTGATGTTGTGTATATGGTGGGATTGGAAGGGAGTCCTCTATTATGAGCGCCTTCTGGAAAACCAAATGATTAATTCCAACAAGCACTGCTGCCAGTTAGACCAACTGAAGGCAGCACTTCAATGAAAAGTATCCAGAATTAGTCAACAGAAAACACATAATCTTCCATCAGGATAACACAAGACTGTGTGTTTCTTTGATGACCAAGGAATAACCGTTACAGCTTGGCTGGGAAGTTCTGATTCATCCTCTGTATTCACCAGACACTGCACCTTCGGATTCCCCTTTATTTATGTCTTTACAAAATTCTCTTAATGGAAAACATTTCACTTCCCTGGAAGACTGTAAAAGGCACCTGGAACAGTTCTTTGCTCAAAAAGGTAAAACATTTTGGGAAAATGGAATTATGACGTTGCCTGAAAAATGGCAGAAGGTAGTGGAACAAACGGGTGAATATGCTGTTCAATAAAGTTCTTGGTGAAAATGAAAAATGTGTCTTTTAATTTTATTTAAAAACAGAAGGCACTTTTTGGCCAACCCAATATAAAGACATATAAATTAGAAGTAAAGGGATGGATATTTACCATGTGTATTAGTTGGCCTGGGCTGCCCTAACAGAATACCATAGACTGGGTGGTTTAAGCAACAAAAATTTATTTTTTAGAGTTCTGGAGGCTGGGAAGTTCAAAATTAAGGTATTGGTAAATTATGTTTCAGTCTGAGGCCTCTTCTCTTGGCTTGTAGGCAGCTGCCATCTCCCTGTGTGCTCACATGATCTCTTTATGCACCCATTTGGGAAGAGAGATAGTGCAAGGTCTCTGGTGTCTCTTCTTGTAGGGTCACGAACTCCATTATGAGGGTTGTACCCTCATGACTTTGTCTAATCCTAATTACCTCCCATAAGCCATCACACTAGGAGTTAGGTAACAAATGTACCACTCTGGTGCTGAGATGTTGATAGTGGGGGAGGCTTTGTGTATGTGGGAAGAAAGGGTGTATGGAAACTGTACCCTCTGCTCAATTTTGCTGTAAATCTAAAACTGCTCTAAAAAATAAAGTCTATTTTACAAAGCAGCTTTCAAGGTAAATATACCATGGAGTCTGTAGATACCCAATCCCTCACAAGATCTGTAGCTCTAAAAACATATTTTATCTTCTGATGGATGCAGCCATGCTTGCATTCCTTTTTAAATAAAATCATTTGAATTTAATTTCTGTATTATGTAACCCAAGGCTCCTAGACCAACCCCACATGTATACATGTGGTCACTCACCTTTCTCCTATCAGGCCATGAACCAACACTCTCACATGTTTTGTAAATGTTGTATATTCCACCCCCGACTGACACTGGTTTTATGTTTCCAATGATTTACTAATTGCAAAACCCTGGAGTCTTTTTCCCTTTCTCCCAGCCAAAAACTTTTAGTCATTCTTCAAGAACAAATTCAATGTCAAATGCCATTTTTCCTGTGCAGTCTTTCCTAACCTCTCAGACAAAATTAATCTGTGGTGTATGCATATTTAGAGGTGGTAAGAAAAGAGACCTAGACTCCTGTTGCATGTTTTGTTTTTTGTTTTTTTTTTCCGATACGCGGGCCTCTCACTGTTGTGGCCTCTCCCGTTGCGGAGCACAGGCTCCGGACGCACAGGCTCAGCGGCCATGGCTCATGGGCCCAGCCGCTCCGCGGCATGTGGGATCTTCCTGGACCGGGGCATGAACCCGTGTCCCCTGCATCGGCAGGCAAATTCTCAACCACTGCGCCACCAGGGAAGCCCCTGTTGCATGTTTTATAACACGATAAACATGATGTTAGAGTGATTCCTCCTATCCATCAGTAAATGCAGTCAACTCTACCTTCAAAATCTACCCAGAATCAGATAACTTCTTATACCTTCCAGCATCACCTCTCTTGTTGATTGTTACGAGAGTGCCTGCAGGGTCTCCTTGTTTCTGCCCCTCTCTCCCCATACTCTATCTTCAACACATTATGTCCCTGTAATATACCAAGTGACATCTGGTCACAGACTTGTCTCCAGGGTCCTGAACAATCTGGCCCCTCTTCCATCTCTCTGGTCTCTTCCCTTGCTCACTCTGCTCTGGGCACAAGGCCTTTCTGCTGCTTCCCACAACCATCACACATGTTTCTGCCCCAGGGCCTTTGTAGTTTCTGTTCTTTCCATGAATTCTCTTCCTCTAAATATCTGCCTGAGTTTTCCCTCACCTTCTTCAGGTCTTTCCTGGAACGTCATCTTCTCAGTGAGGCCCTATGAGATCAACATATTTAAGGCTTGGGCCTCCATCCTCCTTCCATGAATTATATTCTCTATAGAACTTATAAATTGTTCAAATAACATATTGTATATCATACTTATATATTTTGGTTTTTGTCTATTTCTGCTCACTAGGATATAAGCTCAGTGAGGTCAGATTTTAATTTTTGTTTGTTTATTTATTTGACTCTTCAGTGGTCTCTCCCCATTGTCTAGAACTGTCTGATACATAGGAGGCTCTTAATTTGTGTAAAATAAATAAGTGAAGGAACACACTTACCTTTGTGTGTGTCATGCCATTGTACTATGCTGTGGAGGTCAGGGACCATATGAAATTTATCCTTTTCTCTGCCCTCTACTCCACTGGACACCAAAGTCCATAATGGGTATTCAGTAAATGGGTTTGTGTGTGTTTTGTTTTTTGTTTTTGTTTTTTTAGGTGCCTACAACTAGTGAGTGTTAGAGCTGAGACTGGAACCTACAGCTTTTAAAACCAAGTCTCTCCGTGGCTGTTTTCTTCATATGACAATGAATCTCAGCCTCAGAAAAATCTGGCTGAAGATGTCTGAGTGTTTACTTTGACTTTTCAGAAACAGTATCTCATTCACGCTGATTTCCTGACTCTATCAAAATTACGTTTAATGTTTGATTCACATATGAGAATTTAAGAAAATTACAAAAATCAGAGGGTAAAGAAATACTTGGTTATCCCTTAAGAGAACCGAGAGAGCAATCTTTTTTTTTTTGCGGTACACGGGTCTCTCACTGCTGTGGCCTCTCCCATTGTGGAGCACAGGCTCCGGACGCGCAGGCTCAGCGGCCATGGCTCACGGGCCCAGCCGCTCCGCGGCATGTGGGATCTTCCCAGACCAGGGCACGAACCCACATCCCCTGCATCGGCAGGCGGACTCTCAACCACTGCACCACCAGGGAAGCCCTATTAACCCCATTTTATGGAATAAGAAATTGAGGCTCAGAGTAGTTATATAATGTTCTCAAGGTTGCAGAGCTAGTGAAAGCTGGAATTGGGATTTGAACACAGGCTTGCCTTCTTCTTTTATAAATGTGTGATATGAAACTCATGACACTGCTGCAAACTCTATAACCTAAATAACTGAGTTTTTCCAGGGTTTATTTTAGCAATCTATTGAAGTAATCCCAATACAATTCAAATAATTGATTCAATGTGTCATGTCAGAATTTTGTTCTTTTTTTTTTTTTTTTGACATAGAAAACAAATTTATGGTTACCACAGGGGGAAGTGGGGGGATGGATAAATTAGGAAGCTGTGATTAATGTTTACATACTACTATATATAACATAGATAACCAACAGGACCTACTGTATAGCACAGGGAACTATACTCAATATTTTGTAATATCCTATAAGGGAAAAGAATATGAAAAAGAAAAAATATATACATACATATATGTGTGTCTCTCCGTCTCTCTCTCTCTCTCTCTCTCTCTCTCTCTCTATATATATATATATATATATATATATATATATATATATCTGAATTGCTGTGCTATAAACCTGAAACTAACACAGTATTGTAAATCATCTACACTTCAATACAAAAATAAAAAATAAAAAAAAATAGCAGGAAAGAACGTACATGTAATACACTTTATCAAGACCCGTTAACAATTCACACTGAATTAAAGTGTGTTCGAAGTGGCATGTAAAGCTGTAGGTGTTAACAGGAAAAGAACATCTCAGATATGGTAATGTCTTTTTTTTTTTTTCATTTTAACATCTTTATTGGAGTATAATTGCTTTACAATGGTATGTTAGTTTCAGCTTCACAACAAAATGAATCAGTTATATATACACATATGTTCCCATAACTCTTCCCGCTTGCGTCTCCCTCCCTCCCACCCTCCCTATCCCACCCCTCCAGGTGGTCACACAGCACCGAGCTGATCTCCCTGTGCTATGCGGCTGCTTCCCACTAGCTATCTACCTTACATTTGGTAGTGTATATATGTCCATGCCTCTCTCTCGCTTTGTCACAGTTTACCCTTCCCCCTCCCCATAGCCTCAAGTCCATTCTCTAGTAAGTCTGTGTCTTTATTCCTGTTTCACCCCTAGGTTTTTAATGACATTTTTTCCCTTAAATTCCATATATATGTGTTAGCATACGGTATTTGTCTCTCTCTTTCTGACTTACTTCACTCTGTATGACAGACTCTAGGTCTATCCACCTCATTACAAATAGCTCAATTTCGTTTCTTTTTATGGCTGAGTAATATTTCATTGTATATATGTGCCACATTTTCTTTATCCATTCATCCGATGATGGACACTTAGGTTGTTTCCATCTCTGGGCTATTGTAAATATAGCTGCAATGAACATTTTGGTACATGACTCTTTTTGAATTATGGTTTTCTCAGGGTATATGCCCAGTAGTGGGATTGCTGGGTCATATGATAGTTCTATTTGTAGTTTTTAAAGGAACCTCCATACTGTTCTCCACAGTGGCTGTATCAATTTACATTCCCACCAACAGTGTAAGAGGGTTCCCTTTTCTCCACACCCTCTCCAGCATTTATTGTTTCTAGATTTTTTGATGATGGCCATTCTGACTGGTGTGAGATGATATCTCATTGTAGTTTTAATTTGCATTTCTCTAATGATTAGTGATGTTGAGCATTCTTTCATGTCTTTGTTGGCAGTCTGTATATCTTCTTTGGAGAAATGTCTATTTAGATCTTCTGCCCAGTTTTGGATTGGGTTGTTTGTTTTTTTGTTATTAAGCTGCATGAGCTGCTTATAAATTTTGGAGATTAACCCTTTGTCAGTTGCTTCATTTGCAACTATTTTCTCCCATTCTGAGGGTTGTCTTTTGGTCTTCTTTATGGTTTCCTTTGCTGTGCAAAAGCTTTTAAGTTTCATTAGGTCCCATTTGTTTACTTTTGTTTTTATTTCCATTTCTCTAGGAGGTGGGTCAAAAAGGACCTTGCTGTGATTTATGTCATAGAGTGTCCTGCCTATGTTTTCCTCTAAGAGTTTGATAGTGTCTGGCCTTACATTTAGGTCTTTAATCCATTTTGAGCTTATTTTTGTGTATGGTGTTAGGGAGTGATCTAATTTCATACTTTTACATGTACCTGTCCAGTTTTCCCAGCACCACTTATTGAAGAGGCTGTCCTTTCTCCACTGTACATTCCTGCCTCCTTTATCAAAGATAAGGTGACCATATGTGTGTGGGTTTATCTCTGGGCTTTCTATCCTGTTCCATTGCTCTATATTTCTGTTTTTGTGTCAGTACCATACTGTCTTGATTACTGTAGCTTTGTAGTATAGTCTGAAGTCAGGAAGCCTGATTCCTCCAGCTCCGTTTTTCATTCTCAAGATTGCTTTGGTTATTCGGGGTCTTTTGTGTTTCCATACAAATTGTGAAATTTTTTGTTCTAGTTCTGTGAAAAATGCCAGTGGTAGTTTGATAGGGATTGCATTGAATCTGTAGATTGCTTTGGGTAGTAGACTCATTTTTGCAATGTTGATTTTTCCACTCCAAGAACATGGTATATCTCTCCATCTATTTGTATCATCTTTAATTTCTTTCATCAGTGTCTTATAATTTTCTGCATACAGGTCTTTTGTTTCCTTAGGTAGGTTTATTCCTAGATATTTTATTCTTTTTGTTGCAATGGTAAATGGGAGTGTTTTCTTGATTTCACTTTCAGATTTTTCATCATTAGTGTATAGGAATGCAAGAGATTTATATGCATTAATTTTGTATCCTGCTACTTTACCACATTCATTGATTAGCTCTAGTAGTTTTCTGGTAGCATCTTTAGGATTCTCTATGTATAGTATCATGTCATCTGCAAAGAGTGACAGCTTTACTTCTTCTTTTCCGATTTGGATTCCTTTTATTTCCTTTTCTTCTCTGATTGCTGTGGCTAAAACTTCCAAAACTATGTTGAATAAGAGTGGTGAGAGTGGGCAACCTTGTCTTGTTCCTGATCTTAGTGGAAATGGTTTCAGTTTTTCACCATTGAGGATGATGTTGCCTGTGGGTTTGTCATATATGGCCTTTATTATGTTGAGGAAAGTTCCCTCTATGCCTACTTTCTGCAGGGTTTTTTATCATAAATGGGTGTTGAATTTTGTCAAAAGCTTTCTCTGCATCTATTGAGATGATCATATGGTTTTTCTCCTTCAATTTGTTAATATGGTGTATCACGCTGATTGATTTGCGTGTATTGAAGAATCCTTGCATTCCTGGAATAAACCCCACTTGATCATGGTGTATGATCCGTTTAATGTGCTGTTGGATTCTGTTTGCTAGTGTTCGGTTGAGGATTTTTGCATCTATGTTCATCAGTGATATTGGCCTGTAGTTTTCTTTCTTTGTGGCATGTTTGTCTGGTTTTGGTATCAGGGTGATGGTGGCCTCGTAGAATGAGTTGGGGAGTGTTCCTCCCTCTGCTATATTTTGGAAGAGTTTGAGAAGGATAGGTGATAGCTCTTCTCTAAATGTGTGATAGAATTCGCCTGTGAAGCCATCTGGTCCTGGACTTTTGCTTGTTGGAAGATTTTTAATCACAGTTTCAATTTCAGTGCTTGTGATTGGTCTGTTCATATTTTCTATTTCTTGCTGATTCAGTCTTGGCAGGTTGTGCCTTTCTAAGAATTTGTCCATTTCTTCCAGGTTGTCCATTTTATTGGCATACAGTTGCTTGTAGTAATCTCTCATGTTCTTTTGTATTTCTGCAGCGTCAGTTGTTACTTCTCCTTTTCATTTCTAATTCTATTGATTTGAGTCTTCTCCCTTTTTTTCTTGATGAATCTGGCTAATGGTTTATCAATTTTGTTTATCCTTTCAAAGAACCAGCTTTTAGTTTTATTGATCTTTGCTATCGCTTCCTTCATTTCTTTTTCATTTATTTTTGATCTGATTTTTATGATTTCTTTCCTTTTGCTAACTTTGGGGTTTCTTTTGTTCTTCTTTCTCTAATTGCTTTAGGTGCAAGGTTAGGTTGCTTATTCGAGATGTTTCCTGTTTCTTAAGGTAGGATTGTGTTGCTATAAACTTCCCTCTTAGAACTGCTTTTGCTGCATCCCATAGATTTTGAGTCATCGTGTCTCCATTGTCATTTGCTTCTAGGTATTTTTTGATTTCCTCTTTGATTTCTTCAGTGATCACTTCGTTATTAAGTAGTGTATTTAGCCTCCATGTGTTTGTATTTTTTACAGATCTTTTCCTGTAATTGATATCTAGTATCATAGAGTTGTGGTTGGAAAAGATCCTTGATACAATTTCAATTTTCTTAAATTTACCAAGGCTTGGTTTGTGACCCAAGATATGATCTATCCTGGAGAATGTTCCATGAGCACTTGAGAAAAATGTGTATTCTGTTGTTTTTGGATGGAATGTCCTATGAATGTCAATTAAGTCCATCTTGTTTATTGTATCATTTAAAGCTTGTGTTTCCTTATTTATTTTCATTTTGGATGATCTGTCCATTGGTGAAAGTGGGGTGTTAAAGTCACCTACTATGAATGTGTTACTGTCGATTTCCCCTTTTATGGCTGTATTTGCCTTATGTATTGAGGTGCTCCTATGTTGGGTGCATAAATATTTACAATTATTATATCTTCTTCTTGGATCGATCCCTTGATCATTATGTAGTGTCCTTCTTTGTCTCTTCTAATAGTCTTTATTTTAAAGTCTACTTTATCTGATATGAGAATTGCTACTCCAGCTTTCTTTTGGTTTCCATTTGCATGAAATACCTTTTTCCATCCCCTTACGTTCAGTCTGTATGTGTCTCTAGGTCTGAAGTGGGTCTCTTGTAGACAGCAAATATATGCATCTTGTTTTTGTATCCATTCAGCCAATCTGTGTCTTTTGGTGGGAGCATTTAGTCCATTTACATTTAAGGTAATTATCGATATGTGTGTTCCCATTCCCATTTTCTTAATTGTTTTGCGTTCGTTATTGTAGGTCTTTTCCTTCTTTTGTGTTTCTTTCCTAGAGAAGTTCCTTTAGCAGTTGTTGTAGAGCTGGTTTGGTGGTGCTGAACTCTCTCAGCTTTTGCTTGTCTGTAAAGGTTTTAATTTCTCCATCAAATCTGAATGAGATCCTTGCTAGGTAGAGTAATCTTGGTTGCCGGTTTTTCTCCTTCAACACTTTCAATATGTCCTGCCACTACCTTCTGGCTTGCAGAGTTTCTGCTGAAAGATCAGCTGTTAACCTTATGGGGATTCCCTTGTGTGTTATTTTTCCCTTGCTGCTTTTAATATGCTTTCTTTGTATTTAATTTTTGACAGTTTGATTAATATGTGTCTTGGCGTATTTCTCCTTGGATTTATCCTGTATGGGACTCTCTGTGCTTCCTGGACTTGATTAACTATTTCCTTTCCCATATTAGGGAAGTTTTCAACTATAATCTCTTCAAATATTTTCTCAGTCCCTTTCTTTTTCTCTTCTTCTTCTGGAACCCCTATAATTCGAATGTTGGTGCGTTTAATGTTGTCCCAGAGGTCTCTGAGACTATCCTCAGTTCTTTTCATTCTTTTTTGTTTATTCTGCTCTGCATTAGTTATTTCCACTATTTTATCTTCCAGGTCACTTATCCGTTCTTCTGCCTCAGTTATTCTGCTATTGATCCCATCTAGAGTATTTTTCATTTCATTTATTGTGTTCATCATTGTTTGTTTCATCTTTAGTTCTTCTAGATCCTTGTTAACTGTTTCTTGCATTTTGTCTATTCTATTTCCAAGATTTTGGATCATCTTTACTATCATTATTCTGAATTCTTTTTCAGGTAGACTGCCTATTTCCTCTTCATTTGTTAGGTCTGGTGGGTTTTTATCTTGCTCCTTCATCTGCTGTGTGTTTTTCTGTCTTTTCATTTTGCTTATCTTACTGTGTTTGGGGTCTCCTTTTCACAGGCTGAAGGTTCATAGTTCCTGTTTTTTTTTGTGTCTGTCCCCAGTGCCTAGGGTTGGTTCAATGGGTTGTGTAGGCTTCCTGGTGGAGGGTAGTAGTGCCTGTGTTCTGGTGGATGAGGTTGGATGTTGTCTTTCTGGTGGGCAGGTCCAAGTCTGGTGGTGTGTTTTGGGGTGTCTGTAGACTTATTATGATTTTGGGCAGCCTCTCTGCTAATGGGTGGGGTTGTGTTCCTGTCTTGCTAGTTGTTTGGCATAGGATGTCCAGCACTGTAGCTTGCTGGTCGTTGAGTGAAGCTGGGTGCTGGCATTGAGACGGAGATCTCTGGGAGATTTTCGGCGTTTGATATTATGTGCAGCTGGGAGGCCTCTTGTGGACCAGTGTCCTGAAGTTGGCTCTCCCACCTCAGAGGCACAGCACTAACTCCTGGCTGCAGCATCAAGAGCCTTTCATCCACAGGGCTCCTTAATTTGGGATGATTCGTTGTCTATTCATGTGTTCCACAGATGCAGGGTAGGTACATCAAGTTGATTGTGGAGCTTTAATCCGCTGCTTCTGAGGCTGTTGGGAGAGATATCCCTTTCTCTTCTTTGTTCTCACAGCTCCCAGGAGCTCAGCTTTGGATTTGGCCCCGCCTGTGCGTGTAGGTCGCCGGAGGGCGTCTGTTCTTTGCTCAGACAGGACGGGGTTAAAGGAGCCGCTGATTCGGAGGCTCTGGCTCACTCAGGCCGCGGGTGGGGGTGGGGGGTAGGGAGGGTCACGGAGTGCGGGGCGGGCCTGCGGCGGCAGAAGGCACCGTAACGTTGCTAGCCTGAGGCGAGCCGTGCGTTGTCCCTGGATCCCGGGAGCCTGGCAGTGGCAGGCTGCACAGGCTCCCCAGAAGGCGGGTGTGGATAGTGACCTGTGTTTGCACACAGGCTTCTTGGTGGCGGCAGCAGCGGCCTTAGTGTCTCATGTCTGTCTCTGGGGTCCGCACTTTTAGCCGCGGCTCGCGCCCGTCTCTGGGGCTCCCTTAAGCAGCGTTCTTAATCCCCTCTCCTCGCGCACCAGGAAACAAAGAGAGAAGAAAAAGTCTCTTGCCTCTTCGGCAGCTCCAGATTTTTCCCTGGACTCCCTCCCGGCTAGCCGCGGTGCACTAACGCCCTGCAGACTGTGTTCACGCCGCCAGCCCCAGTCCTCTGCTGGCACTCCGACCGCTGGAGCCTCAGCTCCCAGCCCTGCCGCCCTGGCAGGCGAGCAGACAAGCCTCTCAGCTGGTGAGTGCCGGTCGGCCCCGATCTTCTGTGCTGTAATCTCTCCACTTTGCCCTCCACACCCCTGTTGCTGTGCTCTCCTCCGCAGCCCCGAAGCTCCCCCACTCCGCCACCCGCAGTCTCCACCCGCGAAGGGGCTTCCTAGTGTGTGGACACTTTTCCTCCTTCAGAGCTCCCTCCCGCTGGTGCAGGACCCGTCCCTATCCTTTTGTCTCTGTTTGTTTTTTTCTTTTGCCCTAACCAGGTACGTGGGGGGTTCCTTGCCTTTTGGGAGGTCTGAGGTCTTCTGCCAGCGTTCAGTAGGTGCTCCGTAGGAGCTGTTCCACGTGTAGATGTATTTCTGGTGTATCTGTGGGGAGGAAGGTGATCTCCGCGTCTTACTCTTCCGCCATCTTCCCGGAAGTCCGAGCATTTTGTTCTTATATTAAAATATTTTAGAAAATTAAAACAGAAAACTATAACAAGATTATAGGTGATAATAGGATTCTATATGTTTCTAGACTGCAGTGATAAATGACAATTCAGTGAATTTTCTAAGGATAAAATAACACAAATAACAGTGATTCATTCTGAAATCTGATCTACTATAGGACATTGTATGAATTACTAGGCTTAAAAATTAATAAACATAACTGTTTTCAGGAAAAATTTTGTGTTAGTTCAAAGTAGGAAATCCTTCTTGAATTGGTTTTGAAGGTGATTAAATGGGGAAAAAGAATAAAATTTAACAAGGCCTTTTACATGGAGAGCATACATCTTATTACATACCTAACTTCCTCACAGCAGCCCTTTGAAATGGGCATTTTATCCTAGTTTTAAACATGAGGAAACTGATGCTCAGAGGGATAAAATAATTTGCTGAAGGTTTTTAAACCAGGTAATTGTAGAACCTGGATTCGGTCCCAAAATTACCTTGGCATTGGTCGACTCAATTTTCTTGGTCTGTGTTGCTAAGTGTTGAATCTGTGGTGAACTAGAGGAAGAACCGTGGGGGATGAAATCAGATGAAATCAGGAGCTGGATCAGGTAGGTCATTGTAGGCCATTAAGAGTCTGACTTGACTTTGAATGAAATGGAAAAGCACTAGAAGCTTTTGAGTAAAGGCACAACGCAGTCTGACTTAGGGGTAACTCTATTACTCTGACCGTTCTCTTAATAGACTCTAGGGGCTTCCCTGGTGGCGCACTGGTTGCGAGTCCGCCTACCGATGCAGGGGACACGAGTTCATGTCCCGGTCCGGGAAGATCCCACATGCCGCGGAGTGGCTGGGCTCGTGAGCCATGGCCGCTGAGCCTGCGTGTCTGGAGCCTGTGCTCTGCAACGGGAGAGACCACAACAGTGAGGGGCCTGCGTACCGCAAAAAAAAAAAAAAAAAAAAAGACTCTAGGATAATACGGACTGAGATAGGATGACTAATTAGGGACTATTGCAGTAATTTATGTGGAAAATCTTACTTAAATCATATTCTGATGATGGAGCCAACAGGCTGTGCTAATGGACTGGGTGAGTTTTCACAGTATCATGCTGTGTATAATAGCTATCTTCTCTGCCTTCTTCACCCTACATAAACACATTATCCTTTTTTCATAGTCAGATTTGTATTTTTTTGTCAGAAAGAAAATTGGGAAGAAAGTATTAGATCAGAGTATAACTAAAGTAGGGAGACCAGGTAGAAGTCTGTTGCAGTAATCGTAATGATAGATCATGGTGGCTTGAACCAAGAGAATGGTGATGGAGATGGAGATAAATCTGTAGATTTAGGATAGGAATTAATGATTAACTGGTGGTAAAGCATAAAAGAGAAGGATGATTCATTTGATTTAAGCAACAGTTTGGGTGATGATGCCATTCTAAGATGAGGAAACAGGAGACAGAGAATAGGTTAAATCTGGGAGAGGGGGGAAGATAATATGAATTCAGCTTTGGACACATGCAATTCAGGGTTCTTGTGGGGGATCTAGGTGGTTTTCCAGGAGAGAGTGAGTTCCATGAGCATGGGCTTAGAGGAGAAATCAGGGCTGGGGTTGGAGAGTCAGCCTCATAATTATACAGATAATTAAAGCCATGAGAATAGTTGACATCATCCAAGTAGAAGGTTTAGAATGGACAGAACAAAGGGATGAAGACAGATCTAAGAGGAATAGCTCTGTTTAAGGAGTGGGCTAAGGCAAAGGGGTCCAAGAAGCAGGGTAAGAAAAGAGTGGCTAGAGAGGGTTGTGGTAAAATTATGAAGGTTGAGGGTGGGGAAGCCAAGGGAATGAGAGTGTGTGGTTAAGTGTCAAATGCAAATGTCAAATGTAAAACAGTAACAGTAAGTCAAGGATTGAAAGTAAATCCAGAGGATTTAGCAACATAGAACTAGCCATGACCTTACTAATTTCAATGGTGAGGAGGGAGTGTACTGTAGTCTGCCTGTTGGCCTGTCCACTTGACAAGCAGCTCCGATAGCATGGTGCTGAATTCTTCAAGTTTTGTTCAATTCCTGTTTCCTTTCCCCACCTCATGGCATATCAAACAATAGAGATTTGAGATTTGACTGTCCGTCTGAAGTGGTGACTTAAACCGAAACAATAAATCATGGACTCCACGTTGTATGTGCTGTGCCTCTTACGCCTCTTAAAAAATATTATCCTCAATTAATTTTCACGGAGAGACTAAGACAACTGGAATATATAGTATCTTGAATTACATTTGTCATATCCTGCTTAATCATAGATGTCTCATCTTATTTTTAGTGCCACTAAGAATTACTATCTTTGGGAGCTAATCGCTATAGAGTCACAGAGTGTCAGTTATTTGTGACTTGTACAATCTATTCTGATGACTATACAAGTTACATCCAAGGAATGCCACATTCCACAGTGTGCTCTGTTGGATGACAAGATCATTTTACACTGAATTCCAAGTCTTACACTCCACCACTAATATATCTGGATGTGAATACCCTAATTTGTGAGCTATATAACTCCTTTGTTCCCTTGCAATAGACGTTGTATTAAACTGTCCTTCATACCCCAAAGACAGTGCTCCTTCCCTATAAAGCACCCCATTATACCCGAGTGCAGTGTAGGGCTTTTGTAGTCTCACTCAGACCTCTATTCATGTCCTCTGTAATAAAGACCTCTTTGTAACACACGCATTAGTAGAACTCCTTAAAATCTCAGGTTCTCTGGAAGAATTCTAAAGAGAAGAAAGGGGAAACATTAGGATTTATATTTGGTACAAATATAAATAAAAGACTGATCCGTTCAAGATAGTGCTCCCTTTACAATAATGCCAATGAGATGAAGAATCTGTGTGCCTGTTTTCATCACATTGTTCTGATGATAGTGCCTCTCTTCTTTGCCTGCTTTAACAGTGTTTACCTACTTATTTTTTATACCTTCCACCTTTGGCCTTATTTTTTCAATGCAAGAAACTTATGCACACCCAGAGACCAAAAATTTCCATAAGCTGCTTTTTATCAAATAAAACATTTGTACAAATATAAGGATTTTTGGATTTTGGAGTTAAATTTTCTAACCCTACATATATAACATTTCAAAGGAGATTAAGTTTGACTTTGAAAAGAAACAGATTTTTTCCTCGATTTTGTCTAATATCTTATATGATTTTTTGTCATTTTTTTCTTTTTGTTTAAAAAAGAGAGAAAAAAACGAAAGGAAGGAAGGCAGGGAGGAAGGAAGGAAGGAAGGAAGGAAGGAAGGAAGGGAAGGATGGTAGGCAGAAAGAAAGGAAGGAGAGAAATCATAGTGGAGGAAAGTCAGACCAGAGATTATATTAGGCCGAGGCAAATGATATTCACCTTTTATAGTCCCTGTGTTTTATAATGAAGATACTTCATTGAAACAATGATGCACACTTCAAGTGTTCCCTGGAGAGCCGTGAATCCTGTTTGCAGAGATTCATGAATATGTGCATTAGCACAATCCAACTGGAACTTGCCCTTAAAAATGAACCAAAAGAGAAGCTGATCAGTTTCCGCTTATGTATATAATCAGAAGGTTATCATATTATCTCCCTCTCCACGGGAAAAGCAGATGCGTATTTTTCTACCACCTTAAGAGGAGAAATGCCAAAGGGAATAGCAGTTTTTCCCCCTCTGTGATGTTCATTACGTGAAACCCACACAGAGACTTTTTAAAACTGGTCTCTGGTAAAAAGAGCAGAAAATGAATATAGGCTCGATTTTTCAAAATGAATTTTGTTTGTTTGCATAAGATGAGTCATAGCACAAACCTTCAAAATACACATTTCTGCCCTAATTTGCTGTAGGTCATCAATAAAACTGCAATGAGTTCAGATTGCTAGAGACTACATATGTGAGACAGATATTTCAGAGTCAAAGCTCACAAAAAGTACATGAGATTCTGTGCCTTAAAGATGAATGAGGGACACATGGCAGATCCTGAAGTAGTAGTTTATTTAAAGTACAAAGAATTCCATGAAAAATATTTCTAACCAGCAGTTGGTGCCCAAGTTTCAATAAAAATGGCAGACCACCACTAAGCTAGAGACAGTGATAAAGGGTATCCAGGATTACTTGCAGATTTATCTTTATTCATGAACTCCAAACAAAATGGAGAGTATAAAAAGAAGAAGGAACCCCCCCAAACCTTAAGCAGCACATAGAAATAGTAGAGAAAAATTATTACCTAAAGACTGATGTTGTTAAATTATCATCTGTGCTGTACCAAGCAGAGATAGGATTAGTAAATGTGAATGATTACTTCAGAAAATCTGAGATTTTTCTCCAGATTTGGGAAAAATGGTGCCGAGTTACTTAGTAAAGACCTTATGTAGTTTTTAATGCATTGTTATTCTTATTGTAAGTTCTGGGCTGTGAGTTCAAGCATGTGAGTGTTTGCAGCATGTTGTGCAAACATAGAAGAGTGGAATAATTGTTTCAAAAAGAAGAGTACAGCACACACTGAATTCCTGTCTGGCAATTTCTTTTTTAACTTGTAAGTTAGTCATTACTTAGGCATCTGGTAATGAACTGCCAGAAACTGTTTCGATTTATCATTTCTAGTCCCCACATTCACGGAGAAAACAGTGTTTAAACTTGTCCCTTATGTTCTCAAACCTCTAGATCCAAACGCTTCCTGGACATTTTAGATCCTCCCAATGTGATTCGAGTCTGCACCATTCTCAGGATGTAGGGTAGGCCTAAAGGAATATTGTTAATTTGAGAGGGTACAATGGTGTAGTCATGCATTTAAATTATTTCTAACTTTCCACTGGAAGTCGTATTCATGTTTTAGAAAATTAGTACTTAGCCAAGCTCTGAGGAAGAAAGCATTTTATTTAGTAATAGTTCAAATAATGCAGTAAAAATGTCTCTCTGTGCATTTGAACTGGCCCTGGTGGCCTGATTCAGTGTTTTGCCCATTTTCTTGGCTTTTCAAGCTTCACACACACAAAAAGAAATTGTACAAAACACTTAGCACTATTTTTTCCATAGCTGGTAATGGGGCTTTCACAGCACAAAGGCAAGGAAAAATTATTTGGAAAGGTGAACAGGTTTTTAGAAAAACTAGAAAACTTTCCTCATACATTTTAGACTCAGCTTTCTGTCCCTTTCCTGTGTGTTTTAAATCTAGTCACTAGAATCCCTGAAAGAATTATGCTTCTGAATGTGAAATGCTGAATATAATCATCCATAACTGACCCATAAAAACAAATTTCATAGAGAATGATGTTAAAAGATTGCTATTTACTGACAGTTTTTTTTCTCCTCTGCATATAACATCTATCTATTTATCTATCTACCTCTCTATTGCCCAGACTATCTCAGCATTCACATGTGCACTGCAGAAAAATGTGGCTTTGAGCTCCTTTTGCAAATAGGTGCTATCCTAGGATCTTAGAAGTTTTATCTTGTGCAAAAAGGCAGTTTTCACTGGTGACACAGCCATCTGTTTAGTGAAAACAGGGCTAGCTAGTGAATTGCAGCTTCTGTGTGTGAGTGTGTGTGTGTGTTTAGGTGAGGTGGTGGTGAGAGAGAGAAGGTCAAAGGGTAAATTCCAATTGCTGTGACATATTTTTATGAGCTGAATCAAACCCCGTTTTTAGCCTTGAAAGGGGAAGAGGATCTTAGAAAGGGAAGTAACATGAATGGGCAGGTCCGGAAAATCCTCCAGAAGAGTTCTTCCAAATTAGCAGTTAATTGTTCCCCAACCTGCCATAGTCATCCGTTTGAATTTTATTTTATTGTCCCAGGACTTGAAAAGATCCGTTTTCTCTTACATGAATCCCTGTAAAATTTGGACTGCCGAAGATGAAGTTCTCTTGGAGGATTTACTTCCCTTTTCTACCTTTTAGTATTTTTCTCCTGGTTGGAAGGGTGAGGGGTGAAGCGTCCTCGAAAGTCGGAAAGGAGGAGGGGACTACGCGGGAGTTAGTTCCCAGCCCAGGGCTGACAAAGCCTCGCTGCAGCAGGAAGGAAAATGCTAAGCAGAGCGGGGGAGAAAAGACAGGAGGGGCCCCAGGAACCCAGATTTGTTAGAGGCCTTAGCTACCCCACCCTTCCCTCCTCTCCCGGCGCCCTCGCTCTCTTGGCAAAGGTGGAGGCTATTTTCTGCTTTTTACAAGAGGTATTGCCTCTTGTAATAAGGAGGGGGGAAAAAAGAAGAAAAGAGAAAGAAAGAAAAGAAAAGCTGATGCTAAAATCAAGGAAGCAACAGCAGAAGGGTCAGGGGCAACAGTCTAGGCAGAAGCAGCTGCGGCGGCCGGCCCAGCACCGGCATCACCGTCCCGGCGGCGCGCAGACCGGCCGCCGCGGTGACAACCCGAGTGGTAACAGCTGTGGGGAGGCCCGGCTTCTCCCCGGTGCCGCAGCACTGGGGTCAGAGTGGGGAGTTCCTATCTCTCGCATCTTCTGAGCAAGCACATTCTTCTCATTCCTTCACTCCCTTCTCAGCGTCAGCTGACCGGCTGCTCCCTGCCTTGCCTTGGGGATTGGCAAAGCCGCCTTTCTTTTTCTGCGATACACGCGAATGACACCCGGGTTGGTTCTAGTAGGTGTCCCTGCGGCCTCAGGCGTTAGTTCCCGGAGCCAGTTAGACCTGGGCCTCCCCGGGAATCTGTCTTCCGGTTGGCTCATCAAACCCCGAGACATTTTGTGGGTGAGATTGCCAGGGACTAAACAAGACCGTAATTTTCAAAGTTGATGGGGATAAACCTAGGCATCACTTGAGAGGGGGACCAGCTCCAAGGCACTGAAAGAAGATGAACAAATGAGGCAATTTCAGTATTATCAGAGACAACATTATGACCCTTTTTGTTGTAAAAGGAACACAAATGTAGCTACAGATTGAATGAAGTTATAGGCCATTAAAGGGCAAGAGAGAAGAGGGAAGGGTTAATAGGCACGTCCATTTGAGCCTGTTACACTTACTGTTTCAAATCTATTCAGACAGTGTTAGTGGCAAATACATAGTTTACCAGCAATAATAAATGAGTGAAGGGGTAAAGATAAACCTTAGGGAGTGCCGGTGCATTTAGAGTAGTGACAATTGCTGTTTATTTGCTTTTCTCTTATGAAAGTTATGCAGGGCAAGGTTATATATGAGACACACATCTTTATATTATTTTTCTCATATTTTTGGAAGTCAGGGTGAGTGGAAGCATTCAACTTTATTTTCCTTAATTAGATAAACAGAAAAATCAATGAGTCTTTTTAGTATGGATTTCTCTCCTGTAGTAAATATTCAAGCAAAACTAATTGTACATTTTTTGGCATTTATAGCCAACCTGTCTGCCTTCATTAAGCCTACCCCATGTGACTTTTAAATTCTACCCTAAAAGTTTACAATATTTTACATGTATGAACTTTAACTCTGCCATACAATTATGTATGTCTTCATACACTTGGCCATTTAACAATTGAAGAGTTTAGGCAAGTTGTTCACTTGCTGGAGAATTAAATAGATTTATTGTGTTTTTAAGTATAAACTCCTAAATGGCAAAATTGGGGATTTCTCCATAGTTTGGAAGCTACCAGACTCACAATTAGCTTTAAGTAGGTGCATTTTTGGTTAGGAAGAATAAATAAGCCAAACTTCAAAATTTCAACTTGTAAATATAAGATAATTGGTTTCAATTAAATGAAGAAATGAATTTTTTTTAAGTAGGAAAGAACTTAGTGCCTTAAATTAGAAGAGGAAATTATTTGATGTGGTGACAAATGTATACAGAAGAAGTAATTGTCTATTTTGAAATTTTAAAATGCATTACATTTTATTATTTGCTTATTTGAAGTGGAGTGAAATAATTACAAGTAAGATTACATTTGTCACATAAATGAATGTGATCAAGATATTCATTTGTATTAGAAAAACAATTATACTACATTTAGATAAATTATTTTACGTATTTCAACAACATGATGTAGCATTTTAGAAAATTTTGAAAAGAATTTTCTTAAAGGCAAGAGAATAGACTATCAGATCATTTAAATACTTCTTTCAATGTGACATTGAAGGAATTTTTATAAAATGATATGTGAGATTACATGAAAACTTACATTCCATTAAGAATATTCTTTAAGTAGCTATAAAAAGAAGGATTGAAGTCTTTATACTTCTGTGGTGAACTGAGTAAATAGAATTTTTGTGTCTCCAATTTCATTTAGACATTTTATAGTGTAATTTAGGATTTTCATGTAGTTTTTAATGTGTCACTTAACATGTACATGCAGTTTTGTTCTTCACTGGCTCTTTTAACTAGAAAAAAATCAAAGATTTATTTATTCATAGATTGATCCTAATTTGTTATTTTATTGTGTCATAGATCTTTTCTAGACACAGTGATATTGCATGAAATTAATATTACAGTATTTTTATAAAATAATATAAAGTGAGAGACTGATTTCACATAATAGAAACAAACTTTAGCATCACATAGTCTAAAAATGTGTCATTTTAAATGTACACTAAAAGTGCATTTTATTTCTTTATAGTCAAACAAAAGCTCTCTGAATGAAGATTCAGAGATTTCTTGGGCTTTGTCTAAATGCAAAGTGCCCTCTACTGTCAAAAACGTGTACTGCTGAGAAAGAGAAAATTTGACAAGTCTGAAATCAAACTCTAGACAGTGAGAGACAGATGGAAGAAAACCAGGAGAGGTAATGGCACTCAGCCCTGGAGCAATTCAGTTTGGAATGTTCCATCGGTAAATAGTTATGTTTCTGTTCCAAGTTAAAAAAGTTTCTGAAAATTATCTGTAATTTTACTACTGTTGCGTCATGCTTCTTTTCTTTTTTCTTTTCTTTTCTTTTTATTTTGCGGTACGCGGGCCTTTCACTGCTGTGGCCTCTCCCGTTGCGGAGCACAGGCTCCGGACGCGCAGGCTCAGCGGCCATGGCTCACGGGCCCAGCTGCTCCGCGGCATGTGGGATCTTCCCAGACCGGGGCACGAACCCTCGTCTCCTGCATTGGCAGGCGGACTCTCAACCACTGCGCCACCAGGGAAGCCTTCTTTTTTTCTTAGTTTTGGTTTTAAAACTGAAGTTTCACTTTGGTGTCACTGTCTATTTTACTATAATGATCCTAACAGTGTATGTTATAACCGCCAGGATAAACGTTAAAACTACACATACCCTGATATCTTTTTTTTTCTTTTTTGGCGGTATGCGGGCCTCTCAGTGTTGTGGCCTCTCCCGTTGCGGAGCACAGGCTCTGGACGCACAGGCTCAGCGGCCATGGCTCACGGACCCAGCCGCTCCGCGGCATGTGGGATCCTCCTGGACCGGGGCACAGAACCCGTGTCCCCTGCATTGGCAGGCGGACTCTCAACCACTGCGCCACCAGGGAAGCCCTACCCTGGTATCTTTATTCTACTCTTGAGGAATATTGTTCAGAGGTTCTTTTCATATTTTTAAATATTAGAACATTTTTATTTTAACTATGGATTGTATGTACTTAAAATGCAAAATATTCATCATTACTGTGATAGAATAAAGCTAAGTAATAAGTTGATCCAGTGTGGGGAAAAAAAACAACCAGACTTTAAAAAGTATAATGCAAACAAATAAAGTGGTTGCCTATTTTTTCACTCTTAAAAAGGTATTTCAACATTATGAAGACAGTTGTAAGCATATTCTGTGTGTTTTAAGTATAAGCTTGTTACAATCTTTTAATTAAATTCAGTGACCCAAAGAAAATTTTGCCCTAAGAAATTCAGGCTTTTCCATAATATTACGTTGTATTTTATAATGTACTGAAGAGCTGTGAAACTTGAAGTTTGTGATAGATATAGGTGAACAATGTTAGAAGTGGTTACTGACATGTTTATTATATTAAAAAGAACATTTTGATTGAATGTTTAATAAAATCAATAATTTGAAGTGAAATTAAAGAGGCACTGACATAACTGAGGGAAAGAAAAGCTCACAATTTAACATGTCCAACATGTATAACAGGTCTTGGTTAACTCGCTCCATGCAATATTTGGTCTATATTTCAAGCAAAGACAAACTAGAAATATAGCTAATTGGGGGCGGGGAGTTTATATAAAAATCAAGGGCTATAGTTTTATGTCAAATACATGTAGATATAGTTTTTCAGTTTCATCAACCACTAGGGATTTTAGGTGTAACTATTCGGTGGAGAGGCCCAGAGAGCTGGTTTCCAGTAGAGTGGACCTCAGGCAGCCTCCCTGTTTCCAGTGCTTTCCTTCTCTTTGCCTCTTAAGTTCCTCTGGTCAGTTTCTAACACACATCCCATATGTCCAGGCTGCCTCTTGTGAAGAAGAAGGGCATTCAAATAGCATTTAATATTAATGCTTTCTTGATATAAAGGGTTATATCTAGTAGGGGGATTTGTGTGCTAACAAACGAATGAACAAGTAAACAAATGGACACATGAATGAAAGAGAGAAGAAAAATGGTGGTAGAATTTAGAGGTGATTTGGAGGAGAAGCTTGTCAAGTAAAATAGCATCGTATGCCATCAAAGTTAAAGGTTGGCTCTGTTTGAAGCAAACAGCACACCAGACTTCTCAATTGTTGGAAAAATCCAGTAGATTTAGTATATCTAAGTATTTCCTCTGGCTATTTTCTTACTTGAGAGCAAATCTATTAACCTAAGTGTATACTTGAACCTAATTTCTGTGGAATCACCATTTCTCTTGATCAGTGCTCACTTATTTTCCACTCTTTGGAAACGAATTGCATTTGTCATTTTAATCCTAAATTCCATAAAAAATGTGCCCACATTACAAAGAGTCTAATAAAATGATATATTAAATGACCAACTAAATGTTTGATTCTTCTCTTTCTGTTGTTTTTTAGAATCAACTCTTCACTTCTGAATTCACCTCAAGATAGTCTAATTTCTAGTTAATCTAATCTTATCTAATTAATAACAGATCCAGTTCTTCAGCATAAATACTGTTCATCATTATGAGTCAGTTTAGGAAAACTTTAAATCAGGGGGTTTGATACCCTCTAGCCAATGATAAGCTCAGGTTGGCCCATGGAACTCTTTCTTCTAACAAAAGGAATTTTGAGTTAAATGTTACAAAGATAGAAAAAAAATCAGCTCCCTGAAGAGAATGCTCTTTATTTCCTATGGAACCTGAGAGTTCCTCCTACTCTTGTCCTTTCTGGGGCCTGGTTGTCCAGCTGTCTCATAGTTTCTGTGGGCTGTACAATATCCTTCTGATAAATTCCATTTCTCTGTAAGCTAGCCAGTCAGTTGCTTTTGTTGGTAACCAAATAAATCTAATTGACATAATTCAAGCCTTTCTCAGTGAGCAACTCATAGGTTCATAGGTGATGTTTACAGAAAGTTCACAGATTTTCATTTCATGATACAGAAGCTTGGTTGAGTAGGGGACTTGGCCAAACCCACATAGCATGCTGTGTAAGAGAATGGAACTCAGTTCCAGCCTCCTGATGGCCACAGAGCTATGCTGAAGCACGAATTAATCACCTCCATTCTCATGAGCTGCTGGATTTTGTGTATAGTTTTGTTGTCTTTCTCTTCCTTATAAACTAATATTGAGAACATTGTTTGGATACATAAAAATAAAAATTATGTAATGGAGATCAAACCATTTTAGGAAATGAAATATTATGACAAATTGGGCTATTTGTAGTGTATGTAGGACTCCAGTGTTACACAGTTTAGTGCAAGAAATTTCTAAAGGAAGTAAAATCTAGTATATTTAAATAGGGGAGAGAGCATGCTTGGATTCTATGTTTATGGATCTGCCTAAATAATAACTATCTACTTAGAACTTGATAGATGTACAGTGAAACCCTTCTCTTTTTCTTATGAGAATTGTTGCAGACAGAAGAAAGTATGAATTGTGGAAAATTGCCTTTCTTTAATACATCAGTAGTAACAAAGCATGTCACAAGCATTTAATAAAGGGATTATTGTACACTTGCTACATTCCTGGGAACCAACAAAAAAATCTCAAGGGACAGATCATTAAATCTTCTTCTTCAGTGTTAACTTGGACAACAGCTCAGGAAACATCTCTGAGGGTGCAAGGCACTTATTAGAAGCATGTTTAGGAGCCTCTGACTGTTTTTCAAAAACCACTTCTACAGAAAACAACAGGATAGTTACCAAGCACTTCTGGAAACCATGTATAACTGAGGGGATTCAATTCATTAAAAATATGATAAATTATAAATTGTAAAGGCTGAAAGAGGGTAAGTTGTGGGGGGGAATATAAATTAAATATGAGAAGTATAATGTAACCATTAGTGATCACTCAGTACTTTACTATATTTTATATTATACTTTTTGAGAAAAGGCAATTTACCATGGTATTATTTTATGCCTCACTTACTTTATACGGGAAAAGTAAAGAAAAAAATGGGAAACAAAAATGTACAAACTAGGTTTTCTTCTTACTGTTGTTTCTCCTTTATACATTTTTATTTAAATATGGTGATATTCACAATATAGATATTTATGGATATAAATATATTTATAGATCCTTCATCAGCTGTAATTAATTCCCATTACTTTTTTCTTTCTGAAAAGTATTATTATGAAAACCATGATTTTTATCCCAAATCTTTTTCTTTCCTTGACCCAGCACTTTACATTTTTTCCAATGGATTCCAAATAATAAATACAATGTCTTTCATTTGTGTAGTGATTCAGACTTAGTATTTTCATAGTCAAAATTTCATTTGCTTCTCCTAAGTGTTCTCTTTCATAGTTGGCAGGTACTTTCTTGATTGGTAATTTATTTGTTTGAATTTGTAAAAAATGAGACTTAGTGATTAGCCCAAGATAACCCATATATTTGGAAATTAAAATGGGTTTAAAGCTCAGATCTTGGGACTCATAGTCTGGCACTCATTTATTCACTCATTTATTAAATCACTCATTTGGGTATTAATTTTTTCAACAAGCATTTGTTGAATACCTACTTATATTGGATACTCTTGCAAGCACCAGTCATTATTACTTCCTGCCTGGAACAACTTTTCTTTGCCTCGGGGTAAAACAGGCAAATGTATTAGGGCCAGTTGCTTCTCTGGACACAGGGGACAGCCATTTTATGACTAATTACTTTTAACTAATTTTCATGAGAGATCTTTTTTATTCCTTCCTTTTTGTTTTTCAAAAACACTGTCCTGGACTCCCCACTTTGGAATTCATGCTCCTTATGGGTCTGTAGCATCTAGGCCCAGCTCTGCTCCAGCTACTCTTGGACATCCACACCCAGCTGTCAGGAACCTGGATGTGTGGACACTTCCACTGGCATATCCTCTACCACCCCTGATGTCACCACCACACCAACCAGCTTATCTGGGAGGTGAGTTCTCTATCTAGAGCCAGACCACATGTAGATCTGTACTTCTGAACTCTAGGGAACGTCAGCTTCCTATGTATTCACTCTTTTTTTTACCCTTTCCCTTTCTCCTCTGTGCTTTCCTGCATCAGTAGCCTAGACTTTTGCCCAGTTGGCCCTTCCTTTCCTTTTCTATAATCCCTCCTTCTACTCACCTCTGCCATTAATTATATCACTTACATGTGACATTGGGAAAGTCATTTAACCTCAGTGAGTCAGGTTTTGCTATCTGAATAAATAGAAATAACTTTACTTACAGAGCTGTGTTGATCGTTAAATAATGCTTTTAGAAGTGCTGAACTCAGTCCTTTTTATATGGTCATTATGATCGGTGAGTGCTTTATGAACATTAGTCTCCCTAGGATTTGTGGATAAAACCTATAGATACATTTTAAGGTAACTTGTGAAATTGTTACAACGTAATCAAGAGTTCACTCTATGTAGACAGTTTACTGTGTTCTATTTTATTAGTTTTTTTTTTTTTGCCTTAAAATAACATCCATTTATTATCCCCTAGTTCTGCAGGCTAGAAGTCTGGGAAGTGTTGTCTCCTTGTTGCTGGCACTTACCCGGAGTAGGACAGATCAAGGTAAAAGTGCTCTTCTGTTGCCTTAGTGGGAAGGGGAAGGGTGCTGCTTTGTTGTTAGCACTCACCTAGTGTAGGGTGGGGAAAGTCAAAAGGGACTGCCACCGCTGCCACCACAACCACATGCCAGTGAGGATGTGGCAGGATGCATAACTGTTCTGCCTAAAGCCTCTCTGCAGTTGTCCTCTGTTTGCCTATTCTCTGTTTCACAGCAGTTATTACTACTTGAAAAAAATATATGTTATAGGATCAACTAGATACTAGATGATAACAGGAGTACACAAGACCTGGTAAATAAGCCTGGGGATGGCACAATGGTTGGCTGCTGCTCAAATAGCTGTAGCTCGAGGAGAGGGAATTAAATAAAGGGAGGGTACAGAAGGCCTGTTTGTGTGTCCTGAGAGGAAGTTTAGGAGAAACTACTTTCTCATTTTTTGTGTGCATTTGGAATTTTAGTTGGGAGATACTCACTTTTTTCTTTGGGAATGCTGGGCAGTGGTTTTTCTTCCTACTGAGAATTTAGGGAAACTATTGAGAGGGAATTATGGATTTAGGGTCAAATAAGAGAATCAATGCATAAGGTTTTGGATGCACTAGTAGATCTAAACTGTTTGGAAGGTACAATTCTGAAAGAATGGATTTTCTAAACAAAAACAGTGCTTATATTACTGAATAATGGCAGGAAAAAGAATCTTGCTGAGAAGAGGTAGGCACAAGCAAAACTGCTACAACATATTTGTAAAAAACTAAGGGCCACCATTTTTCACATCTGAGCAGTCAGTTAAGACTTTTCTATGTCGTTTTTCCTGTGAAAATCAAACTTATAAAGTTAAATAAATACTCTCCCTTATAGGAGAATTTTTGAGGTGATCCTCATATAATGAGTGCTCATATCTAGCTTTTAGCCATTAAATAATGACAAAGCTGCATTTTTTAGACATTAAAACGGGGGATTGGTTACCCCTTTGTTTTCCACTCTCTGCTATCCATTTCAGAAACTGTAGTGGTTTCCTAGGAGACTGGTAAGGAAGGAAACTTGATTGGCTATATTGGCAGAAAGATTGTTGGTGTACATTTTGAGAAACATTTACGTATCAGCTACGCACAAAAAAGAAATACTTGACACGTGGAAGATTTTTTTAATTGCAGTATGAAAATCCTCCTTGATAAACTAAAATTAGAGATGGAAACAATAATCTAGTAGGTCATCTTGTCAATCACCTTGCCAATTATGCCTTTAGATATTCTCCTCCCTGCCCAGTACAGTTAATGTCTTTATTTTTTTAGCATAATTTCCCTACTAGACTATTTCTTTTACCAATTTGCTACATATTTGCTATACATTCTACATCTTTTTTTTTTAAACTAATTACCTTGCAAGATTATCAGAGGATGAAGAAGATGTACAAAGAATGACTCCCTCAGTATCTCTCTGAGCAAGAAGGATGCACAAAAGAGTAAAAACAGGCAAATAACAAACAAACAGACATAACTCTAAATTCATGTTATACAATGTTCTGCAAAACTATTAGCACTGGATTCAGTTTACTTATAGGAAAGTGCAGTAAAGCAGAGATAAACTTCAAGAGATTCATATATAAGAATCACAGTTAAAGCTCACAGATGGTCCTTAATTTGAAAATATATATGGGTAAGTAGGCTTGTTTTTATCATTTTATTTCAAGATTTTGGTACAATATTTTTTATTGCTATCTATATCTGTCAACTTCATTCCAGTAACATATTTTCAGTTAAGAAAAAAAGACCAGCACATTTTTTTGAGTAAAGAACTTCACTGTTTGTTGTTAGGCATATATTTTCAAGGGAGAAAAGGCAAAACAAAAAAACTGAAAGGAAATTTTCTCTGTGGCTTGATCTTGAAATTGGATTCTACCAAATATTTTAGGAGTTTTTTACATTTAAGTTTTGAATTTATCATTTTAATATTTATTTATTTGGCTGTGCCGGGTCTTAGTTGCAGCAGGTGGGATCTTCGTTGTCATGTGTGGGATCTTGACTGTGGCACGTGGGATCTTTAGTTGCAGCATGCAGGCTCTAGTTCCCTAACCAGGGATCAAACCCGGGCCCCTGCCTTGGGAGCATGGAGTCTTAAATACTGGACCACCAGGGAAGTCCCAGGAATGTTTTTTGCTGTGTACATTTTCCTTCCTTAAATCACTTTTTAAATTCAGCACTTATTTGAGAGAAGTTGATATTCCTTTCACTGATCTAAGTACAAAGAGAGAAAAATGAGGGCTCTAAGATAGCATCTGACTCAGAGGAGACTATTATCTAGTTTGCTAAAGAATAAAGACAAAGGCAGATGTAAAGCATCACGTGATTAATTAAAAAACCAATCTCTCTGTATGAACATATCATTGTAGCCAAACTGGAACACAGCTGGAAGTCATTATTTAATATTAAAATAGAGACTAGGAAAAAAGAAAAGACAAGTTCTGGACTGCAAAAATTGTTCCAATGGACATTTTTTGACAAAATTTGCTTTGTTATCTATGCAGGGATAATCATTTTAATGTATTTTGGTGGTTTTTATTTGGCATTTATATTATAAATTTTGTCTCAAAAATATTTCATTTCTTGGATGTTACTATACATGTCAAAATATGACTTAGAGGAAGACATCTCTAAGATTTGGAGCTGTTCATAAAATAAAATGGGCAGGAGGTACTGAATTCTTCATCACTGGAGGTGTGGAGGAAAGGAATGAAAGACCATTTGTTTAGAATGCTGTAAAGGTATTTTCATGTCTTTGATAATGGTTGGAATGGATGATTATTGATGGCTTTTCAAAATTTGTGACTTCATGAGTCTATGATAGTCTATGACATACTCTAGCACTCAAATAGGGGCTCTTCAACTTGCACTAGAATAGTCTAGGAATTCTTAGGCAAATATGAAACATAGGCTAGGTTTTGAAAAGCAGGTATGATTTAGGTAGGCAGTAGAGGAGAGTAAGATCATTATAGTGAGAAAGGAAGAAAGAAGCAGGAAGAAAAAGGAAGACAAAAATGAACTTGACATCTTTAGGGACAACAGGGAATTTGCTCTGACTAGAATATAGGATTTATGCTGGGGATAGTGGAGATAATAAAGTTACAGAGGCAGATCTAATTGTGAAGGGTTTTCAGTACTGGGAACTGGTCAGGGAGGATTTTATCTTATTTATATACTATAGAATTTTTAGAGTTTTGTCTATTAAAATAACCCTTTGATATATGTGTTTTATCAAGATAAAACTGGCATTGTTATATAGGAGAAGGAAGAATAAGACATGTAGATAATTTGGGCATTAGTAGATGAGGACCTGGTTCTTGGAGGGTGCCAGTAAGAATAGGGTCTTTGTACAAATAATGATTTAAAAGTGTTCTATTTATATTTACTGATCCAAAGCAATGGATATAAACTGTTCTTCTAATGTAGAATGAAATGATATAGAGGTGACTATAAATTGTATTGCAACAGCCGAAGACATCCTTTTCGCACATGTATTAGTCTGGATTATCCAGAGAAACAAGGGAGAGAGAGGAAGAGAGACAAAGATTGATTTTAAGGAAGTGGCCCTTTCAATTTTGGTAGATGGAAAGTCTGAAATCCATAGAGCAGGCTAGTGGGCTGGAGACACAGGCAAAAGTTGATGTTGCAGTGCTTGAATCAAAATTCTGTAGGGCAGCAGGCTGGAAACACAGACAGGTTTCTATATTGAAACCTTGAAGAGAATTCTTCCTGTGGAAGCTTCAGTGTCTGATCTTAAGGCCTTCAATTGATTGGATGAGGCTTACCACATAATGGGAGGTAATTTGATTTTCTTAAAATCTACTAATTTAAATGTTAATCACATCTAAAAAATGCCTTCACAGCAACATCTAGACTGGTATTTGACCAAACAAATTTGGCACCATAGCCTAGCCAAGTTGAGATATAAAATTAGCCATCACAGTGTGTAATATTATATGCAAGAAATGAATTGCTGTTTTGGCATTAATGGAAAGCCATATTTTACCAATCTGTACACAGATAAGTATATAATTGATTACTTATTAGAAAGAACTGTAGAAAAGACATGATTGGTGTGACAATCTGGTTTCTCTAACCATCCACCATTCTATTTCATTAAGAAGACATAAATTCTGATAGCTAGATTAGTTGTTGCAATGTCAGATGAAACCTAACCTGAATAACCCTTTTAAATTCATTTTTTACATAGTATGGAATAACAGGAACCTACTCCTCTGCCAAAAAGAAGCAACTAGATTCTACTTTCTGATAATTTTTTCTATACCCTGTGTCTTGGAGAGGGGGGAGGGGAAAGAAGATAGCTTTGGTCTTTCCAGTATTTTACTTCATGTTAATTTGAAAAGCCACATTAGTATTGCTTTTTTTCCCCCATTATGCCTTCTGATCATTTCTCCTTTCTCTATTGAATTCCATCTCTCTATATACACACTAATAAACCTTCTCTTCTATATTTTTACTGCTTCCCAGATTTCTTCATCTTTAAAATGAAATGATTTAGTGTAATTAGCAATGTACTGATAGGTAAATCTTTGGAATGGCTTGCTCTGATTTTCAACGGGAGGAAAAATAAAAAAGAAAGACTTATTTGGGTTATGTTCTAGAGACACAGCTTAGGCAAATAGTTTGGGGCAGATGATTCCTCCTGAAATGTAACCGGAATGATTTTTCATGAGTAAAAAGGCAGAAAGGGGACAGAAGTGGTAGTATTCAATTTAGTGACCTCTGGGCAGAACAAATAACTTAATCTTAAAGTAAAATTAACCAAAATGCAATAAAATTTGATATTACATAATAAGATACACAGCCTTGAAGGAAGCATTCAATTTGTAATAATACTAAGAGGAAGTGTTCAACTGGGAAGAATGTCCAAGCAGAAAACTTTGGTAATAGGGTGACCTAGAAAGAAGCCAAATAAACAAGTTATGTGAAAAATATTGCTGACAGAGTAAGTAGGCAAGCAAGATGTGGTCTGCTGAAAATAAATTTTAAAAAACAAAGAAAAAAATGCAACATCTAGTAACAAAAACATCAGTCAATTTCACACAAATTCATTCACTGAGACTTGGTGGTAAAACATCTTGGTGAAGACTAAAGAATCAAGAATTGTCTAGTATCCCCCTCCCTGCAAACACAACAGCATCGCAAGTCATTTTACAATTATCTTTAAAAAAAAAAAAAAAAAGCAAAGCAAGGTCAATCAGATTATTTACCTGTACCATCAGAGGCTGTAAGGATTAATGAATTCATTATTGTGAAATATTAAAACACTTTGGGATATCTGAATGAAAAATAGAAATAATTATTTATGGCTTTGATAGAATGTCTCAGTAATCATAGTTATTTTTAATATGGACTTTCTCCTTTCTGGTTTAGCAAATATATATATATATTTCCCTGGTAAAAATTAAACTTGCGGCCTAATTTGGCACCAGAACAAATATTTGATAGAGCACAACTACCTAGATAAAATAATGCTAAAAATAATGTGCCATTGATTCTCTCCTGATAAATGATTATTTTCTACTATTAACCTAGTAATTTCCTTGTCTATGACTATGTTTAGATGATTAGGCAGGGAATATATAGACCAGTGCTTACTTCTCAAAATGGGATACATTTGTGGGCATTTGGTTATTTTCTCTTTTAGATACACTTGAAAACATTTTGAAACAATTAGATGAAAAAAAAATAATTGAATGAAAATGAGTAACAATTACTAAACTTACAAAAATGAAGTATGCTTGGTATTTGTTGAGTTGAATGCAATAGGAAAAGACAAGTTAAGCCTTGACAGATAAAAGGAGAAACAGAGGAGTGCACAACCATAGAATTTGAGGGTTGGAAAGGACTTGGAGAGGTCATGGAGGTTACCACCTTTCTGGCAGGACCACACTAAAAACTACTAAGCCTGTAAGAATTCAGCCTAATGTTGAAAACAAAACAAAACAAAACAACGTTAAAAACTAAAGTCCTGTAGCATGGGAGATAGATTTGGATCTCTTGAATTTCTCTTTATTTTTTCCTAGCAATTTCTTTTTTCATGTTATCCTGGGTTTTAATATTACTCCTTATGAGATACTGACCATCTTGTTGCAAATGTACCAACTGTATCCTTTACAACATTCATTATGTTGGTTAAATAAAATAAAAACTTTGGGTTCAGAAGAACAGCCTTTATGTCTCTCTAGTTCACACTGGCTCTTTGATACTAAACTTTGGCAGATTCTAAAAAGTTGTTTTTTTTAAATCACTTTATAATATTTTCTAGATAGGGGAGGGATAGGCATCCTTTGACACAGGTGTGATTTAAAAGCAACTAAGGTCACTGTTGCTGACAAACTGCTACTTATCAATACTTCTTTTCTCCTTAGTGCACATTTCTTCTCATTTTTCTTGCAGCACCTTCATTCTCTCTGCCTTACTACCTCCCTTCTTATTATTTTCTTGTTTTCTTTCTCCCTCCCTCCCTCCGTCCCTCCATCCCTTTCTTCTGCAAACTCAGTTTGTCATTAGCAGGCATCCTGTTTGCACTTCAGGTTAAAAATGTCAGCACGCCATAGTCTTGTGATTCAAAATGTGCTTTGAGAACCAATGACGTTGATATCACCTGGGAGCCTGTTAGAAATGCAAAATCTTAGGCCCTACCACAGAGCTTCTGCCTTTTAACAGGATCTGCCTTTTAGCAAGATGCTCAAATGATTCATGTAAGCATGTTCAAGTTTAAGAGGTGCTGATTTAGAGTACCTAAATGTACAAGAGATACCCCAAACTTCACACTCTGTTCTTCCTTTCGTAAGACTGTCCCTTTCCCTGCATTCTCTGTCCAAGTCAGAAGACAGTATACTCATAGGGTAACTGAAGTCAGAAACCCAGGAAGCCTTTCTTGATCCCTTTCTCTTCTTTGCCACCCATATATAATGTTACCAATCTTGTTGTTTCTGTTTTCTGAGTATTTCTTGAATATTTCCTCAGCGTATCCCCCAACTGTCACTTCCATAGATGCCACATTTTTCACATGGACCTGAGTACAACCTTTTAACTAGTCTCACTGCTTCTAACCTGAGCTTTCTCTAATACCATCTCCTAGATAATTCAAAGTTTGCTTTTAACAATTTAAATCTGATCATAGCCTTGTTATACTAAAAAAATATTGTCATGATTTCATTTTCACTATAGGCAAAATATGGTTCACGTAGAACCATTCAACCAGCTCCATCTTCCACAACTCCCCGACTCACTCCATGTGCTGCAGTCATACCCAGTGACTTGCAGTTTCCTAAATATGTCATATTATTTGGTGCCTCTATACTTTTGTATACTTTATCCTGGGATTGAAATACTCTTCCCCTAACTTGTCTACCAGATGAACTGCTACACAATACTTCAAGACTAGATTCAAGTAACCCTTGCTTTGTAAAGCTTTACCTGATCACCTCTCCAGGCATTATTTTCTTCCTTCAGCACCTCCATCACAATACTTGTCACACCATATTGCAATGATTTGTTTACATCTCTACTTTGATATGGACTAAGCAGCTAGAGGAGATTACTTAATAAACTTTTTTTGTATCTTTGGTATTGCACATAGTAGACACTTAGTAAGTATTATTGAATTGATACCAAATATAATTATTATTTTTGAAAGAAATGTTGTTAATCAAAATAATTCTCCATATGACCATAAGCCACACATTACTCAAACCAAATTTTTTGTGAAATATATTTTGACCTTACTGAATGTCATGTGATAGACAACTGTTTTTTCCCCTCCAGGAAGAATTCAAATGATTGATAGGAATGGTGAAAAGCAAGACCAGAATTGAGTGAGATTGTTTTGGGGCTTAGGTTCTAGGGAAAAAAAAATTATATCTATTTTAATTTCTGATTTTCCTTAAGACCAGATAAATAAGTACAAATACAAATAAATCTTCTAAGAAAATTTGTGTACAGGTTCTTCTGTAAACATGTGTTTTCATTTCTCTCAGATAAATGCCTGAGAGTACAAAAGGAAAAATTGATAAATTGGGTCTCATCACAATGAAGAACTTCTGCTTTGCAAAATCCCATATGAAAAGGATGAAATGATAAACTCTAGACTGGGAGGAAATATTTGTAACCAATACTGGGTTAAAGATTAGTATATAAAATACATGAAGAACTCTCAGAACTGCACATTAAAAATCAAACAATCTAATTAGAAGATAGGCAAAAGACACGAACAGACATTTTACCTGAGGCCATACAGATGGCAAATAAGCACATGAAATAATGTTTAACATCATTAGCCACTGAGAAAATGCCAGTTAAAACCTCAAAGAGGTATGATTACACATCTGTCAGAATGGCTAAAATAAAAAATAATAACAACATCAAAAGCTGCCAAGGATGCAGAGAAGCTGGATCACTCATACCTTGCTGGTGGGAATGTAAAATTGTACAGCCACTCTGGAAAAATAGTTTGAAAGTTTTTTATAAAGCTGAACATTCATATCAGTTTTTGGAAATAGGCTGTAACCATCATATACAACATTAATGTCAGAAAAACTCCACAGATAAAAATAATCTAACTTAATGGATTGACATTTAATATCTGTGCATTGTAGATGATAGATCGCATTCAGTAAAATAAATCTGATGTACTGGTATTGAAAATATATTTCAGTTAACATAGAAACCCCAGAACTGAGCAATAGAATGATTGATGGAAATGTGGGCATCAGTAATGCGATGGCGTTGTACAATCTGTAAAGTGCTAGAAACATGCTGGGTATCACTGCTGTTATTTATCTCAGATAGTCATAGTGAGAATCAATTTGATAATATATGCAAAGTCACTTTGAAAACTGGTGAAGTATTGTAAACATATCAAATATTAAGAATTGTTTTGACATCACTAAATTAAATATCGGTATATAGACATATAACATTTAAATATTTAAATATTTAAATTTCTCTTTAATCTTCTAATTAATCTTTTGAAACTCTTTTTTAAAATGATAATTTTATTCAATTTCTTTTACCTTAATTAGATGGATATATTGGTATCTACTTAAATATGGTTGGGACTTCCCTGCTGGTCCAGTGGTTAAGACTCCACACTCCCAATGCAGGGGACACAGGTTCAATCCCTGGTCAGGGAACTAAGATCCTGCACATCACAGGGCATGGCCAAAAAAAAAAAAATAGTAATAAAAAGTAAAAAATAAATTAAAATTGAAAAAATATTATCAATTTTCTGGTTATAGTAAATTAAAGTTATGATGTAGATTTGAAGTTTGGGAAAATTTTAAATCATTTCTCTACATCACTGAGGCCAAACAATTCTTTAGTCTCTCAGATATACTCCTTCCTTTTGATTGTCTTAGCTGTTGCCCTAGTCCGGGCCATCATCATATTACACAATAGCATCTTAGATGCTCCCTTTCCTTCTGGCCTCTCTTTTTTAAGTCCATCCTTCCCAAAGATGCTCAAAAACTCACTGTTTTAATGACTTCATATCATTCAAAAATAATTGCCATTACAGGAACCGTGGTAATAAAAGAAAAATATACAAACTAATGGTAAGAAGAAAGCATATTCATTATCATTTGTCAGTTATAGAATTTATACCAAGAAAACCTAAAATGAATAACTAAAAAATAAAAAAATAAAAAATGGAAGATGCCATTCAAAATAGCCTGTCAAGACCAACGTGCTAGAGCAGAGAAGGGAAGACTGAAACATTCCTTCTCCTTAATTCTGTGCCTCACTTCAGAGCTTGTACTTTGAAGAAGTTCTACTTCTGTTTAAAGTCTCACAAAATCTCTTTTGATGACAGATCCATCAACTTCTGGCCCTTACCTGTCTTAAATCCTGTTCAATACTGTGACATCTCAACACCTTCATGCCTCCTAGATAAGACATATTTCCTTTAAAGTTCCCTTGGTCTCAAATATAGACAGTATTTATATTCTTGTACCTGAAGGAGTTCTAGTTTCCATTTTGGTAGAGGGTCCTTGGTTTTTATTTGTATCTCTAAAAGTACCATTAGTGTGGTTTTCTCAGAAGAAATCTGCCCAGAAATCTCTACCTCTTGTCAGATAGGAAATTTTTACAGCTTTAAAGTGATTAAAAAAATTTTTTTTTTAGCTTCTACCTACTAAGTTTCCCAAAATCGTAGGCTTCTAGCCTCAGCCTGCACATCTCAAATGTTGCTGTGGGACTCAGTGTAATTCATGAGTTGAATGTTTCATTTGCCTCTATGACAGAAAGTAGTGGTTGGGTCAAGTGTGTAAGTTTCTCCTAATCAGTATTGCCTGTAAAACTGATTCTAAAAGATAGGGTCTGTTACTAGGATGTCAACCTAAGAGACTAGAAAGGAGATTATTTCTTTGTAGTCTAGTTGAGGCAGTAGGGCATAATGGAAAAGAGCAAAAGTTTAAAGTCAAATGCACCTAGTTTTGCATCCCAGCTCTACTACTTTTGATCTGTGTGGCGCTATTTAACCTTCCTGAGTCTCAATTCGTTTCATTTGTAAAATAGGAATAATAGTCCTACCTACCTTGTAATTTACTGTGAGGATTAAATGAGACATATAAAGCATGTTGCATGTAGTGTCTGGCGTGCAGTAAATTCTAGGTAGCTGTATTATTATTTAAGTCTTGGAATCAGAGCTGGTATGTCAAGAGAGCATTTTTAGCAATTTTTAGCAATTAAAAATTTTAAGGTCAAAAAGAAGAGTTGCAGACATTAAGTAGAAGGCCTGAAGAGGTGACCAGAAATGACGCCTCCTCTTCCAAACAAACAAACAAAGTAATTAATAAATAAGGCAATGTGTTAATGGCTGGTTCAGAAAGAATTCCATTAACTTCAGTTACTTTTATGCAGTTTGGTTTACTGGGCTGCTTCTGGGACTCATTTATAAAGCATCAACATTAGACCAGACACAGGTAACAGATAAGTCGGGTGATAGGTGTTAGAGACAAATCAACTTGAGTTTTGTACATTTCAAGTATGTTTATTCTGAATTTTGGTGTCAACCCCTTGAGATTCAGGACCTGGTCTTTTACAATTAACTTTGAACTTTCTAAAGTGCTTGATGCATTGGGTGCTCTATTGAACACCTATGCTGTCTGTGACTATCTACAACAATAATATCTTTTATCCAGTTGGGTTACAGGAGAGTAGAACAATGCTGTAAAGAGGGTTTAAATAACCATTTAGAGAATGTACCCACCCAGTGATTATCCAGTTACCTAATTTCTTAAAATATCAGCTATTTACCTTGGGTACAAGCTCTTTAATTCTCTTTCATTATAATCACACAATTTATTGCCATATGCTGCAGAGATCTAACATTACTGTATTCACTCCATTATCCTAGACTCTGCTGTAATTTACAGCTCATCTTCTGCCAAGACATAGCTGTTAGTTTGAGGTTTCAGTGGAAAAACTCTAAAGAGGTCCTACTTTGTCAATCATAGATTCCCTTTTTTGATTCAATTTGTATATAATGTTCTGACAATCAATATATGCAATTAGTTCCATAAAATTTAGAGCAGCTACTATTACAAACAACAAATGTACTATTAAAATATGAATATAGGGATTTCCCTGTTGGTGCAGTGGTTAAGAATCCACCTGCCAATGCAAAGGACACAGGTTTGATCCCTGGTCCAGGAAGATCCCACATACGGTGGAGCAACTAAGCCCATGCACCACAACTACTGAGCCTCTGCTCTAGAGCCTGTGAGCCACAACTACTGAGCCCACGTGCCACAACTACTAAAGCCCACGTGCCTAGAGCCCATGCTCTGCAACAAGAGAAGCCACTGCAATGAGAAGCCCATGCACCGCAATGAAGAGTAGCCCCCACTCACTGCAACTAGAGAAAGCTCCCGTGAGCAACAGACCCAATGCAGCCAAAAAAAAATTTTTTTTTAATTAAAAGAAGAATATAATAAAAAACTAACATGCTGTTTGAGAAAAGTACTCATAGTAAACTTTAGGTTTTTAGTATATCATATTTCACAGATGATAAATCAGTATTTTCCCATGTATTTAATATTGACAACATGAATATTGATTAAGAGCCAAAGTAGCAGTTATGCATATCACTATGGATTTTGGATTTCCAATTTTAAATAACTCTACTATAAAGATAGATACTTAACACTGAATTCACAGCGATTCTAGTTCATCTATTTTTTTTTCCTCAGAAGCCCAAACACTGTCATTATTATGGTTATCCTGATAAGTCCCAATTACCAATATACATTACCCAGCAAACCATTTTGGTTACTTGAACTTTATGAATTTTAAATGAATTTGAAATTGAAATTTGGGTTAAGGAGGATTTACATGTGAAAAAAATAAAAATTATGTTAATACCTTTTATAAATTCTTTCATAAATAAAGTGGAATACTGGAAAAATGCGTGCAATTTGGAGTCAGGTAGATTGAGAATCAAATTTGAACTCTTCAATTTATCAGTCACATGACCTTGAAAAAGTCACTTGACCTATTGAACTACAGGTTTCTCATCTCTAAAATGAGAAAAATTTGATTCCATTATGTGTAAAGGTTCAGAGATATTTCATGTAAAAGCTCTGGCACAAGACCTGGTTTACAGTAGGTATTCAAAAGTGTGTGCTACTGATATTAAAAAATAATAACATTAACATTAATAAAGAACTAATGCAACATAACAGTACTAAAACTATTAATTTATCTAATCATAATATGTCAAGATATAATTTAGAGTCAGTAGGTAATAACTAGCTCTAGAATAACACTCAGCTTTAATATGGAAAATAGATCCACCAGAGGGCAGACAGCAGAAGCAATAAGAACTACAATCCTGTAGCCTGTGGGGAAAAAACCACATTCACAGAAAGATAGACAAGATGAAAAGGCAGAGGGCTATGTACCAGATGAAGGAACAAGATAAAACCCGAGAAAAACAACAAAATGAAGTGGAGATAGGCAACTTTCCAGAAAAAGAATTCAGAATAATGATAGTGAAGATGATCCAGGACCTCGGAAAAAGAATGGAGGCAAAGATAGAGAAGATGCAAGAAATATTTAACAAAGATCTAGAAGAATTAAAGAACAAACAAACAGAGATGAACAATACAATAACTGAAATGAAAAATACACTAGAAGGAATCAATAGCAGAATAACTGAGGTAGAAGAACAAGGTAAGTGACCTGGAAGACAGAATGATGCAATTCACTGCTGTGGAACAGAATAAAGAAAAAAGAATGAAAAGAAATGAAGACAGCCTAAGAGACCTCTGGGACAACATTAAACACAACAACATTCACATTATAGGGGTCCCAGAAGGAGAAGAGAGAGAGAAAGGACCCAAGAAAATATTTGAAGAGATTATAGTTGAAAACGTCCCTAACATGGGAAAGGAAATAGTGACCCAAGTCCAGAAAGCGCAGAGAGTCCCATACAGGGTAAACCCAAGGAAAAACATGCTGACACAGAGTAATCAAACTGGCAAAAATTAAAGACAAAGAAAAATTATTGAAAGCAGCAAGGGAAAAATGACAAACAACATACAAGGGAACTCCCATAAGGTTAACAGCTGATTTCTCAGCAGAAACTCTACAAGCCAGAAGGGAGTGGCATGATATGCTTAAAGTGATGAAAGGGAAGAACCTACAACCAAGATTACTCTACCCAGCAAGGATCTCATTCAGATTCGATGGAGAAATCAAAAGCTTTACAGACAAGCAAAAGCTAAGAGAATTCAGCACCACCAAATCAGCTTTACAACAAATGCTAAAGGAGCTTCTCTAAATGGGAAACACAAGAGAAGAAAAGGACCTACAAAAGCAAACCCAAAACATTAAGAGGGGCTTCCCTGGTGGTGCAGTGGTTGAGGGTCCACCTGCCAATGCAGGGGACGTGGGTTCATGCCCCAGTATGGGAGGATCCCGCATACCGCGGAGCGGCTGGACCCGTGAGCCATGGCTGCTGGGCCTGTGTGTCCGGAGCCTGTGCTCCACAACGGGAGAGGCCACAACAGTGAGAGGCCTGCGTACCACAAAAAAAAAAAAAAAAAAAAAAATTAAGAAAATGGTAACAGGAATATACATATTGATAATTACCTTAAACATGAATGGATTAAATGCTCCAACCAAAAGACACAGGCTTGCTGAATGGATCAAAAACAAGACCCATGTATATGCTGTCTACAAGAGACCCACTTCAGACCTACAGACACACACAGACTGAAAGTGAGGGGACAGAAAATGATATTGGAAATCAAAAGAAAGCTGGAGTAGCAATACTCATATCAGATAAAATAGACTTTAAAATAAAGAATGTTACAAGAGACAAGAGATAATGATCAAGGGATCAATGATGATCAAGGGATCAATCCAAGAAGAAGATATAACAATTATAAATATATATGCACCCAACATAGGAGCACATCAATACATAAGGCAATTGCTAACAGCTATAAAAGAGGAAATCGACAGAAACAAAATAATAGTAGGGAACTTTAATACCTCACTTACACCAATGACAGATCATTCAAACAGAAAATTAATAAGGAAACACAAGCTTTAAATGACAGAGTAGACCAGATAGATTTAATTGCTATTTCTAGGACATTCCATCCAAAAACAGCAGACTACACTTTCTTCTCAAGTGCCCACGGAACATTCTCCAGGATAGATCACATCTTGGGTCACAAATCAAGCCTCAGTAAATTTAAGAAAATTGAAATCATATCAAGCATCTTTTCTGACCACAACACTATGAGATTAGAAATCAACTACAGGGGGAAAAAACCCTAAAAAACACAAACATGTGGAGGCTAAACAATACGTTACTAAATAACCAAGAGATCACTGAAGAAATCAAAGAGGAAATCGAAAAATACCTAGAGGCAAATGACAATGAAAACATGATGATCCAAAAATGTATGGGATGTGGCAAAAGCAGTTCTAAGAGGGAAGCTTATAACAATACAATCCTACCTCAAGAAACAAGAAAACTCTCAAATAAACAACCTAACCTTACACCTAAAAGAACTAGAGAAAGAAGAAAAACCCAAAGTTAGCACAAGGAAAGAAATCATAAAGATCAGAGCATAAATAAATGAAATAGAAACAAAGAAAACAATAGCAAAGATCAATAAAACTAAAAGCTGGTTCTTTGATAAGAAAAACAAAATTGATAAACCATTAGCTAGACTCATCAAGAAAATGAGGGAGAGGACTCAAATCAATAAAATTAGAAATGAAAAAGGAGAAGTTACAACAGACACTGCAGAGATACAAACCATCCAGAGAGACTACAACAAGCAACTCTATGCCAATAAATTGGACAACCTGGAAGAAATGGACAAATTCTTAGAAAGGTATAGCCTTCCGAGACCGAACCAGGAAGAAATAGAAAATATGAACAGAGCAATCACAAGTAATGAAATTGAAACTGTGATTAAAAATCTTCCAACAAACAAAAGTCCAGGGCCAGATGGCCTCACAGGTGAATTCTATGAAACATTTAGGGAAGACCTAACACCCATCTTTCTCAAGCTCTTCCAAAAATGTGCAGAGGAAGGAACACTCCCAAACTCATTCTATGAGCCCACTATCACCCTGATACCAAAACCAGAGAAAGATACTACAAAAAAAGAAAATTACAGACCAATATCACTGATGAATATAGATACAAAAATCCTCAACAAAATACTAGCGAACAGGATCCAACAACACATTAAAAGGATCATACACCATGATCAAGTGGGATTTATCCCAGGGATGCAAGGATTCTTCAATATATGCAAATCAGTCAATGTGATATACCATAATAACAAATTGAAGGAGAAAAACCATATGATCATCTCAATAGATGCAGAAAAAGCTTTTGACAAAATTCAACACCCATTTATGATAAAAACTCTCCAGAAAGTGGGCATAGAGGGAACCTACCTCAACATAATAAAGGCCATATATGACAAACCCACAGAAAACATCATTCTCAATGGTGAAAAACAAAGCATTTCCTCTAAGATCAGGAACAAGACAAGGATGTCCACTCTTGCCACTATTATTCAACATAGTTTTGGAAGTCCCAGCCATGGCAATCAGAGAAGAAAAAGAAATAAAAGGAATAGAAATTGGAAAAGAAGTAAAACTGTCACTGTTTGCAGATGACATGATACTATACATAGAGAATCCTAAAGATGCCACCAGAAAACTACTAGAGCTAATCAATGAATTTGGTAAAGTTGCAGGATACAAAATTAATGCACAGAAATCTCTTGCATTCCTATACACTAATGATAAAAAATTTGAAAGAGAAATTAAGGAAACACTCCCATTTACCATTGCAACAAAAAGAATAAAATACCTAGGAATAAACCTAACTAGGGAGACAAAAGACCTGTGTGCAGAAAACTATAAGACACTGATGAAAGAAATTAATGATACCAACAGATGGAGAGATATACCATGTTCTTGGATTGGAAGAATCAATACTGTGAAAATAGCTATACTACCCAAAGTAATCTACAGATTCCATGCAATCCCTATCAAATGGCATTTTTTACAGAACTAGAACAATAAATCTTAAAATTTGTATGGAGACACAAAAGACCCCGAATAGCCAAAGCAGTCTTGAGGGAAAAAAAGGAGCTGGAGGAATCAGACTCCCTGACTTCAGACTATACTACAAAGCTACAGTAATCAAGACAATATGGTACTGACACAAAAACAGAAATATAGATCAATGGAACAAGATAGAATTCCCAGATATAAACCCACGCACCTATGGTCAACTAATCTATGACAAAGGAGGCAAGGATATACAATGGAGAAAAGACAGTCTCTTCAATAAGTAGTGCTGGGAAAACTGGACAGCTACATGTAAAAGAATGAAATTAGAATGCTCCCTAACACCATACACAAAAATAAACTCAAAATGGATTAGAGACCTAAATGTAAGACCGGACACTATAAAATTCTTAGAGGAAAACATAGGAAGAACACTCTTTGACATAAATCACAGCAGGATCTTTTTTGATCCACCTCCTGGAGTAATGGAAATAAAAACAAAAGTAAACAAATGGGACCTAATGAAACTTCAAAACTTTTGCACAGCAAAGGAAACCATGAACAAGACGAAAAGACAACCCTCAGAATGGGAGAAAATATTTAGAAACGAATCAATGGACAAAGGTTAAAAAAAAAAAAAGGAAAATAAATAGAACTCTTTTTTTTCTGTAAACTGTAAAAATATTTTTCTTGAATCAAAAGTCCCATGTTATAACAACAAAGTTCTCTCATTTAGCCATTCATTCACTTATTCATCTTGAAATTCACCACCCTTCATAATTGATGTTCTTCCACCTCCCTGAATTTGGTTTTCCTCTCCAAAGGTATTATAAGCGTTGCTTGTGAGATTCTTATTTAGTAGATGCTTACTTGTTGCTTTTATATATTTGGAAAATACTCAGTTAAAATAAACAGGCTTAAGATATGGAAGATTTCCAGTAGGATAGAGGAAAAAATGATTGTGATTTTAGGCTAGTCTATTGAAGAAGAGTACATTTTTGTACATATATCCAGAGAGATTAATTAAATATTAATTGATTATCCTCATTAAAAAAATGGAGATAGGGCTTCCCTGGTGGCGCAGTGGTTGAGAGTCCGCCAGCCGATGCAGGGGACACCGGTTCGTGCCCCGGTCCGGGAGGATCCCGCATGCCACGGAGCGGCTGGGCCTGTGAACCATGGCCGCTGAGCCTGCGCGTCCGGAGCCTGTGCTCCGCAATGGGAGAGGCCACAACAGTGAGAGGCCCGCATACCGCAAAAAAAAAAAAAAATGGAGATAAAATACCAATCTCTGAAGGTTATTTGGAGAATTTAATGTCTAAACAATATAGGCAATGTTTAGTTCCTGGCACGTAGAAAGCACTCATTAATTATTAGTGATCATGATAATTATAGGGTGGTGATGATGATGATGTAAGGAGGTACCAGGAGAGTTTCGAGATGAGAGAGAGTTGATTTGACATCATACATTTAGGGCTTTGTAAAAATTTTCCTAAATAAATTGTGTCATGTTCTGGTATTCCTACGTAGAATGGATATCCAAGACAAACATTGTGCCCCTGGATAATACCTATTTTAACATCTAATTATTTAGATGTACCACATAATTAGAAAGCAGGAAGAACAGATCCATAAGTGTGTAAAAAATATAAGGGAAATTATCTATCTGAGATGCAGCACATATAATACACATACAATTGAAGCAGCACAAAGTATGATGTAAATCATTTTACCAAGTCAGATTAAAGGTGCTATTACTCATTGTTATGTAATACTGTCTGTAATTTCTGTGTTAAACTTGACATTATAAATCCTTTAATCTGCGTATTTAAAAGCTGTTCTATGGCTCATTTTTCAAAGATTCCCGTTAACACATTTACTGCTAATGAACCACTAACGTGTTCTCTCTTTCTCAGATAAACGCTGTTGACCAACATTATTATTTGCTCCTCATATAATTATTTTTTTGGCTTTTTAATTTAATTGCTTCAATAAAAAATACACCAATAATGCATTTTTAATTACACTTCCCAGGTGACCTATGTAAAAAGAGGTTTTATAATGAAGCCACAATAATTAGCCTGTCACAGTCCAGTTTGGGGCTATTGTCTAGTTGTCCTTTCCATGGCTTGTTGTGGCATGACTAGAATTCTAAAGACCTTGTGTATTATCTCCCATAATACTTAGGAAGGTATTAAAAATGTGTGCAATACTGGCAGGAGCAGGCTTTCCAATTATTGTCAGCTATTTCTAGTGTGACGTGGTAAATTCCCTTGAGAACAGCAACAACAGCCCACTCCAGGGTTTCTAATAGGCCCTAGAGCCTAAGTAGTTGTAGACAGAGCTGTTTCCCTCCGGACAGACAATTGGTTTACAGAGCAGCTCAACATATGAACCAAATCCATTTTTTTTCCTATTGTGATTTCACTGTTTACTCTAATATACATAAACTATTTTGTTATATTAAATAGCATATGACTCATTCCTTAATAGCTGAGTAAATTTGCATATTCTGCCTCACCTGGAATACTAATGACTATTATGTCTGCCCATTTCTCATGCATGAAATATTAAATATTTGGTTTGTTAAGCACGCATTCTTACTGTAAATAATGTGTTCTGGCAACTTGTTAAGTACGATTATCCTTTAGTTTCGTTTTTTTCATGGATGATATCTAGCTTTAACTTAAGGAGAAATGCAGGTGACTTCCAAGAAATCAAAAGGATGGTTGTCCTTATTAGTACAGTATAATCAATTATTGAGAAACATTTGTTAATATTTGCATGCTACTACTAATAGTAATATAGTGATACTTTATTGTGCAAAGTATATCAGATTCTCCTGGGTATGCAGATACCTTGCTTTATAGCAATAAATAAATGTGTTGTGGCACATTGAAGTTTCAGCTAGACTTGGTTTTATTTATTTTTATTATTTATTTATTTATTTAACTCTTAGTTGTGGCGTGTGGGATCTAGTTCCCTGACCAGGTGTTGAACCTGGGCCCCTGCATTGGGAGCTCAGAGTCTTAGCCACTGGACCACCAGGGAAGTCCCCTAGACTTGGTTTTAATATCTCTGGTCTCTAACAGATAAACTGCTATTGCTATGTGTTGTAAGCAAATCCTACTGTAAATGCTTTTCCTTTTAAATTATACCAGATCTTCAAGTCACCACTCTTGTCCTCAATCCCAAAACAAGTAAAGGTAAAGGGCATTATTACATATAGGAAGGCCAGGCTTCTTCAGTAGAATCTGTACACACCTTCCACTGTTTTATACTCCTTTCCCTCCAATTGCACAGTATAATAATAAGCTGGTGCTTTCTGTTCCTAGCCTAAATATGAGTCTTTTCTTTGTGTGGAATCTTGTGTAAGGCATTCGTTACTACTCAGTAGGATAGATCCATTAGCTGTCAGTATTTCCTTCTCTGTTACTAAAGAGGCTTTGTTAGATAATTTTGGACTTGGAATGATAGGATTGTTTGGCCAAATTGTATTTAATGTCACGTGAATGGGCACAGAGATTATATGCTATGACCTTCTGGTTTTTATTTTCACATAAATAAACAAGTTATCTTCAATGAAAAAGAATCTAAAGTGGGAACTAAAACACTGTGTTTTTTCACAGCAAATTAATTGTTTTCCCTTGTGTTGTCATCATGTCTAAAAAAAGAGAACCCTTCCCCTCACAGTAAACCCTCACAGTAAATGGTACAAGTAAGTGGCTCCATGATTTCAGGCAAAATCCTTAGTCTCTCTGAGTCTCAGTTCTCTTATATGTAAAAGGAGAAGAATAAATAATATCAGTTTCATAAAGGGATGAAAATAGTTTCTTTAAAGTGCACATAGCATAGTGCTTGAAGCAGGATAAGCCCTCAGTAAATGTTAGTTCCTTTACTTTCAATTTTTTTTACATTCAATTCTTTTTTAATGAGGTTAAGACAAAAATGTTCTATAAATAGATATATGACTATAATTTGAATTAAAGATGCAGAATTTGCCCTTTGAATAATAATCTTCCAAATACTTTACTTGTAATGTATGCATTTGGTGTCATATGAAATGTACATACCTGTATGCCATTTTGAGTTTTTAAATACCTGTGTTTGTATTTCAATGAAGATTCAATGAGCATTATTCCAAAGATATTTAAGCAGATGATAAATATCTAGAAAATGGTAAAAACAGACTAAGATTAGAACACTTTGCTTCATTAAAAAAATAATTTCTTGGAAGAGTAGAAAAACAAAGTAAAAAAATCAGTCATGTGAGCGGTCAAATATCACCTTTTAGCATTCTAATAAACTGTTGCTTAGATAGAAATATCAAGCTATTACTAATGGCTATTAATGTGTACATGCTTCATGTAATTTTATAGTATCTTATTTTAATATCTGTAATTTTAATGAATTGCAATTTAGGAAAGAAATAATTTTCATTTACTTTATATAACATAATTATGGATCAAATTAACCCCACACTAGTCTTAATTACATTTAGTTTCATTTGGCTGATCAAGCAATTAACATGCCACTGTATTTTGGAAGTAAAAACCAAGTTGTTGTGGTCTTTCTTCCAGAAAACATGTACTTGTTCATCTGAAGTGTAGCCACCATGTAAAATTATTTCTTGGAGGTTTTTTTTTTTTTTTTTATTGGTTTACTGTACATTCAGTATGTTGCTGTTTGAGAATAGGTATAATGAGGAAGTACTACACCTGGGGGCCTGTTATATGCTACTGCTTAATAATCTTTTTTTTTAAAAATCTTTATTGGAGTATAATTGCTTTACAATGGTGTGTTAGTTTCTGCTTTATAACAAAGTGCATCAGTTATGCATATACATATGTTCCCATATCTCTTCCCTCTTGCGTCTCCCTCCCTCCCACTCTCCCTATCCCACCCCTTTAGGTGGTCACAAAGCACCAAGCTGATCTCCCTGTGCTATGCAGCTGCTTCCCACTAGCTATCTGTTTTACGTTTGGTAGTGTATATATGTCCATGCCACTCTCTCGCTTTGTTTCATGCCACCCTTTATCTGCTAAGTTCAGATTGGTTTTCATGCATTTCTCTTCTAATTGGAGCTAATTTTAGGTTTGCCATTACTTGTGATTAAACAGCCTCTTTACCACACATATATTTTCTTCCGTTTATGTATTGTTACCGTCACAGTTTTCTTTAGAAGAGAATGATTTGTCAGGAAGAGACCATCTTTTTACTCCATTAGCTAAGTTATATCTGTAAGGAGCATAATTTTAACAGCAATAAAAAATATTGGATTTAATAATAATTGCATTCAGGACCATAGGAGTATCACTGCAACTAATCCTTTTCAACTAATTGAAAATGAAAATGGCTCTTTGCAATATGTGTGTATTGTGAATAATCCTAATTAGGATAATGCAAGGTTATTTTAGCACAGTTCAGAGGCAGGGTACAGTCTCAGAAAAACAGCTCAGCTGAAGTGTAGTCCATTTAGAATTACCTTGGAGCCTATGAGAAAGCACAAACTTTGAGTTACGAAACCACAGAATAGAGGTCCTTTAGAAAGCACGGGTTCCAGTTGTATTTAAACAGGCTTAGAAACAGAAAAGGGCCTCAGGCTGTGGTATTTCTAATACTTTCCAGTGGAAAAAATAATTTCTAAAATCCATGACACTGGCCTAATATCCATAATAGAATATATCTCAAAAGGGCTAAATATAAAATATTTGAACAGACTCCATGCTGGCATATTATTTGCTCATATTCCAAAGCCTTTGTTTTTATATTTCATGATAAGTATTTTTTTTTCTTTTCAGTCTGGATAAAGATAGTAGTTTTCCCTTGTTTCCTGTGACATTTCATATTGTGACTGGATTTGTCAGGTTGCATCAGTCACATGTGATCACATTGTGTCATGTCAAGAAACAATGAAAAATAAGGTATTTTTCTACTTTTCGTAGTCTACCAGAATTCTTATGTAAATATTCCCTATCATTGTTTCTAAGGATAGAAACAAAAATATGTTGAGTAGTAAAAATATGAAGGAAACAAATGACTGACAATTTAAACAATACATGCTCATTGTAACTAATTTTATTTCACCTGTATTATAAAAAAATTATAGCTCTATATGGATCTAAATCTACTAGTGATGCATTGCTTTTTAAAAATTATGGTTAGAGTTTGAGTGTTTGCAATCAGTAGCAACTAAAGATCAATATTTTTATTATTAATTTGAACAAACGTTTTTGAGAAGTTATGTCACATTCACAGTAAGATTTTCCACTATTCTCACTTTACTTTCACAGTGAAGTAATCATCCAAGTAGACGCTTTTTCAACAAATAGGGTATTTGACTCATAAGTGCATATTGGCTATATTAAATCAAGTCAATAAAAGTAGCAGTGTACAGTGTTCATTAACTTTAATTTCTCACCAGGTTGAGGATCTTGAAATGGGGTTTGGCTGGGAGGTGCTGGAGGGGAGGGAGTTCCTTGGACACTTGCTCCAAACATCACACCTGGGCTTCAAGGTGCTGCATCCGCTCCTAGCTTGTGTGAGGTTTCCAGAGCCCCATCTTCCCCCAGAGCCACCGGGTCCCGCCCTGCGTCCCTGAGGCACCTATCCTTCCCACCTGCCTCACTGCGCTCGTGGGTGGCTTTCCCTGCCAGACCTTCTCTGGAAGTGGGCTGGGGCCTTTGTGTGTGGGGTGGGGACAGCCAGGCTGAGAAGTCCCGAGTCTCCTGTAGCCATGGAGCAACTCATGGGCCTGGGGAGGATTCTAACATTGGTCCTCCACTCTCCAGGACCTCAAGGGGTCCTAGAGGCTTCTCCTCACATTTTCAGTCAGACCTGAGCCCTCTGCAGAGAACTATCTCAGTAAGAGGTTGTTAGAAAGGACTTACTCTAAGATTTAGACTTTTGCTATGTGTGGAGTGGTTCCAAGTAAGCAGGGGTTTGCTGTGCATTGGGTTCTGTCAGCAAGTGGGGACAATTCTGTGACTGGGTATTTTAAGTTTTTATTTATCAAAGGGCTCCCCAGGTTGAGGGTCTTGCAATGGGGTTTGGCTGGGAGGTGCTGGAGGGGAGGGAGTTCCTTGGACACTTGCTCCAATCATCACACCTGGGCTTCAAGATGCTGCATCCACTCCTAGCTCCTGTAAGTTTTCCAGAACCAGGAGGGCAGACCAGAGCGAGGCTAATGCTGTCATTGCTGAAGAAGCAGCAGTCACTTATATTAGCCAGGATGAGGGATGTTTGATCATTTTGTGGTCTGGAAATGTTCATGTTTTGTCTGTGTTCAGAAGTGATTACAGACTGGTCTTTGTCTTGTCTGTCATGATCACAGAGCGCCCTTGTCTGATGTTGATGTTCTATGAATCCTTGATGTTCAACGTGAGAAATCAAGACGTAGCTGACAGAACCAGGCCAGCTCCTAACAACACCAAGGCCCAGCTGATAGTAAGCACAAGGCTACCAGTTCCCAGATGTCAGGGGCTGCTTTGTGCTTTCTCAGTTCTGTGCTTTTTTATCTCAGCCATCTGGCTGATCATAGTGGGTACCTGCCCAGAAGAAGACTGAGAAAAATTAAACTTCTTTGTCTCCACATATTCTTCCTAGGAAACCAACCATTCCCATGAAATTTCTGTGTTAGAAATTTCAAGATCTATCAAACAGTTGTGACTCTTATCTTCAAATATAGACCTTTTTTGGCGGCCTACTTCTCAAAGTTAAACTGTCTAAAATGAATCTCCAAATCTACCTCCTCAGATTTGCTCCTCCACAGAGCCATCCTGGATTCCCACCTCTCTCTTATGCCTTACATCACCAGGACCTGTTGATTCTCCTTCTAAAGAGAGAATCAACCTTCTCCACACTTTCGTCTCCTTAGGAATCAGCCCGAAAGTTATCTTCTCTGATTTCGCCTGGCAAAACTAGTCACTATTTTACAGTTTATATTTCTTCACAAGTGTCTTTTTCATATCTGTTATGTTTCTTGATGTTTTCCACCACCTAGACTCTGATCTCTTTGCCTAAGTCTTATTCATTTTTGTCTCTTCAACCTTTACACATGAGGAAATACAGTATAATGGTTAAGCCCATGGGCTTCAGAGTCATCCTGCCTAGGTTCTCTTCTTGGCTCTGCCAGTTCCCAGCTGTGAATCTTGGCCACATCACTTTGCCTCTCTGGGCCTCATTTGCATCATCTGTAAGATGAGGCTGTTAATAATTGCATCTGTCTTACAGAGTTGTTCTGAGAATTAATGAGGCATGTTCTCGAAACAGTACCCAACACATAGTAGGCCCTTAATAAATGTGTTAGCAATCATTATCACATGCCTGTCACATACGTGAGGCTCAATATGTCTTTGTTGAATTGGATTAATATTGGATTCCAAATCATTATATATAAAAAGTGCAATCAGTGTGGGATATGGGGACAGTATTTTATCTTTGCCTAAGTTGTTATGCTAGGAAGTTTTCATGTGGACTAGAGTCTGTGACCCTGCTACTCCACTGAAAAGTATTAAATCAGTGGGTACAGGGGTTTTGAAATCAGGTAGGATTGGGTTTGAATCTGGGCTCAGCTTTGGGTAAATTCCTTCAGTTTGCTGAACCTCCTCTGTCAAGTGGGAATAATATCTTAATTCACAGGATTATTTGGAAAGTTAAATGAGTTAATGTATGTAAACTAATGAATAAGTTATCAACTAGGTTATATATATTCATTAATTTTTCTCCCTTAATTTTTCCTCTCACGGTTCAAGGATATACCCTCCCACGTACAACCTTCCAAACAACATGGTAAGGGGCTAGGAAGGGATACAGAGCAATTCTCTAATGAATGTCTTTGGAAGTTCCCATGAGATATTTCCGTACATTGACATGATATCGAGATTAGAAATGAAATCCATCAAAGGGAAGTAAGATGGCTTTTGATGGAAATACAGAATGTAAAGTGGAATTGTATTAACTAATAATAGAGATAAGCAAATCAACGTCAGACACTGGTTAGGAGAACTGGGCAGGATTCAGGTGTGGGCAGAGAAGACTTTTTAAGGCAGGCAAGGCAGCTTAAGTAACAGCAACTGAGCAGGGCTGGTATAGAATCTCTAGGATTTAGATAGAGGAGGTCAAGCAAGGCCTGTGCTTTGCTGGGAAAACAGAAATAATAAAAATTTCAAATAGGGAATTGGTTGAATTGCTATTGGAGGGCTGGAAAGGCAGCAGGATGACATAACACAGAGAAACTGCAGGGAGCAACTATTTCCCTAGGCGTGAGAGGGGCAGCAGGAAGAGGGTGGGGGTATCAAATGCCCTCAAAATGAGTTGCTGCTTTTCCAGCCCTCAGATCCACACTCTCCGGTTCCCAGTACTTCTTATTAAGCTATTGTCTCTTATCTTCAAACTCATTCTTCTATATTAAGCTTCGTGATACTGGGGCTGGGAGGACTCTGCAAACTTCACCTCTCCTTTGCCATCTGTATCCCTGTTAAGTTCTGATAATAGGGGGCACTAAGGGGAGATTCTGTGACTGAAGAAAGGAGAAGCGACTTGCTCCTGTTTTGTGTGATGTTCCTTTTTTTTGGCGGTACGGGGGCCTCTCACTGTTGTGGCCTCTCCCGTTGCGGAGCACAGGCTCCGGGCGCGCAGGCTCAGTGGCCATGGCTCATGGACCCAGCCGCTCCGCGGCATGGGGGATCTTCCCAGACCGGGGCACGAACCCGTGTCCCCTTCATCGGCAGGCGGACTTTCAACCACTGCACCACCAGGGAAGCCTGTGTGTGATGTTCCTTTCAACGGCGCCCCAGCCATGGCATTCACCCTGAGTATTGGTAATTGATTCTACTTTCCAGCCTTTTCCCCACGCTGTTAGAACCATCCTTATTATGCCCCCTCAGAGGCCCCAGCTCTAGCTGGAGAGTGTCCTGTCCTCAGGAGGAGCCTAACTATGTAGGATTCTTCCTCTGAACTTCTAGGGTCTGCTACCCCGAGTCTTTCCCCTCTGGGCCCCCATTTCTAGGGAGGTAGCCTCTCCCCATGGTTGCTATCTCTGTGTTACTTCCATGTTTTTTGTTGTTGCCTCTCCAGCCCTTCAATACCTGTTTAACCAATTCTCAATTTAAAATTCTCTTCATTTCTATTTTTCTGACCAGATTCTGACTGACATATAATCCCATACCCTTATGAGATCTTTGTATCTGCACACAAAATGTAGATGATGCACTCTTGTGCAAACTGGGTGTCTCGGGGAGTGAGAGAATCTGGGAGGGAGTTTGGGAGTATTATGTTCCTCATATTATGTCAGAGAAAAAGCATCTTGTGCTTCTCGTTCCTACTCTTACCATGATTGTCATTCTTTGTTCACTGTCTATCTTTCTTTCTATGTAGTACACTCTAAGAAAATGTTGATCACATGGCAGCATTTATCCTGGCACATAGGCACTCACTGAATATCTGTTGATAAATCAAGTAAGAAAAACAGGGCATGGAAATGTTTTCATGTATTTTTGTAAAAATGATGACAACTACCTATATGTAATACTCAATAATATGGTTGTTCATAAAATATATGCCTATAATGCAGTTTTCTTCTATCACTTGTTACTGAAGAAGTCATGCAATATATAGTTCCTTTGTGACTAGAAAGATGTTTAATTTACAAATACAGCCAAATACATATGTCATGACTTTTCCTGGATATAAATGAAAAGAAATGAACTTTATGGAGCCAGAGTAACGTTGACAAATTTTGAAGCAAATATATAACCCATTCATTATAATTTCTATTGTATAGAAATATATTTAATAGAAAATTCAGATCTAGATGGAATATCACTACCTATTTTACAAAAGAATGAAATCCATATTCAATTGGATATTGGAATTTAAATAATATTATTTTAAAATAGTTTAGAAAGTGGATTTTACTGGAAACTTGTTAAGTTTGAAGTTTATGACTTGAGAATTTGTTAAATTTTCAGGAGTATGTCTTGGAGAGAATTACGCTATTGATGATACATGAGTAAAAAGCACAGTTTGCATATATGTGCAAAAGACTGGTCCTAGAGGTCTTCAGACTCTTAGTTCCAGGTTGTTTTCTTATATCATGCAGAGAAGAAAATTGGTAGGAATCCTCCATTATTCGTACTTCTTAAATGATAGAGGAGCTTAAATAGTTGTGCGTATGAATATATGTATGTACATAAGCTATGTATTAAAAGCTTATTATGTAACTAAATAAGGTACTGTGTCAGGATGATAAAAATTATCCAGGACTTAAGGAATAAATGAATTTCAAGCCATGATTCTGGAGTGAGGGGACATTGTGGGAGACTGAGAAACCTAGGAGCCTGAATCTTCTTTAAATAGATATCAATAGTTAGTATATTTATAGGGAATAAACACAAAACCTGAAAGAGTAAACACTTCATTGATCTGGAGGAGACAGGCTAATAATTCCTCACACTGCTGCTGTAGCCTTAACAATGGAGGGAAATGCTGTCCTGCAGTGACAGCATTCACATAACACTGAACTTGTTTTACTGGTCACCTCCTGGGCTGAGTATGTGGATTGTTGAATCCTTTAACATTAGGACCTTATGAAAAACAAAGTGGTTGAAGAATTGGAGATACTGCCAAACGTAGATGTTCTACTAGCTATTTAAAAAACATAACATTTTAACAAGTTCACATGGATAATTTATAAATATTTAAAAAATAAATTGCAAACATTCACAAGGTCATTATGGATGATGATAATTTCATCTCCAAAAATACCTGTGTATATGTTCTCATGCGATATCTTGTAAAATTCCATGACTTCATTTGCAGTACATGAATTGAGAATACTATCTTCAATTCTTTGATTTGTGGAGACAAATAAAGCTCTTACAGAATTTTAGTGTGAAGCATTATGGAGATTTTCTACATGGTACAGGAAACATAGATAAGAATCTCTCCCTGTAAATCTGCATGGATAAATGTGCTCTGTGAATGCCTCCTGCATTCCTAGTTTCCACATTGTGAAAGCCACTAATCTATTTGGGGAGAAGAAACAAAATAATCAATTGTGACACTTTTTAAAGAATTTCTAAGAGAAAAATGTGCTACCAGTTGTAGCTTGGTGATTTTGTGCAGCAACAGATTATTATAAACTACAGTGTTGGAACCATAGTCTGCAAGGTTGGAAGGGTTCTTTAAAGTATCTTACCCAACCAATCAAAATCCCATTGTCCCCCAACTTGCTATAAGATAGTCATTCAGTTTATGTTTCAGTATCTACAGCGACACAAGTTTCATTACCTTTTGAGACAGTTTACAGAGTAACCACAATTAGTGTGACCAGTTTGACCTCATGAGGTTAGAATAAGGCTAAACCCATCTATATAAAGAGAATGCCACATCGTATCACCTTGGAGTCAGTATTTCCATGTAAAATGCCCATTTTTCTATTAATTGTTTCTCCTGTAGTGGTTTCAAGTTCCTTTCCCTTCCTAGCCAATTGTTTCAAAAGTAGCAGAGGTAAGCTTTCCATTTAGCCACCCTTCTGCCTGCCTCTTACATGTAAAGATGCACCCAGCAGTAATTTTGTAGTTATGTATTTCAGTGTTTTCCAAAGTGAATACTGTTGAGCATTATTCTTATAAGCAGATTGTATGAAAAAAGTTTCAAAGGACAAATACATTCAAGAAATGTTGTAGATATGTATGCTTCTTATTGTGAGTCACAGTAAATATTATCATACTAAAAGTTCTAAGAAGACCTTGAGAAAAGCAACCTGTTTAACTTTCTATAGTCTAAGTAGTCCCCCAACTTCTTTGAACTTAGAACCCCTTTTCAAGTTAACACCTGCTAACATTTCTTTGAACCAAATGTTCCTTAAAAATGTATGTTGAGAAATGCTGGCCATAAATCTGCTGAGATGTCAAGTTACAGGAGGAGAATGGAACAACTATTTGGTCAAGTAAGCTTTTACTGATGGGAGATGTCATGAAATAATAAGAAAAGTCAACATTATCACCACAGTGCATTGTTCTTTGGCTTTGCTCACCGTGGTTTTGCCCAAGCTCTCCCCTGGGTCTCACTGTTTTACCCCTGGTTGTCTTAGTCTATGCAAGAACATTACAGCCTCATGTAACTTGTAATTCATATAGAACTACAAGTCAGAGAACATTTCTAAGAGCACTATGGAACCTTAAAACATCATAAAAAGGACCAAAACTGTACTGTCCTTTTTTAAAGAAGGGAAATAGATTAGGAAGAATTAGCCAGAGCAAGTATTACATGCATTCACCCTCCTTCCTTATACTTTAGAGACAAGTGGTTATATGGTGCCAACTCCTTGCCAGACAAAAATAATATAACCAAAACCCTCTATGAATATTTAATAATTAAAGATAGTTTATTCTCAAGTGAAGTTTACCAGAGAACTTTCTAGAAACAGTTCCTTTCATTTGGATGGCAAGTTATGGGAGCAATGCAAAATCTTAAGCCACCACAGGAAGAAGAAAAAGAATCCTGTTATTTAAACTATATTTCACAGGTAAATGCTAGGAATTGTGGCTTTCAGTTGATATTTCCTTGTTATAATTTGGTGGTATTTGCAACAAGATTTTAATAATTTTGACCTGTGTTTTATTACTTATCAGTAATTTTATAGATAACAACCATACTAAAGCAAAATCAGAGAATGGACGCAAATATGGTAGAATTTAGAGAGAACACAGTTCATTTACTTCTAACAAGGCAATATGAAATCCCTCTGTTGCTATAAAGGGTCACTCTCAAATCAGGGTTTTCTGGATTGTTTGATTAGACAATATTTTAAGAATAGAGAGAAAATGTTCCTGTAATAATGTGATGGTTTCATTGACTAGGAAATAAGGTTTCCTTTTTTAAAATTTCCTTTCTGTAGAACATTAACCAATACTCTCCATAATGATAATTACTTTATTTCTAAATTGAGGAAACTGGTAGAAAATAAAATCTCCTTTGCTGGCAGTCAGTAAATGTTGAAACAACAACCACCTTGAAAACAGAATCAGCAGGATTCCTCAGAATGTAGAACAGAGAAAAGGGAATTGATTGAGATGGTGGCCAACAATAATAATTTATGAAGTGCGGTGTTTTATATGCACATATTAGTCACACACACACATGAACCATCTCTGAGAATGTATATTGAAATTTGATAGGAGAAAAAAGTGAATGGGGCCTCCCTTTATTTTATGGTCTGTAAAATTGGAATTTATAAGAAATGAGTTCACATAAAATACTAAGAAAGCAGATCAGAATATCTCTGCTTCATTTCAATGTTATGAGTGAAACTAGAAGAAATAGATTAAAAGATGTTATTATACTGACAGGCGTTCAATAAGTCACGTGAAATGACTTAGTATTATTAGATTGAGGACTATTTCTGTAAATTTTCCTAAACATAAACATCTCATTAGAGCTACCAGCTCCCTGTCTTAGGGAGACATACTGTGGGATTTTTTTTTTTTTGTGGTACAGTCCTCTCACTGTTGTGGCCTCTCCCGTTGCGGAGCACAGGCTCCGGACGCGCAGGCTCAGCGGCCATGGCTCACAGGCCCAGCCACTCCATGGTACGTGGGATCTTCCCGGACTGGGGCACGAACCCGCATCCCCTGCATCGGCAGGAGGACTCTCAACCACTGTGCCACCAGGGAAGCCCGTACTGTGGGATTTTGAATCCCAGTTCTCCCACTTATTAGCTGTGTGATCATAGGCAAGTTATATACCCCTCTGAAACTCAACCGCTGGTTGTTTGCATATAAAATAGGTGCATTGTGCTGGTGTCATGGTTTATACAAAATTCCAGAGTGTCTTCCCTTTAGTAAATATGAATAAATGTTATATTTTCTTTCCTCTTCACCTCTTCCTCCTCCCCCCTTCTTGTTTTCCTCCTACATTTGATTTTTCCTTCTCCGTCATCTTCTTATTAAATTCCCTACTAGCGCCACCTCATTTAGAATTACCATATGATTTCAGCTCTCCATTGACTCAGACTTCACTAGATTAAAGGCAAATGTGGCACAACTTCAGTGGCCAAAAATAGTTATCTTGATAAGTTAATGGAAAGGAAACAAGGGGAAGAGAACTGTGGTGCCTCAGTTTCTCAGCCTTTCTCCTTTCATTAACTCCACCTTTAAAATGTGTCTAACGATGTAATGAAATGGTTCTGAAGGAGCCTCTCAGAGGAGCTGGCTTGAGGATAATGATGGGAAATGTGTCTCAGGCTGATTGGCCTTGCTGCTAGCAGAACTATATGCATGGTACTCTGTGGGGGCGGGGTGATGTTGGGGAAGGAGTTAAGAATTCAGTAGCAAAAGTTGAAGAAATTATGAGGATTCTGACATTTAAGAATTTCTTTTTGCAGTGCCTTATAATTTTTAAATGTCAGAGAGAATTGGAGTGGCTATTAAGTCAGAGATCTTAGCACAAAGTTAAGTCAGTTTTATTTTGCTAAAATTGGCTTGTTTATTTCTAACAAGTAAGCATCACACTCCAAAGTGACCATATCTTTTCCTCATCTGTAACTCCTCTATCATTGGTTTTTAAGACCAAGGGCCACAATTTCAAAGACAAAGCAATAAAAAAAAAGCAGATTCAGTTTATTGGCTATAGGGGTTTTTGTCTGTTGGGACAATAAAACAAGAAAGAAGCTAACATGTTTGCTGTGTTTCACATCCAAATAGTTTTATTATTGAGAGTGTTATCGATAAGCAGCATTAGTGCACCTATTCAGAGACCCCTGGGTCACCTTTAGAGTAATATTAATATTTTCTATTATAATCAATTAGGCTGTAAAATGGTGTTTTTTCAAATGTAAATCCAAAGGAAAAAAATCCAGTAAATTACATTTTCAGCTAATTTGCTATCAATACAAGGCAAGAAATTTCTAAAATATGTAATAAACAGCAAGCTACTTAGTATGTGACTTGCTGGTAGGAAGAAGAAATTCTGCATGTATAACTGATTCTGCTCTTGAATTTTTTTCTGTGATCTTTGTATACAGAGAATTTTGGAATGATTCGTTCCCCATATTTAAGGCTTGGTTCAAAGGTCATATTGTTAATGAAATTTTCCAAGACTCCCTCAGGTGGGAGCATTATCTCCCTACTCTGAATTTCTAATGTTTTATCTATACTTTGCATGCATTTCTTATTAGTTTCTACCTTATGTTGTCATTATTTCCATATAATTTGTATTTTTCCTATTTAAATGTTAGTCCAGGAAAAGAGGGCATTTGTGTTGTTCACTTTTATATTCCCCTCACTGCTTTACCAAAAATAAATACTCAGATTATTAAAATATATGAATGAATGAATGGATGAATGAATGAATGCCTCCCCACTTGAGGTCCATCACTTGTGGACTAACTGCCATAGTGAGATACATACACACACCTACACCCACATATTTGGCAGTTTTTCCATAAACAGACTTTGAAATTTCAGAGTCAAGAGTGATCCCAGAGATTATTCTTTTCTGCTGTTTGTCCATATTTTACTCAGTAAGATGCTGAAGCTCAGAGAAACTGAATATTAAAAGCAAGATAAATAGTATGTCCAAGAACACATAGTGAAAGTACTTTTGAACTGGAAGAAAACATATATTATATTGCTTGATACCTTCATTATTTTCTGAACTATTTATATATGTATGTATGGATGGATGTCTGTACGTATGCATGCACACATGTATATATGTGTTTATTATTTTTAATCAAATAAGCCTAGAGAAGAAAGTGACTAGTAAAGGTCATATCAGGAATTACTGGCAGAGACTGGACTAGAATATTGTTCTCCCAGTCACACATATACATCCTAGAAAAGATATTGTTTCTCTGATGCGTGGACCCACTAGCTACTTCTCCATTTGGCTCAAACAAACCACCCACAGATGTTATATGGGAACTGGAGTTGTGTGAGAATGGCCAATATAAATAGGTCTTGAAGACTCAGGTGAGATAACGCTGATCTCCAAGATGGCAAAGCAATTTAAAACTTATGGCTACTTTTTACATTTATGTTAGTATCTTACTTTCCTTTTTTTTCAAAGAATTTTTCTAGGGGTCATTGCATCTGATCCTCACAACTGTGAAGAAGACACGCATTCTCATATTCACCTCTCACCTTTGATGAGGAGAGACAGAGATGTGTTTCAGGTTATAAACTGAATGGGAGATTGAACCAGAATTTGAACCTAAATGTTTAAAGTCATAGCCTTTTGTCCTTTTCACTTTCTGTTGTCTTCATATTTATGTGAATGTGCATAAAAAATGAGGAATGATTATGTTTCTAGAGACATGCTAACAATTATCCTAATGAAATACTTTTTAATTGAGGAAAGCAAAATAATTTGTGAACTTGCATCATGAAGATGCCAGTGGCCATAAAGTTAGAGAAGGCCCCTTCATGTTGTGTTCTTTATCCAAGTTGAGACTCGAGCCTAAACATTCAGCCTATATTTGTTTAGTGATCCTGTTTTTACATTGTTTATTGGGTATCTCAGTAGCTTTTTATGTAAACAACAAAATCAAACACAGAAATGTAGTATGTGGAGACCAGCATAAACATGGCTAAGAGTTTGCAGTATCTTCCCAAATCCTTTTATGCATGTATAAACACATATTTAAACATATCATATAGGGATATTTAAAAATTTAACTATATGTGTATCATTCTGTAATTGGCTTTTTAATTTCATGGTATGATTTCTATAATGTATTTAACCACACTCCTGTTAATGGATATTTAGCTTGGTATTTTATTTTTTTCCTTTTATAGACTATTATGCAATGGACATTCTGCCCCTTACACCTTCATAAACCTGTGATTATTTCAATATGATAAAATCTTACCTATAGAATTGCTGGGTATTGCAGGTTGGGTCTCCTAATAGCACACTCTAAGATGAAGATTGCATTTAGGAGGTATATTAGGAAGTGCTCCTGGGTCAATGCTGGTGGAATGGAAGGGAAGGAAGCAGGACTAATGAGAAGTTGGCTGCCATGCAGTCTCAAGGAACCTTAGCTGATCCTCCAGGGAAATTTTAAGCTGGGCTGGCCCCTGGGATGACTTGAGTTGTCTCACGCTGGAGTGAGGTAGATGATCCTTAAATTGATTAGTCATTGGATGCAGGCTACCCAAGGAAGGAGGCTGGCCTGCCTTTGAGCAAGGTGGCTCTCTTTCAGACTCCTGAAGACTGTTGACAGCTTAGCGCTGTCTGCCAGCAGCCCTCCCAGCAGCTGGGGGAATGAGTTCCTACAAGGGGGTCTGGGTGGTGCATCACTGCACTGGGTCAAAGGCAGTGCATGTGATATAAATTGATACATTTATAAATTGATAAATTATACCAGATTACCAACCAAAAATTTGCTAAAATATACTGATTCCATCAACAGTGTGTGAGAATGCTTGTTGCCCCAAATTAACAACACTAAGAACTATCAATCTTTGTAATATTTGCCAACCTGATAGACAAAAATCCTCACTGTTGTTTTAGTTTACATTCATTTGTTAGTGAGATTAATATCTTTTCATATATTTAAAGGCCATGCGTATTTCTTCTTTAGTGACTTGCCTGTTTATGCCACTTTTGACATTTTCTATTGTGCTAATCTTTATACAATAAGGATATTAGCCCTTTATTTGTCATTTATGTTGCATATGTTTTTCTGAGTTTGTAATTTGCTTTTTAATATTCTGTCTCCTTCAGTATAGTCTTTTATTTAGTCAAATCTATAGATCTTTTAAAATTTCTACCCTTTAAGGTTAGAAGGTCCTTTCTTTTCAAGATTATAAACATATCTTCATATATTCTTATAATACTTCATAGTATATTAACTCCATTTTGAATTTATTTTTATAAATACGTATAACATGATCCTACAATTAAAGTTGTGTTAAGGTGCCAAGATACAATAGATACTGTATGCTAAATTATCTAGAGGGACCAGAACATGATGCAGCCACTACAATTTTATATCATAATGGTCGCAGGACTCTTCAACCTCTCAACTACATCAAGGATAGACGAGGGTCACGATTTGCTAATTAAAGGAATGGATGTTCTTGCGATAAAGCTCCCTTACCCGAAGCCTCATGAATGTCCTATGAATCTCACTATCATTGTCAGGGGGAGGGATGGCATAGGTGGGTCTCCCTTCTCTTTAAGGATACCATTTAGCAAGTTCAACGTGTCCTCTAAAGTTTCAGGACATGGTGAATAGTTGTCTGATGCATGATGGAGAACTTAAGGGACAAGTGACTAGCTTACTAGGTTCTTTGATGTTAGAATGAAGGACAGATTGCTGCTGATTGGCTGATCTGCATTCCCAGAATTTCTCAGAACAGAGTTTCCTGAATGTTTCCTATGATCAAAAGTTCCTTCACTATGCCCCTCAGCACAAAAGCACACCAGGTGGGGTCAGCTTAGGTCTTGTCCCAAAGGGTCACCAATGAGGGCAAACAGACATCAGCAGACCTCAGATCATATTTAAAGGAAAATGGAGACAAGACAAAGTTAGTTTATAATTGTGACCTATGAGTCCTGCTTCTTCAACGTAATAGAGTGGTGTGAGACAAGGATGTAGCTTTTTTTCTCAACTGTTGCCAATTCTTCCAATATTATTTATAAAACAATGTGCCCTTTCATTCATGGATTTGAAATGCTATCTTATTTAATATAATAAATTTAAGTATCTATCTCTTCCTGTACTCCACATTGTTCCAAGGGTATAATCATTATTTTTCATTGTCATATTTTTAATTTTATTTTTTTAATTAATTAATTTTTGGCTGCGTTGGGTTCATTGCTGTGCACAGGCTTCTCATTGCTGTGGCTTCTCTAGTTGCAGAGCATGGGCTCTAGGCGTGTGGGCTTCAGTAGTCGTGGTGCACAGGCTCAGTAGTTGTGGCTCGTGGGCTCTAGAGTGCAGGCTCAGTAGTTGTGGTGCACGGGTTTAGTTGCTCCGCGGCATGTGGGATCTTCCCAAACCAAGGCTCGAACCCTTGTCCCCTGTATTGGCAGGCAGATTCTTAACCACTGCACCACCAGGGAAGTCCCATATTCTTTTAATAAAATGAGTTTATAAAATATTTCAAGATCTGGTTAGAGAAATCTATTATCATTTTGCTCTAAACATTTTTTTTGTCTATACTTTAGCATTTCTTTTTTTCTCCAAATGGACAAAATTAACTGGATCAACCTCCCAAATTGTAGATATTTTATTGGAATTACAATATATTTAAAGAATAGTTTTTGGGGAAGTTTGACATCTTTTTTTTTTTTTGCGGTACGCAGGCCTCTCACCGCTGTGGCCTCTCCCGTTGCGTAGCACAGGCTCCGGACGCGCAGGCTCAGTGGCCATGGCTCATGGACCCAGCCGCTCCGCGGCATGTGGGATCCTCCCACAAGGGGGCACGAACCCGTGTCCCCTGCATCGGCAGGCGGACTCTCAACCACTGTGCCCCAGGGAAGCCCAGTTTGACATCTTTTATAAAATTTAGACTTCCTACATACTTGGTATGTTTTCATTTATGTTCTTCTATAACTTTTTACAGCTTTTTTTCCTGTGTGTCTGTGCAATTCTTACTATAGTCAATCCTCAACATCTTGTATTTTAATTGTTATGGTGAATTGACTCATTCATTCTCAAACTTGCAACTCCATTATATAATTATTATAAGTATGGGTACTGATAAATCCTTAACAGGTAACTCTCTGGAGGAATTAAAAAAACAGTCCCTGAATTTTAGAAGTTGCTGATTTTTATGGTGTAAATATTTCTGCCATGGCAAATTTCAAGCTATCAGCATCAATGCCACCAGATGTGGAATTAGGAACGTATGCTGAATTTACTCTTGTGAGCTGTTATAAACTGATTCCAGTACATCACTGTTGCTTACATCATTTCTAGTCAAATAATTTTTTAAATGATTACAATCAACTAGTTGTAAAGTTCAAAGTAAAGTTTATAAATAAGAATTTAGAACCCAAGAATTAGAATCTAAGAACTTAGGAATTAAAATTTAGAAAAAAATCAAGATATACTTAACTGTATTTTTTTCTTTGAATTTTTTACTCACCACTACTTCTGGTATACATAGTTAGGGGAATATTTAAAATAATTTATCTTGGTCTCCCTATTAGGGGCTCTTGATCTTGTGGTGTTCCTTTTCCTTTTGGTGCTTAGTCTATAGTTGGACTTGCAGTTGAGTGAAGTGTATTGCATTCGATGTGGGAGTCCACCAGACTCAAGATGCTTAAAGTCTCCACTCAACTATTCAGGTTCTCCGTGCCAAGTAGACTTTGAGAGAAGTCATTTGAGGCATAGGGTTCTTGTAAAATTCTCAAAGCTTCTTAATATGTTCTCTGTTGGAACTGCTCCCCAACATTTCCTCCAGCCTCTGCTGGTTGGATTTTGTAGTTGTCTGCATCAGGTGACAGTGGAAACTCACAGTTAGAACACTAGGAATGCTATGGAAAGTAAGTGGAGTTCTGAACCTTTTGGTTTTGTTTCAACTCATTTTTGTTTTGATAACCCAAATTTACCTATTACATTGCTATCCTCATTCTCTCTTGTCTTTATTTCTCAATCAGAAGCCATCAGTGTTCATTTACATTAAGTGAAATCACTGGACAAATGCTGCATCCAGTTGCTTGGGGCTCAACTAAATTTGACACCTCCATCTACCTTTTTTGCCATCCCAAACTGAGGTTATAGCATCTTTTCAAATATGGTCCATGCTTAAGGGTTTTCCACATATTTGTTTGGAAAATACTACCAATTACTTTTGAGGTAGGACCTTCTTTTGCCCTGCTTATGAGTTTTCTAGCGCTGCCATAACAAATTACCATAGACTTGTTGGCTTAAAAAACAGAAATTTATTTCCTCACAGTTCTAGAGACTAACAGTCCAAGATCAAGATGTCTGCAGGGTTGGTTTCTTCTGAGATCTCTTTCCTTGGCTTGTAGATGGCCATCTTCTCCCTGGGTCTTCATATGGTCTTTCTTCTCTGCCTATCTGTGTCCTCATTTCCTCTTCTTATAGTAACACCAGTTATATTGGACTAGGGTTCACACTAATTATCTCATTTTAACTTAATTACTTCTTTAAAGACCCTGTTTCTAAATAACAGTAACTTTCTGAGGTACTAAGGGTTGGACTTCAACATATAAATTTTTGAAGCAAACAATTCAACCCATAACACCAGGGTTGAAACTCAAACTATTATCCATTGGTTGGCAATTTATTTAATCTGCCTCTTTGATAATACCTAAGCTGGTCTGCCATCTTTAATTCTATCTTTCTTATTTGTATATTTCCTTAGACTTTGCAATAGGATTTGGGTAAAAGGGGAAGTTAAATACATAAACTTGAATTGATATCTTTCTATTGAAGTCTTCTGATGTTTTTCAATGCCTGTGTATGAAACAGAGAGGAGAGAACATGTAATTAGTGATCACTATAGTGTACTCATCTTTCTAACCCTGAAGGGCATGAGTTGTTTCTGTTCATGTGCATGAATCCTCAGTGAAGAGTAAAACTGAAATACTATCACATTTAGTACGCATTTGAATTGCTCCAAAGTGTTTATAACCTACATTTATAAATTGATTAATTAAATTTAAATATGATGAAATAGTAATACTATTTGTGAGTTAAACATAAAATACAAAGAGAATATTTAAGAATTTTATGAGATCATTGCCAGAATATCACTGTAATACTTATTTTCATAGAACAATTTATATATAAATTTAAAATATTTCTGCCTACTTGTGTCTAATTGTAATCATTTTTTTTTAACATCTTTACTGGAGTATGATTGCTTTACAATGGTGGGTTAGTTACTGCTGTATAACAAAGTGAATCAGCTATACATATAGATATACCCCCATTTCTCCTACCTCTTGCGTCTCCCTCCCATCCTCCCTCTCCTACCCCAATAGGTGGACACAAAGCACCAAGCTGATCTCCCTGTGCTATGCAGCTGATTCCCACTAGCTACCTATTTTACATTTGGTAATGTATATGTATCCATGTCACTCTCTCACTTCGTCCCAGCTTACCCTTCCCTCTCCATGTGTCCTCAAGTCCATTCTCTACATCTGTGTCTTTATTCCTGTCCTGCCCCTGGGTTCTTCAGAAACTTTTTTTTTTTAGATTACATGTATATGTGTTAGCATAAGCTATTTGTTTTTCTCTTTCTGACTTACTTTACTCTGTATGATAGTCTCAAGGTCCATTTACCTTACTAAAAATAACTCAATTTTGTTTCTTTTTATGGCTGAGTAATATTCCATTGTATATGTGGGCCACATCTTCTTTATCCATTCATCTGTTGATGGACACTTAGGTTGCTTCCATGTCCTGGCTATTGTAAATAGTGCTGCAATGAATATTGTGGTACATGACTCTTTTTGAATTATGGTTTTCTCAGGGTATATGCCCAGAAGTGGGATTGCTGGGTCATATGGTAGTTCTCTTTTTATTTTTACTTTATTTTATTTTTTTTACATCTTTATTGGAGTAAAATTGCTTTACAATGGTGTGTTAGTTTCTGCTTTATAACAAAGTGAATCAGTTATACATATACATTTGATCCCATATCTCTTCCCTCTTGCGTCTCCCTCCCTCCTACCCTCCCTATCCCACCCCTCTAGGTGGTCACAAAGCACTGACCTGATCTCCCAGGGCTATGCAGCTGATTCCCACTAGCTATCTATTTTACATTTGGTAGTGTATATATGTCCATGCCACTCTCTCACTTTGTCACAGTTTACCCTTCCCCCTCCCATATCCTCAACTCCATTCTCTAGTAGGTCTGTGTCTTTATTCCTGTCTTAACCCTAGGTTCTTCATGACACTTTTTTCCCCTTAGATTCCATATATATGTGTTAGCCTACTGTATTTGTCTGTCTCTTTCTAACTTACTTCACTCTGTATGACAGACGCTAGGTCCATCCACCTCACTACAAATAACTCAATTTCGTTTCTTTTTATGGCTGAGTAATATTCCATTGTATATATGTGCCACATCTTCTTTATCCATTCATCCAATCATGGACACTTAGGTTGTTTCCATTCTTCTGCCTATTGTAAATAGAGCTGCAATGAACATTTTGGTACATGACTCTTTTTGAATTATGGTTTTCTCAGGGTATATGCCCAGTAGTGGGATTGTTGGGTCATATGGTAGTTCTATTTTTAGTTTTTTAAGGAACCTCCATACTCTTCTCCATAGTGGCTGTACCAATTCACATTCCCACCAGCAGTGCAAGAGTGTTCCCTTTTCTCCACACCCTCTCCAGCATTTATTGTTTCTAGATTTTTTGATGATGGCCATTCTGACCGGTGTGAGATGATATCTCATTGTAGTTTTGATCTGCATTTCTCTAATGATTAATGATGTTCAACATTCTTTCATGTGTTTGTTGTCAAACTGTATATCTTCTTTGGAGAAATGTCTATTTAGGTCTTCTGCCCAGTTTTGGATTGGGTTGTTTGTTTTTTTGTTATTGAGCTGCATGAGCTGCTTATAAATTTTGGAGATTAATCCTTTGTCAGTTGCTTCATTTGCAAATATTTTCTCCCATTCTGAGGGTTGTCTTTTGGTCTTGTTTATGGTTTCCTTTGCTGTGCAAAAGCTTTGAAGTTTCATTAGGTCCCATTTGTTTATTTTTGTTTTTATTTCCATTTCTCTAGGAGGTGGGTCAAAAAGGATCTTGTTGGGATTTATGTCATAGAGTGTTCTGCCTATGTTTTCCTCTAAGAGTATGATAGTTTCTGGCCTTACATTTAGGTCTTTAATCAATTTTGAGCTTATTTTTGTGTGTGGTGTTAGGGAGTGATCTAATCTCATACTTTTACATGTAGTTGTCCAGTTTTCCCAGTACCACAAATTGAAGAGGCTGTCCTTTCTCCACTGTATATTCCTGCCTCCTTTATCAAAGATAAGGTGACCATGTGTGCATGGGATTATCTTTGGGCTTTCTACCCTGTTCCATTGATCTCTATTTCTGTTTTTGTGCCAGTACCATGCTGTCTTGATTACTGTCGCTTTGTAGTATAGTCTGAAGTCAGGGAGCCTGATTCTTCAGGCTCCGTTTTTCGTTCTCAAGATTGCTTTGGCTATTCGGGGTCTTTTGTGTTTCCATACAAATTGCGAAATTTTTTGTTCTAGTTCTGTGAAAAATGCCAGTGGTAGTTTGATAGGGATTGCATTGAATCTGTAGATTGCTCTGGGTAGTAGAGTCATTTGCACAATGTTGATGCTTTCTATCCAAGAACATGGTATATCTCTCCATCGATTTGTATCATCTTTAATTTCTTTCATCAGTGTCTTATAATTTTCTGCATACAGGTCTTTTGTCTCCTTAGGTAGGTTTATTCCTAGATATTTTATTCTTTTTGTTGTAATGGTAAATGGGAGTGTTTTCTTGATTTCACTTTCAGATTTTTCATCGTTAGTGTATAGGAATGCCAGAGATTTCTGTGCATTAATTTTGTATCCTGCTACTTTACCAAATTCATTGAATAGCTTTAGTAGTTTTCTGGTAGCATCTTTAGGATTCTCTGTGTATAGTATCATGTCATCTGCAAACAGTGACAGCTTTACTTTTTCTTTTCCGATTTGGATTCCTTTTATTTCCTTTTCTTCTCTGATTGCTGTAGCTAAAACTTCCAAAACTCTGTTGAATAAGAGTGGTGAGAGTGGGCCACCTTGTCTTGTTCCTGATCTTAGTGGAAATGCTTTCAGTTTTTCACCATTGAGGATGATGTTGGCTTTGGGTTTGTCATATATGGCCTTTATTTTGTTGAGGAAAGTTCCCTCTATGCCTACTTTCTTGAGGGTTTTTATCATAAATGGGTGTTGAATTTTGTCAAAAGCTTTCTCTGCATCTATTGAGATGACCATATGGTTTTTCTCCTTCAATTTGTTAATATGGTGTATCACATTGATTGATTTGTGTATATTGAAGAATCCTTGCATTCCTGGAATAAACCCCATCTGATCATTGTGTGTGATCCTCTTAATGTGCTGTTGGATTTTTTTCCTAGTATTATGTTGAGGATTTTTGCATCTATGTTCATCAGTGATATTGGCCTGTAGTTTTCTTTCTTTGTGACATCCTTGTCTGGTTTTAGTATCAGGGTGATGGTGGCCTCGTAGAATGAGTTTGTGAGTGTTCCTCCCTCTGCTATAATTTGGAAGAGTTTGAGAAGGATAGCTGTTAGCTCTTCTCTAAATGTTTGATAGAATTGGCCTGTGAAGCCATCTGGTCCTGGGCTTTTGTTTGTTGGAAGAGTTTTAATCACAGTTTCAATGTCAGTGCTTGTGATTGGTCTGTTCATATTTTCTATTTCTTCCTGATTCAGTCTTGGCAGGTGGTGCATTTCTAAGAATTTGTCCATTTCTTCCAGGTTGTCCATTTTATTGGCATAGAGTTGCTTGTAGTAATCTCTCATGATCTTTTGTATTTCTGCAGTGTCATTTGTTACTTCTCCTTTTTCGTTTCTAATTCTGTTGATTTGAATCTTCTCCCTTTTTTTCTTGATGAGTCTGGCTAATGGTTTAGCAATTTTGTTTATCTTCTCAAAGAACGAACTTTTAGTTTTATTGATCTTTGCTATTGTTTCCATCATTTCTTTTTCATTTATTTCTGATCTGATCTTTATAATTTCTTTCCTTCTGCTAACTTTGGGGTTTCTTTTGTTCTTCTTTCTCTAATTGCTTTAGGTGCAAGGTAAGGTTTTTTATTTGAGATGTTTCCTGTTTCGTAAGTTGGATTGTACTGCTATAAGCTTACCTCTTAGAACTGCTTTTGGTGCATCCCATAGATTTTGGGTCATCATGTCTCCATTGTCATTTGTTTCTAGGTATTTTTTGATTTCCTCTTTGATTTCTTCAGTGATCACTTCGTTATTAAGTAGTGTATTGTTTTGCCTCCATATGTTTGTATTTTTTACAGATCTTTTCCTGTAATTGATATCTCATCTCACAGCATTGTAGTTGGAAAAAACACTTGATACAATTTCAATTTTCTTAAATTTACCAAGGCTTGATTTGTGACCCAAGATATGATCTATCTTGGAGAATGTTCCATGAGCACTTGAGAAAAATGTGTATTCTGTTGTTTTTGGATGGAATGTCCTATGAATGTCAATTAAGTCCATCTTGTTTAATGTATCATTTAAAGCTTGTGTTTCCTTATTTACTTTCATTTTGGATGATCTGTCAATTGGTGAAAGTGGGGTGTTAAAGACCCCTACTATGAATGTGTTGCTATCGATTTCCCCTTTTATGGCTGTTAGTATTTGCCTTATGTATTGAGGTGCTCCTATGTTGGGTGCATAAATATTTACAATTGTTATATCTTCTTTTTGGACTGATCCCTTGATCATTATGTAGTGTCCTTCTTTGTCTCTTCAAATAGTCTTTAGTTTAAAGTCTATTTTGTCTGATATGAGAATTGCTACTCCAACTTTCTTTTGGTTTCCATTTGCACAGAATATCTTTTTCCATCCCCTCACATTCAGTCTCTATGTGTCTCTAGGTCTGATGTGGGTCTCTTGTAGACAGCATATATATAGGTCTTGTTTTTGTATCCATTCAACCAGTCTGTGTCTTTTGGTTGGAGCATTTAATCCATTTACATTTAAGGTAATTATCGATATGTATGTTCTTATTCCCATTTTCTGAAGTGTTTTCGGTGTGTTATTGTAGGTCTTTTCCTTCTCTTGTGTTTCTTGCCTAGAGCAAGGTCCTTTAGCATTTGTTGTAAAGCTGGTTTGGTGGTGCTGAACTCTCTCAGCTTTTGCTTTTCTGTAAAGGTTTTAATTTCTCCATCAAATCTGAATGAGATCCTTGCTGGGTAGAGTAATCTTGGTTGTAGGTTTTTCTCCTTCATCACTTTAAATATGTCCTGCCAGTCCTTTCTTGCCTGCAGAGTTTCTGCTGAAAGATCAGCTGTTAACCTTATGGGGATTCCCTTGTGTGTTATTTGTTGTTTTTCCCTTTCTACTTTTTATATGTTTTCTTTGTATTTAATTTTTGACAGTTTGATTAATATGTGCCTTGGCGTGTTTCTGCTTGGATTTATCCTGTATAGGACTGTCTGTGCTTCCTGGACTTGATTAACTATTTACTTTCCCATATTAGGGAGGTTTTCAACTATAATCTCTTCAAATATTTTCTCAGTCCCTTTCTTTTTCTTTTCTTCTTCTGGGACCTCTATAATTCGAATGTTGGTACATTTAATGTTGTCCCAGAGGTCTCTGAGACTGTCCTCAGTTCTTTCATTCTTTTTTCTTTATTCTGCTCTGCAGTAGTTATTTCCACTATTTTATATTCCAGGTCACTTATCCGTTCTTCTGCCTCAGTTATTCTGCTATTGATCCCTTCTAGAGTATTTTTAATTTTATTTATTGTGTTGTGCATCATTGATTTTTCCTCTTTAGTTCTTCTACGTCCTTGTTAAATGTTTCCTGCATTTTCTTTATTCTATTTCCAAGATTTTGGATCATCTTTACTATCATTATTCTGAATTCTTTTTCAGGTAGACTGCCTATTTCCTCTTCATTTGTTAGGTCCAGTGCGTTTTTATCTTGCTCCTTCATCTGCTGTGTGTTTTTCTGTCTTCTCATTTTGCTTATCTCACTGTGTTTGGGGTCTTCTTTTTGCAGCCTGCAGGTTCGTAGTTCCTGTTGTTTTTGGTGTCTGTCCCCAGTGGCTAAAGGTGGTTCAGTGGGTTGTGTAGGCTTCCTGGTGGAGGGGACTAGTGCCTGTGTTCTGGTGGGTGAGGCTGGATCTTGTCTTTCTGGTGGGCAGGTCCACTTCTGGTGGTGTGTTTTGGGGTGTCTGTAGTCTTATTATGATTTTAGGCAGCGTCTCTGCTAATGGGTGGGGTTGTGTTCCTGTCTTGCTAGTTGTTTGGCATAGGATGTCCAGCACTGTAGCTTGCTGGTCGTTGAGTGAAGCTGGGTGCTGGTGTTGAGGTGGAGATCTCTGGGCGATTTTTGCCGTTTGATATTATGTGGAGCTGGGAGGTCTCTTGTGGACCAGTGTCCTGATGTTGGCCCTCCCACCTCAGAGGCCAAGCACTGACTCCTGGCTATAGAACCAAGAGCCTTTCATCCACACGGCTCAGAATAAAAGGGAGAAAAAGTAGGAAGGAAGGAAGGAAGGAAGAAAGAAAGAAAGAAAGAAAGGAAGGAAGGAAGGAAGAAAGAAAGAAAGGTGATAAAATAAAGTAAGATAAAATAAAATAAAGTTATTAAAATAAAAAATAATTATTAAGAAAAAAAATTTTTTTAAAGTAAAAGAAAAATCGGACGGATAGAACCCTAGGACAAATGGTGAAAGCAAAGCTATACAGACAAAATCTCACACAGAAGCATATACATACACACTCACAAAAAGAGGAAAAGGGGAAAAAAATAATAAATCTTGCTCTCGAAGTCCACCTCCTCAATTTGGGATGATTTGTTGTCTATTCAGGTATTCCACAGACGCAGGGTATATCACATTGATTGTGGAGATTTAATCCGCTGCTCCTGAGGCTGCTGGGAGAGATTTCCCTTTCTCTTCTTTTTTTACACAGCTCCCGGGGCTCAGCTTTAGAGCGTGTAGGTCACCGGAGGGCAGCTGTTCTTCGCTCAGACAGGACAGGGTTAAAGGTGCTCCTGATTCATGGGCTCTGGGTCACTCGGTCTGTGGGGGAGGGAGGGACACGATGCGGGGCGAGCCTGTGGTGGCAGAGGCTGGCAGGATGTTGCACCAGCCTGAGGCGCGCCATGCGTTCTCCCGATGAAGTTGTCCCTGGATCTTGGGACCCTGGCAGTGGTGGGCTGCACAGCCTCCCTGGAAGGGAGGTGTGGATAGTGTGCTGTGCTCTCACAGAGGCTTCTTGGTGGCAGCAGCAGCAGCCTTAGCGTCTCATGCCCATCTCTGGGGTCTGCGCTGTTAGCCCCGGCTCGCACCCATATCTGGAGCTCGTTTAAGCAGCGCTCTTAATCCCTTCTCCTCGCACACCAGGAAACAAAGAGGGAAGAAAAAGTCTCTTGCCTCTTCAGCAGGTCCATACTTTTCCCTGGACTCCCTCCCAGCTAGCTGTGGCACACTAACCCCTTCAGGCTGTGTTCATGCCACCAGTCCTCTCCCTGCGCTCCGACCGAGGCCCGAGCCTCGGCTCCCAGCCCCACCCTCCCCAGCAGGTGAGCAGACCAGTCTCGCGGCCTAGTGAGTGCTGGTCAGCAGCGATCCTCTGTGCAGGAATCTTTCCGCTTTGCTCTCCTCACCCCTGTGGCTGCACTCTCCTCCATGGCTTTTTGCATTTTTTTTGTTATTGAGCGGCATGAGCTGCTTGTAAATTTTGGAGATTAATCCTTTGTCAGTTGCTTCATTTGCAAATATTTTCTCCCATTCTGAGGGTTGTCTTTTGGTCTTGTTTATGGTTTCCTTTGCTGTGCACAAGCTTTGCAGTTTCATTAGGTTCCATTTGTTTGTTTTTGTTTTTATTTCCATTTCTCTAGGAGATGGGTCAAAAAGGATCTTGCTGTGATTTATGTCATAGAGTGTTCTGCCTGTGTTTTCCTCTAAGAGTTTGATAGTTTCTGGCCTTACATTTAGGTCTTTAATACATTTTGAGCTTATTTTTGTGTATGGTGTTAGGGAGTGATCTGATCTCATACTTTTACATGTAGCTGTTCAGTTTTCCCAGCACCACTTATTGAAGAGGCTGTGCTTTCTCCACTGTACATTCCTGCCTCCTTTATCAAAGGTAAGGTGACCATATGTGCGTGGATTTATCTCTGGGCTTTCTATCCTGTTCCATTGATCTATATTTCTGGTTTTTGTACCGGTACCATACTGTCTTGATTACTGTCGCTTTGTAGTATAGTCTGAAGTCAGGGAGCCTGATTCCTCCAACTCCGTTTTTCTTTCTCAAGATTGCTTTGGCTATTCGGGGTCTTTTGTGTTTCTATACAAATTGTGAAATATTTTGTTCTGTGAAAAATGCTGTTGGTAGTTTGATAGGAATTGCAGTGAATCTATAGATTGCTTTGGGTAGTATAGTCGTTTTCACAATGCTGATTCTTTCAATCCAAGGACATGGTATATCTCTCCATCTGTTTGTATCACCTTTAATTTCTTTCATCAGTGTTTATACTTTTCTGCATACAGATCTTTTACCTCCATAGTTAGTTTTATTCCTAGGTATTTTTTTCTTTTTGTTGCAGTGGTAAATGGGTGTTGAATATTGTTGAAAGGTTTTCCTGCATCTATTGAGATGATCATATGGTTTTCTCCTTCTATTTGTTAATATGGTGCATCACACTGATTTGCATATATTGAAGAATCCTTGCATTCCTGAGATAAACCTCACTTGATCGTGGTGTATGATCCTTTTAATGTACTGTTGGATTCTGTTTGCTAGTATTTTGTTGAGGATTTTTGCATCTATGTTCATCAGTGATATTGTCCTCTAGTTTTCTTTTTTCATGACATCTTTGTCTGGTTTAGGTATCAGGGTGATGGTGGCTTTGTAGAACGAGTTTGGGAGTGCTCCTCCCTCTGCTATATATTGCAACTTCTAGAAGGATAGGTGTTAGCTTTTCTCTAAATATTTGATAGAATTCACCTGTGATGCCATCTGGTCCTGGGCCTTTGTTTGTTGGAAGATTTTAATTCACAATTTCAATTTCAGTGCTTGTGATTGGTCTGTTTATATTTTCTGTTTCTGCCTGGTTCAGTTTTGGAAGGTTGTCCTTTTCTAAGAATTTGTTCATTTCTTCCAGGTTGTCCATTTTATTGGCATATAGTTGCTTGTAGTAATCTCTCATGATCCTTTGTATTTCTGCAGTGTCAGTTGTTACTTCTCCTTTTTCATTTCTAATTCTATTGATTTGAGTCTTTTCCCTTTTTTTCTTGATGAGTCTGGCTAATGGTTTATCAATTTTGTTTATCTTCTCAAAGAACCAGCTTTTAGTTTTATTGATCTTTGCTATTGTTTCTTTTCTTTTTCATTTATTTCTTGTCTGATCTTTATGATTTCTTTCCTTCTGCTAACTTTCAGGGGTTTTATGTTCTTCTTTCTCTAATTGCTTTAGGTGTAAGGTTAGGTTGTTTATTTGAGATGTTTCTTTCTTCTTGAGGTAGGATTGTATTGCTATAAACTGCCCTCTTAGAACTGCTTTTGCTGCATGCCATAGGTTTTGAGTCATCATGTTTTTGTTGTCATTTTTTTCTAGGTATTTTTAAATTTCCTCTTTGATTTCTTCAGTGATCTCCTGGTTATTTAGTAGTGTACTGTTTAGCCTCCATATGTTTGTATTTTTTACAGATTTTTTCCTGTAATTGTTACCTAGTCTCATAATGTTGTAGTAGGAAAAGATACTTGATACGATTTCAATTTTCCTAAATTTACTAAGGCTTGATTTGTGACCCAAGATATGATCTGTCCTGGAGAATGTTTCATGAGCACTGTAGAATAAAGTGTATGCTGTCGTTTTTGGATGGAATGTCTTATAAATATCAATTAAGTCCATCTTGTTTAATGTGTCATTTAAAGCTTGTGTTTCCTTATTTATTTTTATTTTGGATGATTTGTGCATTAGTGAAAGTGGGGTGTTAAAGTCCCCTCCTCTAATTGTGTTACTGTCAATTTCCCCTTTTATGGCTGTTAGCATTTGCCTTATGTCCTGTGGTGTACCTATGTTGGGTACATAAATATTTACAATTGTTATATCCTTTTCTTGGATTGATCCCTTCATCATTATGTAGTCTCCTTCTTTGTCTCTTGTAATAGTCTTTATTTTAAAGTCTATTTTGTCTGATATGAGAATTACTACTCCAGCTTTTTAAAATATCCGCTTGCATGGAATATCTTTTTCCATCCCCTCACTTTCAGTCTGTATGTGTCCCTAGGTCTGAAGTGGGTCTGTTGTAGACAGCATATATATGGGTCTTGTTTTTGTATCCATTCAGCCACTCTGTGTCTTTTGTTTGGAGCATCTAATCCATTTACATTTTTTTTTTTTTTTTTTGCAGTACGCGGGCCTCTCACTGTTGTGGCCTCTCCCATTGCGGAGCACAGGCTCCAGACGCGCAGGCTCAGCGGCCATGGCTCACGGGCCCAGCCGCTCTGCACATGTGGGATCTTCCCAGACCTGGGCACGAACCCATGTCCCCTGCATCGGCAGGCAGACTCTAAACCACTGCGCCACCAGGGAAGCCCTAATCCATTTACATTTAAGGTAGTTATCAATATGTATGTTCCTATTACCATTTTCTTAATTGTTTTGGGTGTGTTATTGTAGGTCTTTTCCTTCTTCTCTGTGGTATGGTTGGTTCAGTGGGCTGTGTAGGCTTCTTGGTGGAGGGGACTGGTATCTGTGTTCTGGTGGATGAGGCTGGATCTTGTCTTTCTGGTGGGCAGGACCGTGTCCAGTGGTGTGTTTTGGGGTGTCTGTGAACTTATTAAGATTTTAGGCAGCCTCTCTGTTAATGGGTGGGGTTGTATTCCTGTCTTTCTAGTTGTTTGGCAAAGGGTGTCCAGCATTGTAGCTTGCTGTTTGTTGAGTGGAGCTGGGTCTTAGCATTGAGATGGAGATCTCTGTGAGAGCTTTTGCCATTTCGTGTTACATGGGGCCAGGAGGTCTCTGGTGGACCAATGTCCTGAAGTTGGCTCTCCCAACTCAGAGGCTCAGGCCTAACACCCGGGCAGAGGACCAAAACCCTGTCAGCCACTTGGCTCAGAAGAAAAGGGAGAAGAAAAAGAAAGAAAATAATGCAATAAAATAAAGTTATTAAAATATTTTTTTAAATAAAAAAGTTAAAAAAGGGAAAGGAGAAACCAAACCAAAAAACAAATCTACCAATGATAACAAGTGCTAAAAGCTATACAAAACAAACAAACAAAAACGGACAGACAGAACCCTAGGACAAAAAGAAATATATACAGACAATATCACACAAAGAAGCATACACATACACACAAAAAGAGAAAAAGAAAAAATATATACATAAAAAAAAGAAGAAAGCAACCAAATCAATAAATAAATCTACCAATGATAATAAACTCTACATATTAAAGTGAAATAAACATAAAGACAGAAACAGATTAGGTACAGAAAGCAAACCCCAAGTCTACAGTTGCTCCCAACGTCCACTGCCTCAATTTTGTGATGATCCATTCTCTATTCAGGTATTCCACAGATGCACGGTACATCCAGTTGATTGTGGAGATTTAATCCACTGCTCCTGATGCTGCCTGGAGAAATTTCCCTTTCTCTTCCTTGTTTGCACAGCTCCTGGGTTTCAGCTTTGGATTTGGCCCTGCCTCTGCCTGTAGGTCACCTGAGGGCATCTCTTCTCTGCCCAGACATGGCCGGGGTTAAAGTTGCAGCTGATTAGGGGTCTCTGGCTCACTCAGGCTGGGGGAAGGGAGGGGTACGGAATGCTGGGCGAGCCTATGCGGCAGAAGGCAGCATGATGTTGCAACAGCCCGAGGCGCACCATGTGTTCTCCCGGGGAATTGTCCCTGGATAATGGGACCCTGGCAGTGGCGGGCTGCACAGGCTCCTGGGAGGGGAGGTGTGGATAGTGACCTGTGCTTGCACATAGGCTTCTTGGTGGCTGCAGCAGCTGCGTTAGCGTTTCATGCCCAACTCTGGTGTCCGCGCTGGTAGGTGCGGCTCGAGCCCGTCTCTGGAGCTCGTTTAGGTGGTGCTCTGAATCCCCTCCCCTCGTGCACCCCGAAACAATGGTCTCTTGCCTCTTAGGCAGTTCCAAACTTTCTCCCGGACTCCCTCCTGGCTAGCTATGGCACACTAGCCCCCTTCAGGCTGTCTTTACGCAGCCAACCCCAGTCCTCTCCCTGGAGTCTGACCTCCAAAGCCCCAGCCTCAGCTCCCAGCCCCTGCCCGCGCCGGCGGGGGAACAGACAAGCCTCTCGGGCTGGTGAGTGCTGGTCGGCACCGATCCCCTGTGCGGGAATCTCTCCGCTTTGCCCTCTGCACCCCTGTTGCTGCGCTCTCCTCCGTGGCTCTGAAGCTTCCCCCCTCTACCACTCACAGTCTCTGCCTGTGAAGGGGCTTCCTAGTGTGTGAAAACTTTTCCTCCTTCACAGCTCCCTCCCACTGGTGCAGGCCCCCTCCCTATCCTTTTGTTTCTGTTTATTCTTTTCTCTTTTGCTCTACCCAGGTACATGGGGAGTTTCTTGCCTTTTGGGAAGTCTGAGGTCTTCTGCCAGCGTTCAATAGGTGTTCCGTAGTTGTTCCACATGTAGATGTATTTTTGGGGTGGAAGGTGATCTCCATGTCTTACTCCTTCACCATCTTGAAGGTCCGTCCCTAATTGTAACCTTATTTTCTAGTCATGTTAAGACATGAGTCTTTATAAACTACACAAGCACTGTTTAGAAGGATGGTTAAAAATGGGTCTTATAGTTTCATACTGTAAGAACATTTTCTATGAATGCATTCTATTCTCCCCTCTTGACACCTCAGTCCCCACAACTAATACAACTGCTCCCTTTAATTAAAATGAGAAAATATATTACTTATAAAGCTTAGTCTTAAGCAGAGCCACATACAAAATCTATAGTTCCCATAATGGGAGATGCACTGTAAAATGGAATAAAATGATAAATTGATAAATACTTGGTATAATTATTTGTTCCCTGTTGCTATCTTTTATCAGTGGCAAGAAAATACAAAAGCATTATAAGGTCTCTGTTTAATAAAAGGAAAACTGTGAATTATATAACTTATGAGATCTTACAGTTTAAAAAAGTTTTTGAAATTAAAATTCTCTGAAGATCTTTTCACCCTTGATGTAATTTTTCTCTTCTCTTCGTAATAATTAACAAAATCCTCCTGGATAATTTCTCCAGTTAGTTATTTCAGAAGAGCCAAAATATTGAAGGAGAAAATAGTTTTTAATGACATGTACTGTATTTTGTATTTGTCCATGGATGCTTCTGTCATACATTGGAAAAATGAGAACAAATGTATTGTGAGATAAACTTTAGATACCAAATAGGTATTCCCTGGAGGGGAAGGAAAAGAAATATGAGCTGCCTACTCTAGGAGCTTTTCAAATCCTCTAATCTGTTTGAAATTACTCTGATGCCGTTATATAAAGATTAGAGTTTTGTTGTTGTTGCAAGTGAGCCACTGTCCAGCGTTCCCTACCTGTACTGTCTTAACAGTTGTTAGGATTCTGGAATCAGGATTTCCTTTCATTCTGCCTGAAATACAGTTGGGTATTTCTACTTATCATTTCATTTTGACTCAATTGAACATTTCACATTTCTGCTCATAAATTAGATATTTCCTGAGAGGGAGGAGAAAGGAATGCGGAGGTTGGCAGAATCGACCTAAATGGGCCACTGTGCTCACATGTATTTGATCATACGAATGGATAAAAACCCTCTATGCCTCCATAGCTTTGTGTATAGGTTTCATATTAAATGAAAGAGACACATTAGTGTAGAGAGCTATATTTAGAAAACTACTCACACTCAAAGCATTTTCAAGGTGTTTCTATCACAATGTAAAAACAGAAGAAGTGCACCATCGTTTTATTGTGTTTATTTATCCAACAGGCTAATGTGTAGGAATATAAAACCTAGTGGCTGCTCCTTAGGGAAGTAGAGGATCTAATATGTATTTCATTTTAACTGTTTAAAATAAAGTGTCAAGGTGCTATACCACTTTAGTAGACTCTTGGCTTAAGCCCCACTTAAGGCAGTTTTAAAAATTCAGGGTCTCCAAACTTGGTCCTGGGGTACATATTAGACTATATGTTGAATCCGTCATTACTCTAATGAGTCCTACTTCTCTGCGATGGGAAGCTGAATAATAAAAATAGCATTTACCTAATAAATGTCAGATACCTTTCTCTATTTCTTATAACCCTCAACTACTCTGTTAAAGTAGGTTATTTTAATCTTTTATAAAGGGAAATAAGTGGACTCAGAGAATTATGGTGGTGCCAAGATTTGATTACAGAACTGACTGTTTTACTCAAAAGCTATACCACTGATGCCAACTCATGTAGTTATCTCTGAAATATCAAAAAACCTGTTCTGATTTCACAGCTTGTAGTGACTTACAGTGCATTTGAAGTCACAAGAATGGGGATGAAGCACAGCTGAGGTGAATCACAATTCTCAGCTTCCCTTTGGCTCCTCCCAAGAGGTTCAACCAAGCAGCTGTAACCAAAGAAATGAATGCAAACATCTATATATAAGTTCTGTAGCCCATTGCTCAGTGACTTCCCAACAATGGTGCCCTGGAAACACCTCAGATGAATAGCAGACATGCTGAAATTCATAGATATGAAATATCTGAGTTCTTGATGTAGTGTGTCTACACCCCGGCCCAGGATGCTTGTCTGTCCTCCTCCCAGCCACACCACCATGCTTGTAAGCATAGGAATGCTCTACATTTCAAGAACATCCTTTGCCTCACTGCTCCGGTTCTGTCTTCTGCCACTCTTCATTTGGCACAGCAGTATTCAAATACTAGCATTTCCAGGACACACCATGCTCTTCTGAACCACTGTGTCTTTCATCAAGCTGACCTCTCTGTTTGAGACACTAACAGTACTACCACCTTCTTACTAAACTTAGCTTGTCTACTTGGGGTCTCAGATCAAAGACAGTCATCTCTGTGGCTTCTTCTGTAAGTCCCAAGGTAGACCAAAGCAATCCGCCTAGGCTCCCACACACTTAGTATTTATCTTCATTATAAAAGTAATTATTCAAATTAAGATTTTTTTCTGATCTTTCATGACTATCTTCTCTCATTTTATCCTAAAACACATTTTGTCAGAAACAATACTCTCCCTGCCTAAATTGGTGACTGGATCAGAGTAGACCCTAACTAAAATTTATTTAATTAATTACTTAATAACTAATACAGAAAATAAGGTTACAGTCTCCTTTTCTTTTTAGCATTTCTTTTGGCAAAGAAACCAATATTTATACCATCCATATAATTATTAATAATGAAAATACATTCTCAGGTTCATGCACTACTGTGTATAAAAAAAAGGTGTACCACAGTATGTTTCCCATTTGATAAGAAATTAAAGAAGGAAAACACTAGTAATAATTCTTCTTTTTTCAAAAATTTAAAAACAAGAACAAGTCCTGTATTATTCAAGAAAATTGTATTGGTTCCATGATATTTTGTTTCAGGGTTCCTTTAATTTAAACACTTAGAATTAAGTGACAACAAAACTGTAAAGTCAATGGACAGAATCTTTTCTACTTTTCATTTAACAGTAGAACCTACCAAAGGGAATTACTTAAGAGCTAAGCCATTTTCCATGAATTACCATCAAAGAGACTTTTGTATACTACTTTCAATTAGGTTTTAGAATTTATACTCAGGAAACACTGATGCCGTGTTCTTTATTTTTTTTTTTTGAGTAAGATAAAACTTGAATTTGTTTAAAATAACACAATCACAATGAAACACTAAGAATATGCCTAAAAGTTTTATTACTCAGGGAGTATATCAGATACCTGTATCTCTAAAATAAATATTTTCTTGAAATGTCTTGGGAAAATATAGCACTTTAAGAATTATTTCGGAATGTATCGCATTTTTCATGGTACATAAACTTTGTCTTCCACTATTTTTCAAGTACACTTAAGAGTTTAACAGCATGAAATTAATCTAATAAAATTCAGAGGAGAAGTTTTATACTCAAGCTTGTAAGTCTAGAAGCGTAACTCACTGGATTGTTTGTTTGAAATTAGAGAATAAGCACTTGGAGCCATCAAGGGGTCACTAGGAAAAATTTGCCAAAGTTACCTCATTTTGCTTTGCTATAAACTGTGCTGGGATAAATATCCTTGTAACTCCATTTTTTTCTCACTTGTAATTATTTTCTTTAGAAAATTACTTAGAATTTTGGGTAAAAGAATATGCAAAATAAGGTTTTTTTGATCTGTTTTCCCAAATTATTCTCCAGAAAGTTTTCATAAATTTTTATTTCATCAGCAGGATATGAATGTTTGTTTTTCTCATCAAAATATAATTTCTCATCAAAATTATGTTCTTATTTTTAAAGAACCCCTACCGCTTTAATCAATTAAAACAATATTATTTAATTTGCAGGTTGATTTGTGATGAAGCTTAGTATGGTCTTAGCTACTTGTATCTGTATGAGTGTGTGTGAACATCTGAATCTTTTCTATATGTGGAAAAACTGGGTGTTTATCTTTCTCTGTGAATGTCAAAAGGCTGTGTATATAGTAGATATGTTAACTTTGCCTGTAATATGTATTTCAAATTCACTTTTCTACCTTATTTGATTTTCAACATTATTTATGTTGATTCCTGACATATAGATATTTAAAATTTTAATGTAATCAAAATCATTATTTTCTATTATGGTTTCTGTGTTTCACTTCCTGCTTAGACAGATTTTTTGCATATTAAGATAATATTAATATTCACATCTGTTTTCTTGGAGTGCGTTTTAGCTCATTGTGATGGGGATAATGGTGTGGGTGATTATATTCTAAAATGTGCCTTAACCACTGAGCATGAATAAGCCCATGCTACTGTTTTCCAACCATGTGAGGCTTTATGCTTAAAGATCTTTAAAGTTCCTTCTAGCTGAAACACTTTCTGATTTTATGATTCTGCCTTATGACATTATTGCTGTCAGCATAAACCTTCACAAGTTACTAAATGCATTGGATGTTTGTTCTGACTCTTTATAAGTTTTATGGAAGTTCCATTTTTGGTCCCTTCCATGAAGAGACCATAAAAACTAAAAGGCAGTCTGTGCTTTTATTAAAGATTAGAAAAAATTCTGAAACATCTTGTCTTTTGACAGAATGGCAAGTGAGTGTATTGCCATTGTTCCTCTAGACAGAGGCAGAAAAAAGTACCTGTAGAATGCTGCTTAGTAAGGTCTTCCTCTAAAAAAAGAATTGTTTTCTTCTGTGCTATCATGTCAGTTCTGGTAGTCCTATTTTATTTTGTCTCATGATTTTTCCCCCTTTGATATTCAACTTACCTCTATTTGCTTTCATGATTATTTTACGTGAATCATAGACACAGGGACTATGGGGAAAATGACAGGTCACTGTGTTCAGACCTCCGTACCTAGTGCATATTATTGCCAGACACTTCTATTATTCCCTTTAGAAATATATTTAATCTCTTTCTGAATGTCTTATTGATGTTTCCTCAATGACCTCTTTGGGTGGCTATTCCATTATTAAATTGCTCTTGCCTTTAGGACACTTTCTCTTATAAGTAATTTAAACATGTCCTTCTTATTTCTTGTAAAACATTCTAAGTCAACCACAAATGAATCTTCCCTCTGCTGTATATTATTTCTTTTTTCTCCAGTAAAATACCACATGTCATGGAGGCAAGTTCTCCATTTAACATGTAGGCCAGTCACAAGAAACCTAACAGATTTATGTCATTCCCTCATCTGTAAAAGGAACATCTATTTGTTCCTAAAATTCCTCCCAGCTCTAATATTCTGTGATCCTGTGGTTACTACATTTGGTTGTGGAATATCTCAATTAGTCTCTGTCCCATACTTTGTCGTGCCTCAGGACTTCTAAGTCTTGTGTTCTTAAATTTATTGTTTTTAACTTTTAGCCATCTAAAACTATGAATTTTATCTTACAGCATTAATAATACCTACTTTTATTGAGTACTTATTATGTACTACTTTATATTATTGAAAATGTTTATATGTTTAAAATTTCTCTAATGATATTTTCTAGGATTTTGTTGGAGTTAAATATATGTACACACACGTACATGCAAACACATAATATACATTTAATTAATTCCATTGGGACTATTACATTCAAAGCATCTCTTTTTGCTCTTGTGCCATCACATCATTTTTTCCTTTTTCTTTTCTTTTTTTTTTTGCGGTACGCAGGCCTCTCACTGTTGTGGCCTCTCCCGTTGCGGAGCACAGGCTCCAGACGCGCAGGCTCAGCGGCCATGGCTCACGGGCCCAGCCGCTCCGCGGCATGTGGGATCTTCCCAGACCGGGGCACGAACCCGTGTCCCCTTGCATCGGCAGGTGAACTCTCAACCACTGCGCCACCAGGGAAGCCCATTTTTCCTTTTTCTTTATCAAGAATTTCTGAGGACATCTGTTCCATGAAGACACTTTACAGAGCTCTTATTTTCTATAACACTATTTTCTAATTCTTTTTATTTCTTTATGGCTACCAAGAATGCTTGTTTACTTCCATACATTTTTGAGAACTCTAGACCTAGCTAATGTTTTCAAAAAAAGAAATATGTTTTATTCTTTTGGAAACTCAACTTGGAAAGTGGACTGTTTAATTGGTAATATCATACTGAATAGTTTCTTTGTTTTGTTTTATTATTGATTAGGTGAAGTCATCTGTTAATAATAATGAGGAGATTAGGCTCTCATACTGCCTACATAAGGTAAGGTCTAGATATACCAAGAGACATTTTTCATTAATAGTATTGAACTGAAAGACATTTCTTGATTTGCTCTTTAGGCAACATTTCCAGATATTTTACCGAACAAAGTAGAAAACTGTGTAGGAAACTGGCATGTTCTTAGGGCATCTGACAATAAAAAATTGGTTCAATACAGTCCCCAGCTTTATACTAGGTAAGTCTGCAAGCAAGGTTAGTTCTAGCCTCTGTGTGCCTTAGTGATTTGGAGCTGCCAACTAAAAACCATACACCTGTATCTTCCTTCTAACAGCCATCTCATCTCTCGTTTTTCTGAGAATTCAATTTCTGGAAAGACTGTTAAACAGTTAGTGTTTTCACAGCCTCTCCTCCCGGTCATGTATCTTCTCATTAAACTCATCTCCCAGCCTTGCTACCCTACTCCATGTCTCCACTGTCTCAAACCGTCCTCAACAATGTGGCTCCTCTGTGTTTAAATCCAATGCATGCATCTCAACCCTTATACTACATGATCTACCTGAGCAGTTGCCACTATTGACCATTATCTTATTCTTGAAACTTTTCCTCACACTATTTTCTGTGACATGATTTCTCTCTGGTTTTCATCCTACTTAGGTGAAATAATGGTTAATTATTCTGACTCCAGAGACAGATTGCCTGTGTTCAAATTCTGACTCCTTCATTTATTGTGTGTACTCAAGGGTACCAGTTAAATTTTCTGTGTAAAAAAGTGAGGGTAACAATGGTATCTACTTCCAGGAGTTGTGAAAATTGAAATAGCACATCTAGAGGCATTAAGAACATTGCTAGGTATGTAGTATTATATACATATTAGCTATTCTTATTCTCAAACTCATTCCTGGGATCTTCTTCCTCCTTGGCTTCTTATTCTTCATGTTCTTCAGGTACCCATCCATGGCCTTCTTCTCTCCTTATACTACAAACTATTTTATGAGTAATGTCATCCTTTTCTAGGTATAAATACCCTATAGGATACTGATGGTTTCCGTGTAGATCTCAGGTATCTAGACCTGAATATACAACTATCTACTGGTTATTACTTGGATGTCTCATAGGCATTTCAGACTCAGTATGGTCCAAGTTGAAATCCTTTTTCTATCACTTTTCTCTCCCTTTCTGTCACAGTCAGTTCACTGATTGGCAACATGTCAGTATACCAGTCTTTTCCAGGGTATGATATAAACCACAGGTGAGCAGGTGAAGTGAAGGAAGAAAATATTAGGACTTCTATTTATATTAAAAAAATCAAGATTGAAATTTATCTTTTCAGATGTTTACAACTTGAATTGACACTGGCTTACCCACTGAGCCAGTGTGTAAGACAGCCATGAGCTAGACAGCCTGTGAGAAGAACAGGAATCCATAGGAACTGACAGCCATGACTTTACTCTTTCATTTGCTTCAGCATTTTGTGACATGCTGCAACTTTCATGTACCCAATTAAGCAGATTTCTGGGTTGTATTAAATAATACTTATGAAGTGGGCAATTTGTAAGAAAAGTTTTCTTCAAATAAACCAAGCATAAGACAGAATTTTAACATCCTAACTTCAAACTTCTTTCCACAACATCCATTGTGTCACTAAGTTCTCCATTCCAGTGTCTTCACTCCATCCCTTTGCCCACACCTTAGTTGAGGTTCTCCTTGCTTGTTATTTGGGTAGTATGCAGCCTCCTAAATGATCTACCTCTAGTCTTACTCCCTCTGCATTCTACTACTACTCTATCTAATAGTAACCTCTTCATGTAATATACATCTGATCATGCCCCTCCCCTATTTAACTTGTCCAGAAGTACGAGATCAGGGTTCCAGCATGGTCAGGGGATGGTGAGAATCCTTTCTGGCTTGTGGACAGCTGCCTTGTACCTATGTTCTTATGTAGTTTTTCCTCTGTGGGTACATGTAGATATATCTATATCTATTTCTGTTTATCTGTATATCTATATCAATCTATCTATCTCTATATCTGTCTATATCTATATCTCTCTATCTCTATCTACCTATCTATTTATATCTGTATCTAGAGATAGAGAGAGAAATGAAAAGAGGGTGATCTCTTTCTCTTCTTATAAGGCTACCAATCCTGTCATATTAGGACCCTACTTTTATGACCTTATTTAACCTGAATTATTTCCTAAAACACCCATCTTCAAATACAGTCAGGGCTAGGGCTGACTGTATTTGGTGGTTAAGGCTTCAAAATACAAATTTGAGGAAGGGACCGAATTCAGGCCATAGCATCATTCATTGGTTTTCTGTCTCCCACCTTGTTAGATGCTGGGCTCCTGGTCATGGCATCTAAGGATCTCCATGATCCCACACCAGCCTATCTTTTCTGCCTCAACTCTCAACATGCCTGACCCATACTTACTAGTTCCCTAAAGCATACTTAAGCCATACTTGTTAGTTTCCTAAAGCATACCATGTTATCTTCTTGATTATCAGCCTGGATTGTCCTCCTATGCTCATTTTAAATATTTCCTATTCATCCTTGTAAACATAGTTCAGGCATCTTCTCCTCCAAGAAGCCCACAATGTAATATTTACACTCTATTTCATATCCCTTCATCCTGAGTCTGGGTTAGGGGTCCTTTCTCAGCATTCTCTGTGTAGGTTGATATCATGCTATAGCAACTTGTTTACTTGCCCATTAGATTATAGATTCTTTGAGGGCAGGGTTGATGCTTTATTATTACTAAGATGATTTCTATTCCTCAATGGTTAATATTAGATAGTTAGATGCTCAAAAAATTCTTGCCAACTAAAGTTTTTTAGTATCACATATATCTATACAAACTGATGAGTACGGATATCAATATCACCATCATAAACTACAAAGTCTTCTACTCTCAATGAATGTTGAATAATGCCACTGTATTATATAGTACATGGGTATAGAGGGGCTAGAAGGCAGACAGTAAAACACTGCTTAACTGTTCAGAAAGGGTGCAGAGGGCAGGGAGTGAAGGACAGAACAGAAATCTGTCACATATCAAATAACAGTCACATATTTGAGAAGATAAAACATAACAACAGCTAAGAAACGTCCCTCCATCATCAACTAGGAGGCCTGGGTTCCTCCCACCTGAATGCCTGTCACCGTGGTCAGTCAGTAATTAATCACTGCCTAATCACTTATAAAGGACCAACACGCTCCCCCTCTGCAGTCTGTGTAGTCTGAGGGGCTGTCAGCTCCCTGAAGTGTAGGCTTGATACTGATCTTGATTTGAACCCCCTTCTAATTACAATGACTCAGCTGAGAAGGATGAAAAAACCATAGTAGCTTCATGTGTATAGGTTAAATGAGAAAATATTCCTGGTGGCCCAGGATAGGAAACTTGGCCAGAGTCTCTCCTTGCCAGATTTGCTACTGTATGTGCTTTCTTAGTTTTACTGTCAAGTCCAGGGGCTAGGTGGAGAGAGTCTCTAGGCAATCTCAAAAAGTTTTGCTCTGACTTGAATTCTCTATTACCTGCTACTACAGTTTGGGGAAAAGTCCAAATCCCTCCAAGTACATACATGTTCTGCCCCATGGCAAGAAAGATTACATTCATCCTGTGGGACTGCCAGGGTTCCCTCTTCTTAATTGATTATATGAGAATAATCATTTCATGGGTGAGTCAAAAGGTCATTGTATACTCCATTCCTATCTTCTGGATGTCATTGTCCTGTCCTCCTATACCATAGGTTTATGACAACTGTCAACCTTATCTAACAAAATATTGGGGTTCTTAAGACAAATATTTAGGCAATGAAAGTTATTTTCATAATCTGTTTTCATATATGTATCTTTAGTGTTGTTAGGAAGATAAATATTAGGGTATAGCCAACAAATTACAGCAACTGGTTGACTATAATTAAGAAATACTTCTTAATCATTGGTAAAGTGTTTGCAGTGTTCATAATTTCCAGAATTTGTACCTACTAGTGGTTAAAGGGAGATAAAACCCAGTTGAATAATTCACCACAAGATGATTTTTATAGCACCTGCAAAATACAGCTGTGGGTTCTTTCTTTAGGTAACATATGTTTCTGTGTTTTTGAACTGATGACCTGCTTTGCACTTCTCAAATAGCAGCAAAACAAAATTCTCTTAGAATCGAAGAAATTTTAAACATGTCAAATAATATGTGAAATTGAGAATCCTCTAAGGCAAAGGAATCCAGTTTTTAAGAGGGTAGAGAAATAAGCAAAATGACCCAGACAGAAAACTTACCCTAAGAGAGAAAATAGCTGGGAGTGGAAGACCAATTCTTCAGAGGACAAAGATAGGAGGATAATTGGTACAGAAGAAAAACTTCTACCTGAAGTAGAGAAAAAGCAGGTTGATAACCCTTGTGGAACTATGAAGGAAGAGAACCAGAGCTGTCTTCATAATCATGGAGGCTGGGATGGCCCCCAGTATTAGAGACTCTATTGTGGAAGTTAAAGGATGGAAGAAAAGGAAGTCGTTGTTCACTGGGAAAGGAACTAAAATGTTTTCAGGCCAAAGAAAATTCAATACTGGGGTTGAAACTATGAGAAAATAAAAAGATAAATGAAACACTAGATGGAAAACCAAAAATTAATAATTTTTAGAGAGATGATTGAAAGAAGGATAATGCATATTCCCCAAATTATTGAATTTATTCACATTTCTGTTTCTATTAAGCTTTAAGTGTATCATTTCAAAATAAATGAAGTCAGTGATCGTTTTTCTTTTTCCTACACATCAGTTTATAGGTATGTATTGAACATTTACACATATCGAACATGATGCCTACAGAGACTACTCAATACTACGTGAGATGGCTAAGCTGTTAAGCTTTTAGCTACTAGAATTGGAGTAAGGGGTTTGCATATGTTTAAAAGTGTTATGCTGACAATGGAATGGTATCTGCATTTCTTTATAATTCTAGGAATCTTTTCTGTTTGGGCTGCATCTGGAGTTTTTTTCTTTCTTTTCAAAAGCAAGAAGAATAAAACCCTAATACTGCAGGTTATGGAATTATAGAAATATAGAGACAGAAATAAGAGCATTTCAAATAGATAAGCAATTCTTGGCGAAAACAGATGTCTTTAAATATCATTTTAAAGGATATGCATTAAAAATTGGAGGGTGAGGGTCTTTAAACTAATTTTAGTGGCATTATGCAAAAGAGAAACCATCTCAATATAGAAAGACTTTGGACAAAGAAAGTGGACATTTAGAAGAGAATCATTAGAAACTGAATGATTCAGGGGAAAAGTGCATATCTGACTCACTCTCACATGACTTTATTTCCCAGACATATCTGTGTAAAGACTTTCTTTAAAAGAATCAGTGCTTTGTGGGTGTAAATTTAAAACTAAGTAAAATACTATAATGCAGTTCAGGAGACATTGGGAGTTCCTCTGAGCTTCAGAAATCTAGTGAACTTCTCTTGAAACTCCTGTCAATTCCAGAGCCAATGGAAATCAAAATTCCACTGGGGCAGATGAGGTTGGTGCCCTGCCCATATCCTCATTCAGCTTTCAGCTTCTAGCACCTACATATTTACTTCTATCTCTTAGGGCAGAAGTGCCAAGAAATACCCTCTGAGAGTAGCCCTTAACCAATGATTGACAGGAATGATATATAAATACCCCAGTCTTTCCGGGACAATAACTCTGAGGTATATGTTTCACACTGGCTTCCTTTTCCCCAACAGGATTAAGTCCAGTCACCCACAGTGGTACATGGCTTAATAATGAACATTTTGTGGCTGCCTTTCCTTCCTTGTCTCATTTCCTCCCTTCCTATTTGGGGTTTCTTTTCCTCCCAAATGAACTATTTGCACTAGAACCCTCGTCTCAGCATCTGTCTCTGGGAGCACACAAACTATGGCACACTCTCTGAGATTTATACATACTCCCAGGGTCACTACATTTTTTGAGGCCTTGTGTCCTCATAGGCTAACCAGGGGTGGAACTCAGCTGCCTCTTCAGTTCCCAAAATAAATACTCACTCCCATAACTTTTACTAATTTAAAAGACTTCACTGAGAATTTAGAAGACTCCCTGCACTCTGCTCAAAGTGCAGCTTTTCTCTTTCCCCTTTCCCTTCCTCTACCTTCATTTTGCAGATTGCTTGGGGAACCTCATATTCTTCTGCCTTTGATTACAGAGAGCAATTTCTTCTAATTTCTTTTTTCTTTCATGGCTTAGTGCTGGCCAGCCAGGGTCTGGAAGTCCCATCCACTATTTCAAGAAATTCTGCTCTTTTCTCAATGATAGCTCTCTCCCCTAAAGGGACTCTGGAGTCAGCAGTTAAAATAATAACATTTTCTACACTTTTTCATGGTCACAACCTTACTGTATAACTCCTGTATTCTTAAAGTTGTTGTTAGTTTTATAAACAATAAGAATAAAGTAGTTATTCTTAAAGTTTTGAATAGTTATCTGGATTGGGTCCACCCTACTTGACCACGGGTGGAATTAAGTTCTGTTGGGCTTGAAACTTACACAGTCTGGGGTGTGCTTTAAAGGAGAGAAAAATAAAAAGATATGTTGATGAGCCTTGGAAACAACTTTAATTGCCTTCATGGTGGATCAGCCTTGGTACCTAGCTTTCTTACACAGCGTTCACGAGCCAGGAATGTAGCACCTTGTAAAATCACCCATTATAAAACAACCAGAACATTCTTACAACCTTCCAGGCATGGTTCTAAGCAGTTTACTAGGATTAATTTATTTAATCTATTTTTATCCCAGATTTAAAGATGAGGGGACTTTGGAACAGATAGGTTAATTAACCTGATGGAGGCCATGTAACTAGTAAATGGCAAAGCTATAGTTTGGACTGTGATAGTATATCTCTAACAGCAGTACATATAATCTCTGTGCTATAGTACCTTTGAAAACTTTGTCTTCTTGGCCCCTAAATAGCTCACCATCTGTGAAAGGAAGTATACACCAAAGATAAATCCATTGTAAACAATAAAACTCTACTTGCTTCCTTCATATTACCTTCAAAGGTAACTGGATCAGCCATATAGTCAGGAAGACGGGTACCCAAAGGTCCACTTATCTCACAGTCTTCCTCACAGGGCAGTCACAACAGTAGGAAGCTCACTACTTGATTGCCTTCAAAATACAATGAAAATGTCCTGTTAAACCAAAAACATATACGTTAGCATAAGTCTGTTAATCTGTACAATGTTGTAATAATACAATTGCTACAGGTCCAAATACAGACTCCTTGAGGTAATTCAAATTCCTGGGTTAGTAAATGGGCCTGGGGTAGTAGGGTATAAACACCTACTGGGATTATAATAAATAATCCCCTGGAGTATTTTTCCAATTTACAAATAGCCACTACTGCAATTGCCTTTTGTCAGCTATACTTGAGTACATAATCAGTCTTCCTATTCGAGCTGAACCAGAAGAGAACTCTTCAACCTGAGAAGAAAAAGTTTTTCTTCCCAGGAATTCATAATTGATTGTAGTATATCCTTGTTCAGTTAGGGGCAACTGTGAACTTACAAGTGTGGGGTGACTCTCTTCTACCCACTGCATGGTGGGGACTGAGAGGCCAAGAAAGCCAGTTCATAGAGAGAGAAACTGCCAGTGAAAGTTCTTGTTCGTAAAGTTCAGCTGTATATTTTCTCCTTTGGAGTTATAATATACCTATGATTTATTTATAATGTTGGAACTTTTCTGTTTGTTTCCTTATATCTGAATCTAGCTTGAGTTCGTTTCTGTTAATTGAAACTTATAGTCCTAATTAATACAGAGATACAGCCCAAAATAAACTTAGGTTTATTTTATTTTTAAAAAACCTTTTTATTAAGTTTGTCCCTATTTGGAATGGAATTGTAACTAAATGGTGCTACAATACTTTTAGAATATTATTAACAAAAGCCAGAATGTTCAGATTAATCTATGACCAGGGATATGTCTCAGGGTGATATGTCCAGGATGGTAATTTCTGAAGGCAATGCAACTTCTCAAGTTAAATTGTATTAAATGTGTCTTTACCAGATATTTCCATAATTCCATGTTCTCCTTTTAAAGATGGAGGTCATCTTATTTTTAGTCTCTGCAAGTCATTAATATATTCTTTGTTTCCTTTTCATAGAGACTTTTGATAATGAATCCTTGCTTTATTAGAGCTTGGGGCTTTTTAAAAGTTCAATTTCACTATGAAGGCAAGGTCTTAAACTTTTCTTATGTCTAAATGATTTTTGCTTTATTTTCATCTCATTTACTAGATTAGTTATAGCCATAACTAAACTTTGACTTGATATTTCATGTGTGTATGAGTATGCATACATGCATTTCTGTATGGATTTATGCATGTAGTAGTAACTGTCTAAAATGATCATACTGAAAACAGAGGCAGGTGAATTAATATTAACTTATTAAGTAAAAATAATTTCTTTAGTTAATGAGGTATAATCCATATATGGATATTATTTAGAAGTCCAAAAAGATTTTTCTGGGGTACATAATGTTTCCTTACTTATAATGCCTATTTTGGTTGTCCACCTGACTCTTGTTAGATTTTCTATTCATGAGAAATACACAATTTTAGAAGAAACTGAAAAATATTTTAAGAAGAAAAATGTGACTCATTAATTTTTCCAAGCAGATGGTGATATATTTTAGTCACAAAAATTGAAAAATGGGGCTTCCCTGGTGGCGCAGTGGTTGAGAGTCCACCTGCTGATAGAGGGGACAGGGGTTCATGCCCCGGTCTGGGAGAATCCCACATGCCACGGAGCGGCTGGGCCCGTGAGCCATGGCCGCTGAACCTGCACGTCCGGAGCCTGTGCTCTGCAGCGGGAGAGGCCACAACAGTGAGAGGCCCATGTACCACAAAAAAAAAAAAAAAAAAAAAAATTGAAAAGTGAGTTTGTATTCTCTTCAAATTTTATGTCTTCTGAATATATTAGAAGGTTTGGATTATCATACTTATACCTTCCAAAGGACAGTAAAACAAAATTACACAAAACAAAACAAAACATAGATTTGACTCTTCCATAAAGAGCTAACAGTATTTGTATATCATTACAGTCTCCATTGTTATTTCTCTCTTTAAGCACATACTTAAATTTGGAACTATATTTACTATTTAAAGTAACATAATATAATAGAAACTGTAGGAACCCTCAAGCCACATCTTTTTACATTTGTAAACATAAAATGTTTACATTTTATGTTTACATTTGTAAACATAAAAATTGTGTTCTTGCATGACACTAGTAAGACTCACTGGGAAAAATGAAATTTTATATTAACTCATTGTAATTTTCTTTAGCAAGCTGAGCAAAGCATATATAAAAATTAGAACTACAGTTAAAGCTTAAAGAGCATGCAAGATAGAGCCACCATTATGCAATAAATATTTTACTTGTAGAGCATGTCTTTTGTCATTGATTTTGATTGTATGATGTAAAATATATCATACATGAAATACATAAAACATATGGGAACAATTCACTTGTCTCATTTATAGTTTTATCATATATGTAGTTACCCTGATTTTTTTTGATTTTGAACTTTACTTTTTACTATTTTTGAATTATATGCACATAAAAATCATACTCTCTGTAACTTTTGATGAATTACTGTTCTCATTTAATTTTATGAGTTTTTAAAAGTTTATCAATTTGTAGATCATTTATTTTTACCTCAAGTGATAGTGTAATTTTTAAGATACATTGTTTCAAGATATACTGTTTAATCCATTATACTCTTGGCCTCTGGATTGTATCCAGGTTTTAAAAATTTGTTTTCAGTATTAATGTATTGCTGTGAACATTCTTATATGTATCTCTAAGCTATATATCTAGAATTGAAATTGCTGAATCAAAGGATATGTGTACATTTAAATTTATTAGATGGTGCAAATTGTTTTGCAAAATTGTGCTACTTAAAAATTTCATTCAGAGGAAATAAAAAAATACCTAGAAACAAATGACAATGAAAGCATGACGACCCAAAACCTATGGGATACAGCAAAAGCAGTTCTAAGAGGAAAGCTTATAGCAATACAATCCTACCTTAAGAAACAAGGAACATCTCAAATAAACAACCTAACCTTACACCTAAAGCAATTAGAGAAAGACGAACAAACCCCCCCCCAAATTAGCAGAAGGAAAGAAATCATAAAGATCAGATCAGAAATAAATGAAAAAGAAATGAAGGAAATGATAGCAAAGATCAATAAAACTAAAAGCTGGTTCTTTGAGAAGATAAACAAATTTGATAAACCATTAGCCAGACTCATCAAGAAAAAAAGGAAGACTCAAATCAATAGAATTAGAAATGAAAAAGGAGAAGTAACAACTGGCACTGCAGAAATACAAAGGATCATGAGAGATTACTACAAGCAACTCTATGCCAATAAAATAGACAACCTGGAAGAAATGGACAAATTCTTAGAAATGCACAACTTTCCAAGACTGAACCAGGCAGAAATAGAAAATATGAACAGACCAATTAGAAGCACTGAAATTGAAACTGTGATTAAAAATCTTCTAACATACAAAACCCCAGGGCCAGATGGCTTCACAGGCAAATTCTATCAAACATTTAGAGAAGAGCTAACACCTATCCTTCTCAAACTCTTCCAAAATATAGCAGAGGGAGGAACACTCCCAAACTCATTCTACGAGGCCACCATCACCCTGATACCAAAACCAGACAAAGATGTCACAAAAAAAGAAAACTACAGGCCAGTATCACTGATGAACATAGATGCAAAAATCCTCAACAAAATACTAGCAAACAGAATACAACAGCACATTAAAAGGGTCATACACTATGATCAAGTGGGATTTATCCCAAGAATGCAAGGATTCTTCAATATACACAAGTCAATCAATGTGATACACCATATTAACAAATTGAAGGAGAAAAACATATGATCATCTCAATAGATGCAGAGAAAGCTTTCGACTAAATTCAGCACCCATTTATGATAAAAACCCTCAAGAAAGTAGGCATAGAAGGAACCTACCTCAACATAATAAAGGCCATATATGACAAACCCACAGCCAACATCGTCCTCAATGGTGAAAAACTGAAAGCATTTCCACTAAGATGAGGAACAAGACAAGGTTGCCCACTCTCACCACTCTTATTCAACATAGTTTTGGAAGTTTCAGCCACAGCAATCAGAGAAGAAAAAGAAATAAAAGGAATCTAAATCAGAAAAGTAGAAGTAAAGCTGTCAGTATTTGCAGATGACATTATACTCTACATAGAGAATCCTGAAGATGCTACCAGAAAACTACTAGAGCTAATCAATGAATATGGTAAAGTAGCAGGATACAAAATTAATGCACAGAAATCTCTTGCATTCCTATACACTAGTGATGAAAAATCTGAAAGTAAAATTAAGAAAACACTCCCATTTACCATTGCAACAAAAAGAATAAAATACCTAGGAATAAATGTACCTAAGGAGACAAAAGACCTGTATGCAGAAAATTATAAGACACTGATGAAAGAAATTAAAGATGATACAAATAGGTAGAGAAATATACCATGTTCTTGGATTGGAATAATCAACCTTGTGAAAATGGCTATATTACCCAAAGCAATCTACAGATTCAATGCAATCCTATCAAACTACCAATGGCATTTTTTCACGGAAGTAGAGCAAAAAATTTCACAATTTATATGGAAACACAAAAGACCCCGAATAGCCAAAACAATCTTCAGAACGAAAAACAGAGCTGGAGGAATCAGTCTCCCTGACTTCAGACTATACTACAAAGCTACAGTAATCAACACAGTGTGGTACCAGCACAAAAACAGAAATATAGATCAATGGAACAGGATAGAAAGCCCAGATATAAACCCACGCACATATGGTCACCTTATCTTTGATACAGGAGGCAAGGATATACAATGGAGAAAAGACAGCATCTTCAATAAGTGGTGGTGGGAAAACTGGACAGCTACATGTAAAGGAATGAAATTAGAACACTCCCTAACACCATACACAAAAAAAACTCAAAATGGATTAAGACCTAAATATAAGGCCAGAAACTATCAAATTCTTAGAGGAAAACATAGGCAGAACACTCTATGACATACATCACAGCAAGATCCTTTTTGACCCACCTCCTAGAGAAATGGAAATAAAAACTAAAATAAACAAATGGGACATAATGAAACTTAAAAGCTTTTGCACAGCAAAGGAAACCATAAACAAGACCAAAATATTTGCAAATGAAGCAACTGACAAAGGATTAATCTCCGAAACATACAAGCAGCTCATGCAGCTCCATATCAAAAAAACAGACAACCCAATACAGAAATGGGCAGAAGACCTAAATATACATTTCTCCAAAGAAGATATACAGATTGCCAACAAACACATGAAAGAATCCTCAACATCTTTAATCATTAGAGAAATGTAAATCAAAACTACAATGAGATATCATCTCACACTAGTCAGAATGGCCATTATCAAAAAATCTACAAACAATAAATGCTGGAGAGGGTGTGGAGAAAAGGGAACCCTCTTGCACTGTTGGTGGGTATGTAAATTGATACAGCCACTATGGAAATCAGTATGGAGGTTCCTTGAAAAACTAAAAATAGAACTACCATATGACCCAGAAATCCCACTACTGGGCATATACCCTGAGAAAACCATAATTCAAAAAGAGTCATGTACCCCAATGTTCATTGCAGCTCTGTTTACAGTAGCTAGGACATGGAAGCAACCTAAGTGTCCATCGACAGATGAATAGATAAAGAAGATTTGGCACATATATACAATGGAATATTACTCAGCCATAAAAAGAAACGAAATTGAGTTATTTGTAGTGAGGTGGATGGACCTAGCATCTGTCCTACAGAGTGAAGTAAGTCAGAAAGGGAAAAATAAATACTGTATGCTAACACGTATATATGGAATCTAAAAAAAAATAGGTTATGAAGGACCTAGGGGCAAGACGGGAATAAAGATGCAGACCTACTAGAAGATGGACTTGAGGACACAGTGGGGGGAAGGGTAAGCTGGGACAAAGTGAGAGAGTAGTATTGTGTATATGGACATATATACACTACCAAATGTAAAATAGGTAGTGGGAAGCAATCGCATAGCACAGGGAGATCAGCTTGGTGCTTTGTGACCAGCTAGAAGGGTGGGATAGGGAGTGTGGGAGGGAGGGAGATGCAAGAGGGAAGGTGTATGGGGATAATGTATATGTATAACTGATTTACTTCGTTATAAAGCAGAAACTATTATACTCCAATAAAAACGTTAAAATAAAATTTCATTCGTATATGAGAGTTTCATAATCTAAATCACTGTCAAGATTTAGAATTTACTAATACTTTATTATCAACGTGATGGGTGAGATACATCATTATGGGTTTAATTTTCTCTGATTATTAAGGAGATTGAATAACTTAATTTGCTCGTGTGCCATTTGTTTTTTAATTTCTTTGAAATGCTTGTTATGTCATTTGTCCTTTATTTTATTGAGCTGTTGACCTTTTTTTATTGATTTCTGGGAATTCTTTATATATTATAATGCTAATTTTTTTTCTTGTGTGTGTTTTGTAATTATCTTCTTTCAGTACTAGTTATAGTTTGTATTTTTCTCTATCTTACAGTGTCATTTAAGGAGTATAACGTTCCCATTTTAGTAAGGTTCAATTTATTTTTCCTGTATATTTTGTGCTGCCTAACCAGATGATAGTTTCCTCTACAAATATAAAAAATTTGCCTTGGCAATATATGTTTCTAATCTTCCTGTAATTGATTTTGTGTGTGGTTTAAAGTAACATTTATTTTTTGTTTTTATTTATTTATGAAGGGATAACTAATTATAACTACACCATTTACTAAAGAGTCCATTCTTTCCCTACTGATCTGAATATCTAGCTTTCTCATTCTTTAAATCTACATGTATTCACGGGGGTCTTTGAGCACTCTCAAACTATTGCATTGGTCTATTTATCTATTCCTCCACCAATATGACACTGCTTTAAATATTAGCTTTGTAATTAACATTGGTATCTAATAGGGAAGCTCTCTAACTTGTTCTTTTTGGAGAATACTGGATATTTTTTATCTTTAATCTTCCATATGTATCATAGAATTAGATCATCAACCTTAATTTTAAAAAAAACCTGTTGTGATTTTGGCTGAAATTGCATTGAATCTATATAGATCAATTTGGCTAGAATTCATATTTTTACAGAATTGATTCTTTCTACCCATACACATGCCATGCTTCTTCATTTAGTTAGGTTCTTAAATGTCTTTCAATAATATTTTATAGTTTTGTACATAAAGTTCTTACATATCATTTTTAGATTTATTTATGGTACCTTATTTTTAAATGTTTTTGTAAATTTATCTTTATATTAATGACATTTTTATGTCATTTTGTTATATAGATTTGTACTTGTATGCCTTCATATATTGAATTTTAAAATATTTTTTATTAATTAATTAATTTATTTATTTTTGGCTGCCAGATCTTAGTTGTGGCATGAAGGATCTTCGTTGAGGCTGTGGGATCTTTCGTGGCAGCGGATGGTCTCTTCATTGCGGCATGGGGGCTTCTCTCTAGTTGTGGCCTGCAGATTTTCTGTCTCTAGTTGTGGAGAGTGGGCTCCAGAGTGCGTGGGCTCTGTAGTTTGAGGCACACAACCTCTCTAGTTGAGGCACCCAGGCTCAGTAATTGTGTCGTGCAGGCACAGTTGCCCCACAGCATGTGGGATCCTTGTTTCCCGACCAGGAATCAAACCTGCGTCCCTTGCACTGGAAGCCAGACTTTTTACCACTGGACCACCAGGGAAGTCCCTTGAATATTTTTTAACCTAAGAAAATTCTTTCTTAAATTCCAACAATTGGCCAATAATATGTTACGGCTTTTCTTTGAGAGAAATCATATCATTTGCAAATAATAAGTTTAATATTTTCTTTACTAATTGGGGAGTTATATGTTATAATTTTATTAATTTAGATATTTTAACATGTATATAAAATTTAGCAAAATCTACATTTAATAAAAATCTTTACCCTTCTCTTAAATAATGCTAACATTTAGAATGTTCAAACTTTGGTCATCCACTTCCTAATATGCTATTGTTGTACAAGATTTTTATTACGTCATGATTTTATACCAACCCCACAAAGTAGTTATTATTATAGTTTTATAGAGAAAATATGTCTGGTTTGACATTTTTTTCATGCAATTCCTTTTTTCATCTTAGATCTCCCTTCTTCTTGAAAGAAGTACATACTTCAGGATTTCCTTAGCTTTTAACTCTCAGTTTTCTTCTTCTTCTCCCCCTCTCCCTCCTACTTTTTTTCCCTAGAAACCTGAAGTGAGGGACCAAGTCAAGCAATTATCTGGTGGAAGAATATTCTAGGAAAATGAGAACAGCATTTCAAAGGCCCTGAAATGGGAACTTCTTGGAAAACAATGGGAAGCTATATGATAACACCTAAGGGGGAATAGAAGGAAAAAGGAAAGCTTTTCTAGCAACTGGATCTATAGGAGACATGTGTTACTAACACCCTTCTTTCTCATTTGACACCAGAATGTGTTTTTCTTTTTATCCCTTCCAGTTTTATTCATACATAATTGACATACAGCATTGTAGAAGTTTAAGGTTCACAGCATAATGATTTGACTTATGTACATCATGAAATGATTACCACAATAAATTTAGTGAACATCCATCATCTCATACAGATACAAAATAAAAGGAAAAAATATTCTTTCCCTGTGATAAGAACTCTTAGGATTAATTGTTTTAGTCTTCTTACTATGAAAAAGATCTTTACTTTTTCTTCTTTGAATTTTTTGCTGGACATGTAATTCATTATGTACAGTTATTTTGCTGTTTGAAGAAATCATTTGACCTCCTTCTTTTCTTCTCGTGTTCTTCTTGAGAAACCAGTTATCTGTGCAATTATTATTTTCTGATAGTCTGTGTTATCTCTGGCTGCTTTAAAATCTTTCGATTTCATGATTTCCCTTTGAGCCTTGTCTAATTTTTTTTTTTTTAGTTATTTCATGACTTCTAATTACATTTACTATGTTTTATCTTTTTTAGAAATTGTTTCACACTTCTGCAAATCTTCAGTCTCTAATTCCTCATCACATGAATAATTCTGTGTTTTAAAAAAATATGCTAAATATTCTTATTTTATATTCTATATTGTTCATTCAAATATCTTTGTGAGTTTGATTATTTTAAGCATTTTCTTATTTCTTTAATATTGTATCTTATTTATTTTTGGCTGCATTGGGTCTTCATTACTGCACACGGGCTTTCTCTAGTTGTGGCGAGCGGGGTCTACTCTTCGTTGCAGTACGTGGGCTTTTCATTGAAGTGGCTTCTGTTGTTGTGGAGCACAGGCTCTAGGTGCGCAGGCTTCAGTAGTTGTGGCACATGGGCTCAGTAGTTATGGGTCATGGACTCTAGAGCGCAGGCTCAGTAGTTGTGGTGCACAGGCATAGTTGCTCCGCAGCATGTGGGATCTTTCCAGACCAGTGTTCAAACCCATCTCCCCTGCATTGTCAGGTGGATTCTTAACCACTGCACCACCAGGGGAGCCCCATGTAAGTTTAATTTTGAAGTTTTTTGTTTCTACTTATAATGTCTTTTTTCTATTTGTTTTAGTGACTTTTTAATTTATGAGACTATGTTTCTATAAATGTTATCCGTGGGAATTTTTTCAGGACTGGGTTAAAGATGGACCTTCCATAGCAGATTTGTATGCTTCTACTAGGAGCCTGGGAGGATAATTAACTGAGTGACATTTTAAACTAAACATTTGGCTTGGGGTTTTGGGAATCCAAATTGGAATTTGAATTCCAGTTCCCAAACTGTATGAATATAGAGTGATGACTAGAAATTTCCAGGGGAAACTTTCTTCCCCAGTTTCTCTAAGTTCACTCAGAAGCAAAGCCAAAACAGTTGTAAGTGTTCTTTAAAGTGATAGGTTGTTTCTTAGGTCACTTATAAGAAGCTTTATACTTTAAGGCAATCTAGCTGTTTGAGGATAGTATCTGACCTCTACCTAACTTCAGTCCATCTTTCTCAGATGGCGTCTTTGGCCAGGAAGTTCAGCAAACACCCTCCAAAGCAAGGGCTTCAAGGCTTCCTTACTACCATAGAACTGGCTTCTAATTGTTCCTTGCCTGTTAGGAAAAAATCTCTTATTTTCCCACTATCTTAGACATCCTTTTTCGTTTTTAATATTTTATCAAACATTTTTTTGTTTACTCTGCTGAGAAATGTTTCTTTGCACATTTAAGCTCCATATTATGAGAAATTAAAAGGCATTGTTTTTTTTTTTCTTTCTCTCTCCACAAAAGGTAGGCTATTTGGGTGCATAGAAGATTGTAAGTTTAAGCAGAAGCATGGCTCTGGCACCATTCTCTTTTGGTTCAAAGTTGTGCTTTGGGCATTTATTAGTAGTATGATCTTGGGAAAGTTATTTAATCTACTTCTACCTCAGTTTCCTTATGGGGTTCATAACTGTACCTACCTTATAGAGTTGTTAAATTATTAAATGAGTTTAATAATTAGAATGCTAACTTACATATAGTATGTACTTAGTAAATGATAATAGTATTGTTGTTCTTTTTGATAAAGTGGGAAAAACTTAATGTTGTTTTCTTATTAGATTTGTTTGGATAAGCAGGGCTGGTTAAGTTAGGACAGGGAAAGTTTATAAAATTTGACTTGTAGACTGAGTTAAAGATGAGGGTCTTATTAGTAAGGCTGTACCTTGGGAAAGGGGTTCCTGTCTCAAATTGGAAGTTATATATTTTGATTCTCAGATTGCTTCCTTTAAGGGTCAAACCATTGATCTTCATGGCAGTAGGCTCACAATACAAAGTTGCCCAAACTTCTTGATAAAAATAACATGCATCTTTGTTTAAAATGCTTACTTTCAGAACCCTTCCTTTGAGATTCTGATTCAATAAGCCTATATTTTAATAAGTGCCTGTAAAGGCAGAAAATCTTTACCCTCTTGTGTTCAGTAACTGGGCATGGGAAATTAAACTGACAAAAGACAGATTAACAGGAGAAAAGGTTTATTTATGCATGCAGCACTATTTATGCATGCATAAATGGAGTGGTCAGTGATGAGTACCTTAAAAAGGTGGTTAGAATTTGGGACTAATATACCTGGCTTAGTAGAAGAAAGAGAGAAATAGAAAACACTCCAATGGGAAAAACTAATAGGTTTCTTTAGAACAGATCAATGTTTTTTCCTTAGGAGAACAAACAGGAGATAAGAAAGTTTGTGATAATGTTTGTCTATACAGGTATGTAGGGTCTTTGTGTCTTCTGCCCAGCCATAAAACTCCCCCAGTAAAGGGATTTACGATGGGTTTACTCTTAGTCTCTCTCCTAAAAGTAGAAGCAACCTCAAAGAGGGGATTCACAGCAGTCCTAATTTTTCAGAAGTTTCTGCTTCTAGTCAGATAACGGAGGCTCGGAGGAGGGCTTTTTCCTGCATCTATTAAATCTCAAATGTCTTCAGGCTAAAATCATCTTTATACCAACTCTGGAGTTACAAGTGGCTCCTCAAAGGCCCTAGGAAATCTAGGAAACACAAACCTATGGCACTGGATACTAAAATAAAATGCAACATATATTCTAGTTCTGATTTCACTAAGATAATAGATCTCAAGGAAGTCATTTGCACTTCATTACCTTTCATTTTATTCAGATAATTGTGTTGACCCTTTATCATCAGCCAGTTGAGGAAAAGTGGCTATGAAATATATATAACGAGCATTTTGACATGAAATAACAAATCCAATTGCAGCTAAGGTATAGTTTTGACTCTCCTTTTGGTGTTTGCATTTTAGTTACATCCTCTAAATGCATCCAGCCAGATCCATAACCCTCTCTTGAATCCTCTTGTACCACAACACAATTTCCTCTTCTGTAGTTTCCCTCATACTGACCCAAACCTCCTGTTACCTTCTTAGAGAAGTTTTAAAAATGAACATCTTTTGTGACTCCACTTGGAAGGAGTATGCCATATAGAGAGTAAGCTCATAAATAGAGAGCAGCCAGATCAGCTCATATCATGTATCACAGGGTGGTTGAATCCAGTGTGAATAACAAGACTTGTCTTCTTTCACATTGTGAACAGCTTTGTGAAGAGATAAATTGTACTAGATTTCCACAACTCATAAAGCAGAAATATCTCATGCATGTTAGAATAACAGCTTTAGCCACTAACGTAAAGATACAACCTTCTGGTTTCTATCTAATATATATTTCTGATTGTACGTCACCAAATTTTTATGAGTTAAAGTTTTCACTTTGGCTATCTCACTTTATTTAAAATTTTAGGACTATTAGGCGCCAGATACAGATTTATTAAAATATTCAATTGAAAATATGTTCCCAAACCAATAAGAAATGTTGCACTTTAGATATTTTCAGCCCATTTACTGACTGTTATGCATGTTTAATTGAAAAATGGATAAGATCATGTGGTTCCTGCCATTCTCATTCAGGTAATCCTGCTCCCCCAGCTCCACTTGCCCCCCAACCAGCCTTACTAGAATAGAAAAATTAGAAAAGACTTTTAATAAAATGTACCTTATTTATTCGATACATTGCATCAATTCTGATTGAGTGTAGCCCTATGGCTTATTTGTATCTAGCACTGTGAGTTCTGAGCAATGAGCAATTAGACCTCAACAATGGGATTCCAGAACATAATGGACAATACGCCAGATATTTAGTTTCAGTATCTTCATTTCTATTCACATCTCTATATACTGTGTGATTTTTTCCTTAATTTAATTTTAGTGCCATTATTGTATCTTCTGTTTAATTTTTTTTATAGCTTGCTATAATTAAGCTTTTATTTGGAAGTCCTTTTAAAACCACTGCATGGAATTGTTGGTAATATGTGGTTACATTATGTTGTCTTTTGCCAGGACACTCTCGTAAATGAAGCATTCTCCTCAGAGATTTTCTTGGCTGAAAATGTAAGTAATTAAAAATGTAAACAAATATTATCTGTTACATATGCTGCAATAATAAATACTTCAGTATAATACAAGTTAATGTCTCTTTTGGGATACAGTTTAATCCTGGTAAAACATGTTTTATAGATGGACAAACGGTTAAGTACTTAATATCTTATGTACTATGGTATGCAGATGCCCAGGGCTTTTATATGTTCTCTCTTTGTGTATTTATGCATTTCTTAAGAGGCATTATTGAGAATCTTTTAGCATTATTGTTATTTTATAGCAATGCCAGCTATGAAGATGTGAAAATTCAATAAAAAATTCCCAATTAACACCCAGCATAAATGATAGTCTAGGAAAATGGGCTCTCTTTGTCTATTGATTTTAGGACAAAAGTTGATACATCCTGTTTGGAAGGCAATTTGGCAATATGTATCAAAAGCCTAAAAATGGGATGGGGAGAGTGGGAGGGAGGGAGACGCAAGAGGGAAGACATATGGGAATATATGTATATGTATAGCTGATTCACTTTGTTATAAAGCAGAAACTAACACACCATTGTAAAGCAATTATACCCCAATAAAGATGTTTAAAAAAAAAAAAAAAAAGCCTAAAAATGTTCATAACCTTTACCCATTAATGTATTTCCTGGAAGTTATCCTAAAATGATTGAAATACACACAAAAGAGAGTATACATAATTTTCATCATTTTATTTTCAGTATCAAGATATTGTAAATAACCTAAGCATATATCTGTAGAGAATTGGTTTAGTAGAATATAGTAAATTCATAAGATGGAATGCTATGCAGCCATTGAAAAGAAAACCAAGTTATAAGGGAAAAGCAAATGACATGATAACATAAACGTTTATATTACATGGATAAGTAACAACAATTAAAAATAGACTTAACCAAGAGCAGCATTCCAATGATTATTTGCATTTGTTAAAAAGAAGTCATGTTGGGGTTCATGTAAGCAGTATCTATTGTACATTACTGATATTGTCCTCACTGAAGGAAACCACCCAAAGAAAATTATTAGATTAACTAGTTGAATAGACTGATTTTTAAAACAAACTGATTGAAATATTTGATATTATATAAACAGCTCAGACCTTCGCAGACATTTTCTCAGCCTTTAAATAATATACATGAAACGATATATTGTACTAAAAATCCAGGCAACTAGATAGACAGTCAGATTTTTAAAAGGAGATAAAATATTATCAGAGAAATTCTTGTGAGATGTTTAGAAACTGTATCATTTTTTGTATAAAGATAACTTTACCTAAGTTTTGTTAAAATAGAACATGGTTTTGACTCTGGCCAAGTGAGGAGATTATTAAATTCTTTCTTCAAAATAACTATAAAACTAGATAAAAACAACTATTTTAGCACACAGAAAATTGACAGTTGCCATAAAACAATTTGAGATTTTATGCTTAAAAGTGTGCTGAATTTTGGGCAATATTATTTTGAATCTATAGCATTTTGGCTGAGGCTACTTTCTTATCCATACATACCACCACCATCCCCCCACCCCCCCACCAACTACCTCTGCTAGTGTAAGATGGTTTGGCAGCTTCTTTGCAGTACACTAAATTTGAAGTGGTGGATGTTGCCCATCCCCAGCAGCATTGTTAGTATACATGCTTTCACAAAAGCAGATGAAAAGGGGAGGGCCAGTGATTCACCATAGTTAGTCTATGGTTGCCAGGCAAGCCCAGTTTAGTTCTGTTGAGGTTGTAAACATGCTCAGTGGAGACTAGAGAAGCTCCAAGATATTCTTACACTCTGGGCCAACACGCACGTAGGAGACTTGAAAGGGCCCACACAGAAGGTAAAACCTGAAGCAGATCTTAAATATTCTCAACAGAAAAAAAGAAATGGTAACTATGTGATGTGATGATGTTAGCTAATGCTATAGTGGTAATCATTTTGCAGTATGTAAGTATATCAAATCAACATGTTGTATACCTTAAACTTACACAATGTTATATGTCAATTATATCTCAGTAAAGCTGGAAAAAAAAGGCGTGAAATTTGGAAATGACATAGACCTATCAGTAAAGAACAGTAGCCATACTAGCTAATCATTGATTGATTAAATTGAGATTCTCAATAAGGAGATATGTATACACACACACACAGACATATTAGGTGTATGTATACATGTATATATCTAATATGTGTGTATGTATATGTATATATGTTTTAGAAATTCTGGAGTTGAAGAGTATAATAACTGAAATACATTATACATACACAAGCTTTAGAAATTTTGGAGTTGAAGAGTATAATAACTGAAATGAAAAACTCAGTAAACAGCTCAACAGCAGATTCAAGATGGCAGAAAAAAGAATAAGTGAACTTGAAGGTAAATCAAGAGAAATTATACAATCTGAAAAGAAAAATGAACAGTCTTAGAGACCTGTGGATCAACATCAGGTATACCAATGTATATATAATCAGAGTCATCAGAGTCCTAGAAGGACAGAAGAGAGAGAAGGGGCGGGAAAAAATAATTGAAGAAATAATGACCCAAACTCCCCAAATTTGATGAAAAACATAATCTGTACACTCAAGAAGATTGACAAACCCCAAGAAGGATAAGTAAAAGAGGTAAGATGTATATATATTAGAAGATGTGATGTATATACACATCATAAATTTTTGAAAGATAAAGGCAAAAAGAAACCTCAAATGCAGCAAGAGAAAACAACACATCACTTATGTGGGAGAATAATGACAATTAACAGCTAAGATCTCATCAGAAATAATGGAGGCCAGAAGTATGGAATAACAAATACAATGTGCTGGAAGAAAAAACAAGAAAACAAACATAAATCTGTCAACCAAAAATTCAATATCCAGCAAAAATATTATTCAAAAATAAAAGCAAGGTTAGTGTGGAATAGACATACTCTTCTGTATTCCTCCTTCTACATGCTGCTGAAAATCTAGGAATTACATATAAAATAAACATAAGAAGAATTTGGAAAAATTTAGACAATAAGGCAACTGTCTAAAGATTTTATGCCTTAAGGACTGACATAGTAGTATCCCTTGTGGTTGCTTCATATCTCCCAGGTTGAGTGCCAGAGAAGGTGGCAACATGGAATGACCTTAGTCTCAATAAAAGACTTCTCTTTCTAGCCAAAGAACCAAGATGGGGGAAGTCTGGTAGGACAAAATACTTTTATACAATAACCACACTACTCCAGCCAAACACTATCCCCCTCATAGCCAGTAAAGGTCAAGTGGAGAACCTAGACTTTCACCCTTGCCAAGCTGTAGTGAGGTGCCCCAACATTCATTCCCTCCACCTCATTTCCCATTGCACTGGGGTGGTATCAGAGAAAGCTTATTAGGGAGCTGGGACTTTCATCTCCATGGGGTGATAAGGAGGCCCCCAGCCTCAGTGTAAGTGGAGGACATAGGTAGCTATACGGTGCCCTTCTCCCTCCCAGTATGTAGTATCAATGTAGATCTAGTGAGAGCCTGAATTCATACTTGTGCCCAGGAGTAATAAAGAGCCCTCCCTTCCAGGGATCATTGGAGGCAGTGTGGAGAACCAGTACTTTGACCTGAAGTAAGAAGGTGGTGCTGCCTCTTCCACTGTCACATCATTGTAGGAGGCCTGCTAAAACACAGATTAAAATAATATCAAAAGTCTTATATAATAATTCACAAAATGTCTAGATTTCAACTGTAAGTTACTTATACAAATAACCACGCAGATGTCAACATGAATAAGAAAAGATGATCTTAATGGATGCTAACATCAAGGTGACACAGATGTTAGTGTTATCTGACGATAATTTTAACGCAGTTAACCAAAAATACTTCAACTAGCAATTATGAATTTGCTTGAAACAAATTAAAAAATGGAAAGTCACATCAAAGACATAGAAAGACTCAGAAAAGAAATAAAAGGAAAAAGAACCAAATGGAAATTTTAGAACATTTAGGACATTTTAGAACATTGTGTAAAAAATCACAATAACTGAAATAAAAACTCAGTGAATGAGCTTAATAGTAGGAGGGAGAGAACAGAAGAAAGAATTAGCCTGAGGACAGCAAAATAGAAACTATCCGATCTGAACAACAGAGAAAATAGACTGAAAAAATGAGCAGAACCTTAAGAAAGTGTACTATAACAAAAGATCTAATATTTGTGTCATCGTAGTCCCAGAGAGAGGAGAAAAATAAATGTGTCTAAAAGAGCATTCAAAAAATAATAGCTGAAAAAGTCCCAAATTTTGTAAGAGACATAAACTTTCAGATTAAAGAACTGAGCAAACTGCAAACAAGATAAACTCAAGTAAATCCACACCAAGACACATCTTTGTCAAATTTCTGAAAACTAAAAGAAAAAAAATCTTGAAAGCAGCCAGAGAGAAGTCATGCAATTCCTAGAGGGAAGAAACAAACCAAATGATAATGAATTTCTCACAAGAAACCATGGAGGTCAGAGGAAGTGGCACAATATTTTTCAAGAGCTGAAAGGAAAGAACTGTCAACTCAGAATTTTATAACCAGTTAAAATATCCTTCACAAATAAAGAGTAGATAAAAAAAATCTCAGATTCTGAGAAAACCTATCCTATATGAATGGCTAAAAGAAGTTCTCTAAGCAGAAAGGAAATGATAAAAGAAGGAACCTTGGGACATCGGGAAAGAAGAAAAAATAACAGATGAAATGAAATATGTAACAGATTTTGCTACTCTGCTTGAATTTCTAAATTATGTTAGATGATTTAAGGAAAATTTATAATACTATCTAATGTAATTACATTAAATAAAAATGGTCAAATGCATCAATTAAAAGATAGATTGGTAGAGTGGACAAAACAAACAATCAAATTATATGCTATCCACAATAATCTCATTTTAACTATATTCATAAGGTGGGATAAAAGTAAAAGAATGGAAACAGATAAACCATGCAAACATTACAAAAGAAAGCAGGAGTAGGTAATATCAAATAAAGTAGATTTCAGAACAAAGCAAATTACCTGGAAGAGATAAAGACAGAGGTAATTCCATCAAGAAAAAATATTATTCCTAAATGTGAGTGCACCAAACACAAAAACTGCAATATGTGTGAAGTAAAAAGTAATAAAATTAAAGGGAGAAATATCCAAATTCACAATTATACTTGGAGATTTCAACACTCTCTCTCAACAAATAATAGAAACACTAAAGATAAATATGATATAAAAGAATTCAATAACATCAGTAAGATCTAGTTGATATGTATAGAATGCTGCACCCAACAACTGAGAATACACCTGCTTTTCAAGTGTCCTCAGAACATATACCAAGCTAGACCATATCCTGGGCAATAAATAAATAAATCTATCTCAACAATTTAAAAGAATTGAAATTATACACAGTTTTTTGACCACAATGTTAGATATCAGTAACAGAAGGATAACAGGAATATTGCCAAACACTTAGAAAATACAACTCACACTTCTAAAAAATTCATAGGTCAAACAAGAATTCTCAGTGTAAATGTAAAATTGTCCATTAAATTGAATGAAAATGAAAACACAGAACATCAAAATTTGGGGGCAGCAACTAAAGCAGTGCTGAGAAGGGAATTTATAACACAAATTTCTTACATTAGAAAAGAAGAAATTTCTGATCTAAGCTCTCCCATAGAGAAACTAGGAAAAAAAATCTATAATCTAAGCTGTTCCATTAAAAAATGAGAAACCTAGGAGCAAAATAGATGCAAAGCAAGCAAAAAGAAAGGAAATAATAAAGAGCAGAAGTCAATGAAACGGAAAAAATAAGGAAAATCAATAAAACAAATAGCTCTTCTTTGAAAAAATCAATATGTTTGACCAAACTCTAGCAGGACTGACAAAGAATAGAAAGAGAGGACCCAAATTATTAATATTAGGAATGAAATAGGGCATGTTACTACAGACTTTTCAGACATCAAAAGGATAATAAGGAAGTACTACGGATAGCTCTACAAACATAAATTTGATTCATTTAGATGAAATGGACTAATTCCTTAGAAAACGTAAACTGCCACAACTCACTCAATATAAAACAGATCGTTTGAGTAGTTCTGTAACTATTAAGGAAGTTGAATTCACAATTAAACCTCCTGAAAAATAATTCTCTCATTTTACTGGTTTCACTGGAGAATTCTACTAAATGTTTAAAAAGGATTTGTCACCAATTTCACACAATATATGCCAGAAAATAGAAGATGAAGGAATATTTATCAGTTCATTTTATGAAGCTAGGATTACCCTGATAGCAAAACCAGACGAAGATAATACAAAAAAAGAAAACTAGACCAATATCTTTCATGAACTTTGACTTAAAATCCTCATAAAATATTAACCAATTAATCCAGCAATGATAAAATGAATAAATGTATAAAATCGACCAAAATTAATTGGGATTTATACAAGGTATGCAACACTGATTCAACACTCAAAAATCAATCAATGTAATCCACCATATCGATAGACTAAAGAAGAAAAATCATATTACTACATCAATTAATGCAGAAAAAGCATTGGACCAAAGTTCATCAGTTATTTATGATAAGACCTCTCAGCAAAAGAGTAATAGAGATAACTTCTTCAACCTAATAAAGAACATCTACAAAACAATATAGCAAGCACATTAAATTATGATGAAAAACTAAATACTTAACCCTTAACATGAACAAAACAAGTATATCTACTTTTACCACTCTTATTCCACACAGTACTGGAAGTTTTAGCTACTGCAATAAGACAAGGCAAAGAAATAAAAGGCATACATATTGGAAAGGAAGAAATAAAACTGGCCTTATTTGCAGATGACATGGTAGTTTACATAGAAAATCCCAAGGAATCTATAAAACAAAACAAAACAAAAACTTGTGAACAATAAGTGAGTTCAGCAAGTTTGCAGGATACAAGATCAGCACACAAAAGTCAAATACTTTTTTTATATACTAATACTGAGTATGAGGAAACTGAAATTAAAAACACAATACCATTTACAGTTACTCCAAAAGAAAATGAAATGTATATGTATAAAATCTAACACATGTATAAGATTTATATACTGCTAATTCAAAGCTCATGAAAGAAACCAAGAGAGCTAAATAAATGGAGAGACATACATGTTTATGGATTGGATGACTCAGTGTAGTTAAGATGTCAATACTCCCCAAACTGCTCTATGTGGTCCATGTGATTCCTATCAAAATCCCAGCAGTAGCTTTTGTATACACAGATAAGCTTATGCTAAAATTTATGTGAAAAGGCATAGGCCAAGGAATAGTTGAAACAATATTAAAAAAAAAGATGAAGTGGGATGAATCACACTAGGTGATATTAAGCTTACATAAATATTGATATATAACTACAGTAGTCATGGCAGTATGGTATTGGTGGTTGAGCAGACATGTAGGACAACCAAACAGAATGGAGAACCAGGAAAAAGTCCCCACAAATATGTCCAACTGATTTTGACAAAGGTACAAAAACAATTTAATTCATCAGAGAATGGTACCTATTTCAACAAATGTCCTGGAGCACTTGGACATCCATGGGCAAAAAAAAAAAAAGAAGAAGATTGACCTAAACTTTTACAAAAAGATAGCCCAAAATATTTCACAGAATTCAAAATGAAAACCTATGAAACTTTTAGGAAAAAAAGAAAATTTCATTATCGAGAGCTGAGCAAAGAGTTCTTAGACTTGACATCAAAAGCACTATCCATAAAAAAAAAAAGAGATAAATTAGACCTCATCAAAATTGCTCTCTGAAAGACTAAGTCAAGAGAATAAGAAGATAACTGCAGACCAGATGAAAGTATTTGCAAATCATTCTGGTTAATAGTTTCACAACTTTGTGTAAAACTATATGCACATTTACCATGAGACTGAAAAATTGCACTTTTGGGCATTTATCCCAGAGGAATAAAAGCCTATCTTCATACAAATACCTATATATGAGAGTTCATAGGAATTTTATTCATAAAAAGCCCCCAACTGAAAAAACCCAGGAGTCCTTCAATGGGTGAATAGTTAAACAAACTAAGATTATGTATAGACCATGGAATACTACTCAGCAATAAAAAAGGAATGAAATATAGATACATGCAATAACATGGTTGAATCTCTGGGAAATTATGCTGAGTAAAAAAGCCAATCCAAAAAGGTTACATACTGTATTACTCCATTTATATAACATTTTGAAAAGACCAAATTTTAGTAATGGAGAACAGATTCATGGTTGCCAGGGGTTAGGGCATGATGGGAAGTGGGAGGGAATTGGGTGTAGTTATTAAAGGGTAACACAAGGGATCCTTGTTGTGAGGAAACTATTCAGTATCTTGACTGTGATGCTTGACACACAAATCGACATGATAAAATATATACACACATGTACAAACACACACAAATGAGTGTAACTAAAACTGGGGACATCTGAGTAAGATAGGTGGATTGTATCAAAGTCAATATCCTAGTTGTGATATTGTAATATAGTTTTATAAGATATTATTGGTGGAAATTGAACAAAGCGTATGAGCATCTTTTTGTATTATTTTTTTACAAATGCTTGTGAATCTACGATGACCTCAATATAAAAAGTTTAATATAAAAGAATTATACCACAATCAAGTGGAGTTTATTCCAGTGATGCAAAGCTGGTTTAATATTCAAACTATTAGCAGGCTAAAAAAGTATAATCACATGATCATATCAATGAATAGAGAAAAAAAGCCTTAATAAAATCCCTCACCTATTCACAATAAAACCTCTCAACAAACTAGTAATAGAAAGGAATTTCATAATACTCATAAAGGGCATCTAAAAAACTCCACATTTAACATCATTTTGGATGATGAAAGACAAAATGCTTTTTCCTACAGTTGTAAACAAGGCAAACATGTTCACTTTTTCACCACTTCTATTCAACATTACACTAAAGGCTCTAGCTAGTACAATAAAGCAAGAAAAATTTTTAAAAATTAAAGGTGTCCAAATATTTTAAAGGAAACATTAAAACTGTATTTGTATTTGCAGATGAAATTATCTGGTAAATATAAAATCCCACACAAATCTATTATATTTATATGTACTAGCAATGAAAAATATGAAAATAGAATTAAGAAAATATTTTTATTCACATTAGCATCAAAAAGAACAAAATACATAGGAACAATTTAATAAAAATGTTCAAGACTCATGTAAAGCATTGTTGAGAGAAATTAAAGGACCTCCATAAAGAGAGAGAGTCTACCTTCATGGATTAAAGTCCCAATATTGTAAAGATGACATTTCTCCCCAAACTAATATCCAAATTTATTGCAATCTCTATTACATGCTAGCAAGTTCTTTTGGTAGAAATTGTTAAGCTGATCCTAAAATTTGTATGGAAAATCAAAGTACCTGGAAGAGTCAAAAAATTTTTTAAAAAGAAACATTATTGAAAGACATACAATACGTGGTTTTAAAACTTATTAAGTCTACAGTAATCAGGACATTGTGGCACTAGCATAAGGATAGAGAAACAGATCGGTGGAACAGAGTTGAGAGTTCACAAGTAAATTCTCACAGCTAAGTTCAATTGAATTTCCATAAGGACAAGTCAATGGGGAAAGGTTAGCTTTCTCAAAAAATGGTGTGAGGACAGTTGGATGTGTACATGCAAAAGAACCCCACAAAACTTACACTTTATCTTATACCATATTCAAAAATCAACTCAAAATGGACCCTAGACCTAAATGTAAGAGAAAACACTGTAAAACTTCAACCAGAAACACAGGAGAACCATCTTCATGACCTTGGGTTGGGTAGAGAGTTCCTAGATGTGACACCAAAAGCATGGTCAATAAAGAAAAAAATGATACATTGTATACCACCAAAATTAAAACTTCATGCTGCAAAAGGCATGATTTAAAAAATGAAAAGACAAGCTACAGACTGGAAGAAAATTTGGCAAGTTATATATATCTGATAAAATATTCGTATCTAGAATATAAAGGAACATTAACAACTCAAAAGAAAACATACAATTCAATTTAATAAAGAAAAGAAATCAGTAGAAAATACACCAAAGAAAATATGTGAATGATTATAATAGACCAAAAGATGCTCAAAGCTATTAGTCATTATGGAAATGTGAAGTAAAATCATGGGAGACCACTACAAATCCATTCAAATTGCTGTAAGCAGAGAAACAGACAATAATACCAAGTGGTGGTGAAGATGTGAAGAAAGTGGAATTCTCAAGCATTGCTGGTGGGAATGTAAAATGTTACCAGCATTTTGGAAGACACTGTGGTAGTTTCTTAGAAAATTAAACATCAATTTATCATATAAACCAAAAATTCCTTTTCTAGGAATCTAAGAGAAATCAAAATATATTCTCACACAAAGACATGTCCGCAAATGCTCACAGCAGCATTATTCAAAATAAACAAAGTGTAGAAAAAAATCCAGAAGTTCATTAGCTGATAAATTGATACATCCATACAATGCAATACTGAGCTACTGATACATGGATGTAAAAAAACATTATGCTCAGTAAAAGGAGGCAAAATACTGCATATTATGGTTCCAGTTATTTGAAATGTCTAGAAAAGGCATATTATAGAAATAGAAAGCACATCCGTGATTGCCTAGGACTTGGGAGTAGGAACATGGGTTAACTGTTAAAGGGCATAGGAAATTTTTGAGGTTGATGAAAATGCTCTAAAACTGGATGGTGGTGATGTTTTCACATTCTTATAAATGATCTACCAACATCATTGAATTGTGATTTACAATGGGTGACTATTATAATATGTCAATTAAATTATTTATCTCAATAAACCTGTTCAAAAATAAACATTGATATTATTACATGTAGCAAGTATTTTATTTGAGCCAATATAAAATAGACTATTGAAGAAGCCTAAGTCCTTCAGTCAACACTTGTATGATCCAGAATTTTGATGACTACTCATTCATTTTGTTTTGTTTCCCATATTTTGTGATGTAAATTGTTTATGTCATTGTTTTCAAGTGAATAGATTCACCTGAGAAGTGCATAATACATTCGATAAAACTTATTTTAAGGAAACTTAAACTTTATGTTCTTATACAACCCATTGATTCCATCATTTTTAGAAACATAGTTCACACTCTAGTGTTTGTTGTTGCTTCGGTAGTTCTTTGAGCAAGGGAACACGCAAATGTATAGCTTTCTTTATCAGAAAACATTTGTTTTTTGCCCACCTGTGCACATGTATATTAAATACTCAATTTATTCATTTTGTATTTTGCATTCTTATAGGGTAAAAAATTGCTGTAATGATACTTTCTCATGCAATATTCTAAAAATGAAAATTCAAGGAAGTCTCAGCAATGTTGGAGTAGTGTCAGATGCAGAGCTATAGAACAGGAAAAGCTAGAGAAATGCAAGATATGCAAAGATACATTGCATATCTTAAGTGTGGCTGGACTTAAATCCTGTCTTTTCGTCTTTAATATCGTCTTTAATATCCAGCTCTAGTTTGTTTCTTTTCTCTCTGACAGTGCCCTCACTTTTACTCTTAGTATTAGATCATCACAGAAAAAGTTCTTTTTATGTATCTTACCTGTACCTGATGGCATGCAGAACTGGTTAAACATATGTGGTCTTTGACCTTAAAGCAAATAGTTTAGAGCAAGTAACATATAGGAAAGGCATATGAGCAACTAAATACATATGATTCTAATATTATGCCACAGTTCTTAAAAATATGCTTACTTGTCATTAATATTTTATGAAAATGGTAATGGGCATTCATATAACATTGAATCACTTAATTTTACATTAATCTTCATTCACTTTTATAGGTCCATATGAGGATTTTTCAGGCTTTGTTTTAAAGGGGTATAAAGAAAAGTAAGCGTTGTCACAAAGTAATTTATATAGGAAGTTTAAAAGTTAGGCTTTCTTTTTTTGGTTGTTTTTAATTTTGAAGACTTTTTTTTTAAGTATTGGAGAAGAAGGCCAACTAGATTTAACAGCCCCAGCAAATACCCATGTGTGTCCACTAGTGTTGAAAATCTTGTGTCTGCTGAATATGTGGGAGTTCACTGATCAAGCAGTGACTCACACAAAGGAAGAGGAGTAAAAGAAAACCTGGTAGGACAGTGGAGTAAGTACTCATTTTGTGGTCTTCTCCACTGCAGAAAAAAGTGGAAAATGCTTCCATTAATTAAATCCCTGTTTTGTGAAGGCAAAGTGTCTTCAAATAAATCCTAACAGAGGTGAAGAATTGTAATGAAAGGAACATATGTTCAACATATATACGGTTCTATCTCCACTTCTCCAGTTTTGAAACCAATTCATACTTTAACGGAGTTACAGGAATCTCAGCCGGCATCTGTGATTACTGTTTCAAAACAATAACAAAGAGAGGAAGAAAGGCATTATTAATCAGAAAAAGTTCTTACTTTTTTAAATAAAGGAAAATGGCAAAATATGTCAATAGAATACACTAAGGCATTTGTGTTGTGTTCATTCAATGTTACAAATGCTAAGATTAAGAGAGAGGGGCTAAAGCACAAAAATAAAAGTGTCACATATTTGTATACCACTTCCCAATACAGGGTGGACCCCTGATAAAAAATGGTACCTCTTTTTTAAATCAGCAGGAAGGATTTCTGAAGGAGATAGGCTTTCAGTCATTAATTGAAAATTGCTATATTTTTCAAGCACAGACTATGCATCAGACATTAGCCCTCCTGTGCTCTCTATTTCCTTTTCCCCCTTCCTCTTTGCTCTGTGGATGATAAAGGATACCAAATCAATAGCTGAGTAGAAGAAGCAGGTATAACATTCCCAGAGACACTGGAGACAGGAAATAGAAGCAACAATTCATTTTTCTGTCTCAGTTTAGATTGTATTTATACCACCTGCTATGCCTGGGGGAATAGAATCTACAGTAGTGTCTTTAGACGCAAACTTTCTCTTAGTGACTTTCCTTTTTCTATTCAGTGTGATAGGATTTTTTTCTGGTCGATGTAGCCTATGGCACATGGCCGAACAGATGAGACTTCAATGAGATATAGGAGACAAAGAGTGACAAATTAAAATGACAAGGTTGTCTTATAAGATTGTTATCCAGTGAAATGAAGTATTTCTGGCCCAGTCAGTACAGACAGCATTATGCTATGTGGTAATAGATTGCAAGACCTGGGCAGCCTGTATATGTCTTTGAGATAACTGAATCTGTCACTATCGACACTCTCCCAAATTGTGTCTTTCCTGACTTTTGAGAACAGGAGTATGGACAAAGCTATACATAGAAGTCAAGTATTTAGGGATATTTTATTTTTTCTAAAATCAAAAACCTTAACATTTTAATAATACGTTAGTTATTGGCATTAAATTAATTCAAGGAGAAGCCTTAAATAATTAATAACCCCCAAAGTGATGGTGAACTTTGGCATTGTGCCAATACATTCACCTATTGAAGGTACTGTTACATCTGTTCTCTCATAACTCTACCTGGTAGTTGACCACACATTCTCTCCTGAGCTTCCATCCTGCCTGCTGACATCTTTACCTGGTGTTAACAACATCAGTCCAAATTCAATACACATTCAGTAAAATTTGTAGACTTTCTTATATAAAAATTGGAAATGCAATTGCATGTTATCAAACAAAAGTTTAAGTTTGATCTATATTTAGCTGCTTGGTACTGAATAGGGAAGGAACAGAGAATAGAGAATTATAAGCATACCTGAGTAGGATAAAATTTGGAGTCATCTCTAATATGCCATTCTTTGTCATCTGTTACAAAAAGTCACATAGCTGTTTCTTTTTTGTTTCTTACAAACATTTTCCCCCTTTCCAGTCCTTCTGCCACCTTCCTCATCCAGGTTCTCATTTCTTTTCAAAGTGAGAGATAATTCATTTAGGGACTCTAACCATGTTATAAAATACTTTCTGTGGAATATTGAGAATACATAAGAGAGTAATATTTTGCTTGTATCAAAGTTGATGATTATGGTCAATTATATTATTTTAAGGAATTGGGGCTAACCATAGTAGGTTGTATTTATTGTATATTTTGGAAATATTCAAGATTTCTTGAGGATTCAGGCAAGAAAAAATTGCCCCCTCATAAAATAGTTGATGTCTTCAGTTGTGGATGGCCATGTTTTTCATCTTTTGGCTGGTTGCAGATTTTTAGTTTCTAGTTTATTGATGCAATCACTGCAAAAACATAGATGGTCTGCTTTTTTCAGAGCTATGTGATACTTGCAGGATGGCAAGATTATCATATTTGTGTCAACTTAAATGTCATGCCCATTTTTTCCAGTTAGATTATACATTTCTTTTTTTTCATTTATATAGTATGTGAAATATTTTAGATGATTTCTATTCTCCAAAACCAAATTCTAGAAAGTTTAGATAATTAGTAAAAAATTTGAGTAAATGAGTGATGTCAAACCTGATTGTTGCATAAATCTTAGACTCCCCAAAGTTCAGGGATCTTGGAGCAACTCTTTCATACCCAACTGTACGGAATAGATATAATAATAGCACTCTGGATGCAAAAAGATTTGAGTGGAGCAGTGTCTTGTAATACAGAAACACAAAGGAAAGTTAAGATAGAGCTATCATTCTTGGGAATAAGAGTCCCTTATGCTGAATCAGGAAAGCTTACATACATATTCCCATAACATGAGCAAATAGAAACTACCTCTCAAAGTCCCCGTCTTTACCCTATTGTCTTATTTTTTGAAAAATTTAGATTATTTTACTCAGTTCCCATTTTTGGATTTTCCCAATGTGTTGAGTAGAGGAAAACAAAAGGTAAATAAAATTTCGAAAAGAAATTTAAAATACTCATATGAAATTCAAGACTCAAATGTGGCTTACTTTTCAGATCCATGCAGATAAGAATCAATAAACATAATCTCTCTTTTGTAAAGTTAGTGTTTTTAAATTGTATGGTGCTCAATATACAATTTTTTCTCTAGAGCCAATGGAAAGAAAATAGGTGACTTACTTCAACATCAAAGATGACAGTATATGAATGAGCTCAATGATGGCCATAGTAGACTCAGTTGGATTTAAGATGAATAAATAATTTCAATAAATTGAATTAATTAGATTGGGCTTAAGTGTGCAAGCAGTCTACTTTCTCAAATCATATACAGTAACTTGTTCAAAAAGTGCTGGTGTATAATTGCCTGAAGTCAGAGGACAAAAAAGGGAAAAGCTGAAAATCCATTATGTTTGTGTTAACAGTCTAACTAAACTAATTAACTGCTATCTGAATTTTCACACCTCTATTTCATGATTTCTTGCCTCAAACCTCCAAGCTTCAAAAGCAACAAACAAACAAAAAAAGCATTTGAAAGAGAACAGTACTAAATATAATGCAAGATATCACTTTTTGAAAATCAGTTGCTCTTATTTCCTCCACCTTCTTGTGTTTACATTGCTTGACCTGCAACCTTATCATATATACTCTCTCTATAAACTTATGTCTAATCAGTTATGTGCACACAAATAAAACAATAAAATATTTTCTATACAACTATCATCATAAATGTGTTATACGTATAGCTACTTTTAAAATTTAATACCAAGAATTAGAATTCCTAATATTCTTGAAAAACTTGGAAGATCTGCAAATTCAACCCTTAAATAATTAAATAAAAATTCAAATCAAATACCAGTGCACAGCTCTTCATATTTGCTCTACAATATTGAAAATGTCTAAAATGTTTTCTTTAGTTGCCATCTGGATTTAAATACGTTAAACACTCAGCTATAGTTAGAGTCAGTTTATCCACATACTCTTCCTTAACTGGGATCTGCTCATATATACATACATACACACACACACATTTTTTTTCTCCAAAAGTCCTACCTCCAAATACCATCACATTGGGCATTTAGGATCTTTTAAAGGTCTTTTTTTTTAATTGATGTAGAGTTGATATACAGTATTATATAAGCTTCAGGTGTGCAACATAGTAATTCACAATTTCTAAAGGTTACATTCCATTTCTAGTTATTATAAAATGTTGGCTATATTCACTGTGTTGTACAATATATCCTTATAGCTTATTTATTTTATACATAGTAGTTTGTACCTCTTAATCCCCTATCCCCTACCCCTATCTTGCCTCTCTGCATTTCCTGCTCTTTTATGTTTAATTTTTAAAGAGAGAGACATACGATAAGGAAAAAGTTTTTTTAAATTAAGAAGTTATGCTTATGTAATAAGAAAATGACCAACAGCCAACAAAGATCATAGAAAAAACTGTTATATTGAACCATAATTTGATTATTTTTGTCTTACATAAATGGTTATTTAATATGGTTCAATCAGATTTCATTCTGGTTTAAATCAGAATTCCTCATTTTCTATACATTCCAGTTGATAAAGGCTGTATAATATAATAAAAGATTTCCAAAAAGCCTGACAGTTTTCAATACTATTTAATGTCAATTTTACCCCTGAAAATTTGAAAAGCATATTCTTAATATATCCTGATCTTCAAATAACACTGTCTTCTAAGTCACTATAATAAAATGTAGTTTACTGAAGGTGCATTTATTCACATAGCATATTATATTATTCTTTTGTAGAAGATATTCTGACATTGCTTAACAATTGGTTTTACAGATATGTATTTTATTGTGATTTACTTTATATAATGTAATTTAGTTCAATTTCATTTATAAGAAGAGATGATATTATAGTGATAGTATTTTACATTTCAGTAATATATTTGCATTAGATTATTTTATGTAATCTAATATTTATATCATGTGTAAAATATCATAACATTGATAAATCATAATATTTTTACATTGATTATTTCTTTGTAGTTTCTAATGCACTCTAATTTACTGAGTTGTAAGCAAAACTACCCATGAACAATTTTCTTATTGTTCTTAATAAGAAATTCTTTCTTGATGACTTTTCATCCATGATTCATGAATAACACTGAATCTGGAATTACATGATCAATTTAAATAAATTAATAACTCACAAACCACAAATCATGTTATATTCTATGAGCTGTATCTGCTACTAGTCAGTGTTAAATTCATGAACTGAAATCTTTGAGAAAAATCAGACCTTAATTTCTTGTATTGCTATCCCTCTTTCATGTTCTCTGGTGTACAGATTGTCTGGCTAATTTCTACAGTTGAGTTCTGACTGCAAAGTGGCATTCAAGTTCAGCAGAACGTATTTCCTGTATGTATCCATGGCTGCTTGTGCAGTTGGTGAGAACACTCAGCTAATCAATCCAAGGTCATGAATCTACTACTCTGTGGATCCATTTGCTTTGCTGTACACAAAGATTATGGATCCCACCCCTTATTACAGGTAACTTTCTTGCACATATATGTTACTTGTCACTAGAGAGGTCATGTGATGGTGTTTGGAAGGATCACAGCAAATCCATGTGCACTCAAAGTGCATGTTTGCTCAAGACTGAGTCAGCATCTTCTTCACCCACAATTCCTGCTGTTCTGTGTTCTATGTTCACATGCCCTGCACACTCTCTTCCATATCTCACAGCAGGGTAATGATAGGATGCTTCAAGTTTATGGGAGAGAACCCCTTACTAATCACGTTCTGCCACCCTGCTACACCCATGGTGATAGAAAAGTGAATCTAACACTCAGAGTCACTGTCACAAATCCTATTCTTCCAGTCTTTATGTATGGATTTTGAGTTTTAATTAAGATCATTAAGAACACAAAATTTCTCAAATCAAGAATCATGAACTCCACATACGTAGGAAATTCTTATACATTATGAAAAAAATTATGAGTCAAAAAAGCAATTTTTCTTCCTGGTTATTTATAATATCATTTTATAAACCTGTACTTGTTATCACCATCTAGTCCCTTCTAGTCTTTAAGACATAATGTCTGGTTTTATATATATATATATATATATATATATATATATATATATATATATGGCTTAGAAATATATATACATATACACACCTATCTATCTATCTATATATAAATGCAAACAGGAAAGTAACCAACAAGATGAAGGAAGATACAGAGTTTAGAACTAATACCCAGTCCACTGGATTTCATATCCTAACAAATTGATCCTTTGCCTATAAGTATTTATGTTGTTCAAGTGTTAGTAAAATTTTTAAAAGCAGTCACCAGTTAGTGCTAGAATGGAGACCTCCAAATGTAAAGACATAGAATAGCTGCTGATCCAAATACTAAAATATAAATAAGGCAGAGAATATTTACAAATAAAATTTCCAAGGTCTAAAAGTAAGAGTATTAAAACATTATCAACCAGCCATGTCAGTCTTGAAACTTCTATATAAATGTCAAAATTTATGTTATATATGATCAAATAGGATAATATCCTTGTGCTATTGAAGTGCAGATGGATTTTTTGTATACACTCCAAAAATACAAAACGTCGTTGTAGTTCACGCCAGTTAAAGACCTCCTGTAAAAGAAGAAAAAGATAGGAAACAAACTAGAAAAATGGTCAAGTAGAGCATTGCTACTAGTAAAGAGAGAAATGCAAATTAAAATAGCAGACTCTGGCTGTAGTAACATTTGACAGTACTTAGTGAAATTTAATGTGCAGAGTCTCTACCATGACTCTGCAGTTCCATCCCTGAGTATGAATGCCATTCAGAGAAACATTTGCTTAGGTTCATAAGGGGATATGTACAAGGGTGCTTATTTCAATGTTTTGTGTGTGTGTGTGTGTGTGTGTGTGTGTGTGTGTGTGTGAGTTGGAAGCAATCTAAGGGTACATCAATAAGGTGATGGGTAAGTAAATGTGTAGCTGTGTATGGTGAAATAGTTTGCAGCAGTAGGAAGCAATAAGCTAGAAATACACAGAGGAAGAGGAAATCTTAAAACTTACTGCTGAGTGAAAAATAAAACAAACAAAAGCAAAAGTAAAAATAGGAAGTATATTATAATAGTTATTATGTAAAAGTAAAAATACCAATATACACAAAACAATCTTTTTAAGGATTCTTACATATTTTCCAAATTTACTTTCATATTAGAGTGAGTACCTATTGGGAAGAGGAAAAGGGGAAGAAAGATGGGGACAATGGAGAAAAAAAAGAAAAACAAATCACTGTTGATCACTGTTGCAGAGATGGACGATAACAAGGTATTGTGATTTGAAAGTTTAACTTGTTCCCTTGCACCTAAGGTTATATAAGAGAAAGAAAATGGAAGAGGAGGAAAGAAGAGGCAGAAGAAAGAAGAGAGGCTCAAACATGTTAATCCTAGTCTGCCTAAATTGCTAAGGATGTTATTTTAGGTAAGTTTTGTACTCAAAGCAAAAGTGAAGTCAGTATTCTCAGAACACCCTTGACCCAGTGCATTCAGCAGATGGAAGTGATAAGTGTACCTTATACTTTCCTCAAAGACACTGCTGGTTCTCATTCATCATATACTTACATTCTGGCCATGATACTCTCAGATTTTATTAATTTGGGAATTGTTTTTCTAATAAGGCTATTTGTGTGATGACATGCCCATGTGACTTCAAATACATTTGGTGAACTGTTACCATCTTAACAGAGTACATTGGGCATGTTGAGCTTGATTAGAAAAAGTGCCACTGATTGCCCTACAGCTAAACTCTTTATTAATTTGTGCCATGCAATTTCTAGTTTGAAATTCATAGGCGTTTAGAAAATTAATCCTTCACAGAGAAAGGATAATTCAGGGAGTGAACTTAGTAGAAGGAAGGCCTTTTGGGTATTTACTTGGGACACACTATCCCCAGCAGACCTAAATAAAGAGCACTCTGAACCATTTGCTGCAAGATCCTTTCAGCGGGCTTCCCTGGTGGTGCAGTGGTTGAGAGTCTGCCTGCCGATGCAGGGGACACGGGTTCGTGCCCCAGTCTGGGAAGATCCCACATGCTGCGGAGCGGCTGCGCCCATGAGCCATGGCTGCTGAGCCTGCGTGTCCGGAGCCTGTTGCTCCAGAATGGGAGAGGCCACAACAGTGAGAGGCCCGCATACCGCAAAAAAAAAAAAAAAAATCCTTTCAGCAAGGCAAGTTCAGATGTTGGCCTTTGTCATCTTATGGTGAGTAAATAACTCTTGCATTTACATGGTCCTTTGAAATTCAGAGTCTATAAGTGCTTTACATAGTACTACCTGACTTAAGTAGACAGAAATATAAAATCTCAGGGGCTAGGAGTAAAACAACTTATTAACCACACACACACACACACACACAAACACACACAAATACAAACAAAAAAGCCACCTGTTCTTCCTCAGTGGTAGAAATTAGTGTTCACAGGAAAATCTTTTACCAAGAAGCCGACTGTGACACCACAAGCATAAGATAATAGGCAAATTTTCTGCCAGCCAGCTATGTGGAAACTTCAAGCTGAATTCTATTCTCGGTGATTTTGGTTCAATTCTCAGAGGAGTTTTGTGGCATAAATATCAAAGTGCAGAATCAACTTCAGGGCATAAGTACATGAAATAAAAGCTGGTTTCCATAGAAAAGGCAGTGGAATGATTAAACTCAAATAACATTATTTAATAGGTCCATATTTCTTTCACATAACTCAAAGGACCAAAAATAAATTCACATAGCATTATAAAATAAGTATGTATCTAGCTGGAAACATTGTTCAAAGTGTGATTTTCTCTAAAATTTTTTCAAAGTGACTATAAACAGGTAACACCTTGGAACTCAGTCTTAACCAGTATAATAATAATAATACAATAACAGAGATACATATCCATGTGTAAATGTGTATATACACACATGGACACACACTCACCGGGTATGGCTCCCTGTAGAATAAAAGCATAAATATAAGTAAAATTTGAATTTAGCAAACACATATGTATCTTCAACTTTGCACAAGATCTGTCCTCAGTTGTCTAGAGAAAAGTAAAATGTATCTGTCAGGTACATTTTTTAAAATAAAATTTTGTTTATTATATTACCGTTGCCCATGCTGACAAAAATTCTTAGGAAAATTAATGGATGCCACTTTAAAACATTTCTTTTCAAGTCTGTGGTTTCTCCTTTTTCCATCAATATGTTCTAGTATTGTGGCTAAAGCTGATCGTAAAGACTGACTTCTTGGTTGATGATTACGGTACTCATGAAGCTGTTGGCAGATCAAAACTGTCTACTGAGCTGGGATAGTGACCAAGCATGTCTGTTTCCTTTTTGCTGTTGCTGTTTTAAGAAAAATAATTGGAGCTTAAAAACAACAATGACAATTCCTAATGAGAACCTACACTAGAGAATGTGTGTCAGTGCAATATAAACTAATTGAGCAAAGTTAGGCAGTTGATTGACATTAGCTGGGATGTATAACATTCAAGGTGTGTCTATGTGAGTTTTGGCTATTTATTTATTAATAGTTTCTGGACTGCATATAACCTCCCAGCCTTCAGCTAAGCTTACGTCTGTTAATATCTGCATATAGGACGGGGGTCCTGATTCCTTTCTGATAATGAAGTTAACAGCTGAGTATGACAAGCTTACCCTCTGCCAGTCTTCATGCCTAACACTTGATTTTTGATACTTTCTTATTCTTAATTTAAAATAAACTAATATGGCCTACTAATAATATGGTCTGTGATTTTCATGAATAGGTATCTCCAGGAAGGGGTCAGTTTTAGAAATAAGTAGGCCACATCTGTGGCCAATTCTGAACAGATTTCCACAACCTTTCAGCCATAGTCTCTGCGCTATGCTGGCAGGTTTGTAAGCATCTTTAAAATAACGAAGTGGGTGAGAGGGGTTGGGAATAGTGATATAGTAGCAACAAGACTGACAAACACACCACATCTTTTATTCCTGATTTTTTTAATGCACAGGTTATTAATTTTCATAGCACATATAGAGGGACAAAAGAAATGATTAAAATGTCTATTACCACCTATTATCTAGGGCTACATTAAGGAGGTGCTGGTCAGCTTGGCTTCATTTGTCCTCCAGACGCCGCAGAGATGTGAGGCCAGGCCAGCTGGGGTTAAAGCAGGCCGGGAACTGATACAGCTGGGGATCGTTAAGAGTGATCAAGGGCCAGTCCTAAGAAAAAGTCAGCTGAAAACAAGGCTGGGAGCTCTTTACAGGCAGAGCAGCAGAGTCATGTGCATTCAGGAAACAGCCTAACCCCATCCAGCGAACTTTGTTGATTTAATTAGATTTTGTTTAAAATTCCAGAGTAGGAGCAGCTTGGTCAGCTTTGATGCAAAAACTGGCAGGGGAAAAGAATAGTTAATTTTCAAAAGTAATATTATTGGGGCATTTATGAAATATTAAAGATCTTGGTCATGGTAAAATAATATATACATGTAATACAGGACACAAATGTCTTCTTGCTGACAAAATGTTATCTTTTCGTGACCAATTATTACATAGATTATGGATTTTAGTGGGAGCCTGTTCATTTATGTACTTTTAGGTTATTGGCTTTTCTCCTGTTACTGGCTCACATTTTCACTCCCTCACAGTACTTTCTGGATGACTTTCCAGGTAAATTATTTGCACTCATATCCTTGTCTCAGACCCTATTTGGTGAAACTAAATCAAGATGTACAAATCCTAGTAATTACTTAAATTCGATCCTTGCCTCACAGAGATGTCTTGAAGATCACGTTTGATAATACAAAAATAATTTTTAATAGTAAAGTGATACAAGTGGAAGTTATTCAGTTTCTTCCACCAAAACTACAAATTTTTAAAGACCAAAACATTTATCTTTGTACCCTTCATAATTTACAGAATTAACAAAATAGAGGAAGAGTTTAATAAATATCATGAGAAAATGCTAGAACTGTCATGCTTACTTGGTCACCTAAAATAGTTTGAGAGCCAGAAAAGGATTTGTTGTTCTCATAGGTACATATTTATGGGAGATGCTGCTGCTGGGTTCTACCTTCCTCTGTGGTTCTCTGAGAATAAAAGTATAACACAGATCTAGGGACGAGGAGGCAATGAAAGGGGCAAGTAGTACTGTCATCCCTTTTCCCTTGGTATCCTTGGGGGATTGATTTTAGGGCCCCTGCAGATACCAAAATTGGGATGCTCAAATCCCTTATATAACACTGCATGGTATTTGCATATAACCTATGCACATCCTCCTGCATATTGTACTTGAAATCATCTCTAGATTACTTGTAATATCAAATACAATGTAAATGCTATGTAAATTGTTGTAAACATAATGTAAATGTTGTGTAAATAGTTGCCAGTGCATGACAAATTCAAGTTTTGCTTTTTGGAACTTTCTGAAATTTTAAAAAAATATTTTTGTTTCACGATTAGTTGGATCCTTGGATGCAGAATTCAAGGACAGGGAGGCCTGACTGTATTAGCTAAAACTAGATCCTAACCTATACTGCTGCTTGCCTACAAAAACATAGCCCTGATGAAGACAAAATTCTGTCTTTAGAGTTCCAATTATTTTCTAAGGATAGGTTAAAGCCAGGTAAGATGATAAAAGAGGAGATGGACTCAGTTCATTCCCAGTATTTTTGTTGGTTTTCCATGGGGCCCTGGAAGTTCCATTTCTGTTTAGGCATAGCTTACACAAGTGTTTCTCAAAGTGTGGTCCTCAACCATATGCATTAACATCATCTGAGAGCTTCTTAAAAGGGAAAATTCTCTTTTTATTTGATATTTATGTATATTGCAGAATAATCACCACAGTAAGTCCAATTAACATCCATTACCATACATAGTTACAAAATTTTTCTTGTGATGAGAACTTTCAAGATCCATTTCTAGTTTACTTTGAAATATGCAATACAGTATTATTGTATTATTGTAATATATTGTAATTGTTGTAATATATATTGTAATATATAGTATTATTAACTATAGACACCATGCTGTACATTTTATTCCCATTATTTATACATTTTACAACTGGAAATTTGCACCTTTTGACCCCCGTCAACCCATTTTGTCCACCTGCCACCTCTCGCTTCACACAACCACTGACCTGTTCTTTATATCCATGAGCTCAGGTTTTTTTTCTTTCTTTGTTTTGTTTTTAGATTCCACATATAAGTGAGATCATATGGTATTTATCTTTCCCTGTCTGACTTATTTCACTTAGCCTAATGTCCTCAAGGTTCATCCATGTTGTTATAGAAGGCAAGATTTCATTCTTGTTTATGGAGATATATAGATAAATTTCTCAGATATTCTTTATCCATTCATCCATCAGTGTACATTTAGTTTGTTTCCATGTCTTGGCTATTGTAAATAATACTACAGTGAACTAATTTTGAATTAGTGTTTTTGTTTTCTTTGAATAAATATTCAGAAGTGGACTGCTGGATCATATGGTAGTTCTATTTTTAACTTTTTGAGGAACCTCCATACTGTTTTCCATAGTGGCTGCACCAATTTGCATTCCTACCAACAGTGCACAAAGTTTCCGTTTTTTCCACATCCTCACCAACACTTGTTATTTCTTACCTTTTTTATGATAGCTGTTCAAACAGGTATGAGGTGATATCTCATTATGGTTTTGATTTGAATTTCCCTGATGACTGGTGATGTTGAGAATCTCTTCATGAACCTATTAGCCATCTGTATGTCTTCTTTGGAAAGACATCTATTCAGATCCTCTGCCCATTTTTAATTGGATAGTTTGATTTCTTGCTATTGAGTTATATGAATTCTTTATGTATTTCAGATATTAATCCTTATCAGATATGTAATTTACAAACATTTTCTCCCATTTTGTAGGTCACTTTTTAATTTTGTTGATGATTTCCTTTGCTGGGCAGAAGGGAAATTCTTGAGCCACACCCCCAGACCTACTGAATCAGAAGCTCTGGACTTGGAACTTAGTAATGTGTGTTTTAACAAACCTTCCAGGTGATTCTGATACACTCTAAAGTGTTAAAATCCCTGGCCCACAGTGATCTTTTTGTATAAACTGAGAATGCCTCTGGTTTAATGCTAGAGTCCTTGAACCAGTTTCGTCTCTTAAAATTCTGTTAGACCAAAGCTTGCTTGTTTCTGTTTTTAGAGCATCTAAAACTGATGATCTGAGTTACATTATCCAAGCTTCCAGGTGCCAGAGCTATCGGAAGAAGCATTCAGGATTTCTAGGAATAGGACATTGGAAATCAGGTCCTTCAAAACTTGGTGAGGGTAAGGGAAAGCAGAAGCCTATGTACATTTCCCAAGGAGGGCAAAGCTAAGTTAGCAGTGAGAATGGATGTTTCTCTCCCAAATGACCTCTACAAAGGTCAGGAAATGATACCTTTCTAAAGCTAGACAGAGAAAGAAAGGTCTTGCGGATGTACAGCTTCTTTCTCCCAATCCATCTCAATGATACTCAAATATATCATTTTCTTGGAAAAGAGTATCACTTATTCTTGATCTTGTTTATGTTGCTTGATAAAAGTACTGGTGTGATCTCTGTGTATGGTCACCTCCAACATTCTTACTAAATACTGGCTCTTATATAAGTATCACTTTCTATTTTATTTGGAAAGTATATGGAAATTGGATATAATGGTTTATTTGTATTTACTTTTGTGTTTTACTGCTTATTAATATATTTAAACTCAGTATTTCCATGGCCAATTTGATGCTTGTACCTTGGTATTCAACTTGGGACTGTGTTAGCATTTGAGATCCTCACATTAAGCTAAATGTAGAAAATTGAAGACGATATGAAGAAAAAAAGTGGAAATAACCAGAGGATTTGAAAGCAGACTAATGAGGAAAGGTTAAGGGAATTCAGATTAAATAATTTAGAGAAGGAAGACTGACAGACATCCTACCACTTTACCTCAAGTTTACAGTCACTAGTAGTTCATCCCTTTCAATGACAAGAATAAAAGGATGAGTTTAAATTGCAGTAGATAGGCTATAGATTAACTGGAATGACCTTCCTGGAATTAGGATTAACTGGAATGCCTTGTAATTAATGAAACTGGACTTCTTCAGTGGGAAACTGAGCAGTGACTTGAGGAGAAGGAAGCCTAAGTGTTTCATTCCTAGTCCAGGTTCGGGAATGTTACTGTGGATTCCCACTGCTAGAAATTCAATAAATGACAAGGTGTTATGGTAGGTGACCAGTTCTATTTCACTAATGGTTCAACTCCAGTCATTCATGGATGTTAAAAGTGTATTTACAGTCTATAATTTAGGAAGTCTTTGAGTTAGTGACCTACCATTTAGCCAAAACTTTGGGGTTTTTTTCTAAATTTGACCATTATACTTTGCATCATTTCTAAACGTTGACTATTCTCCCTTTGAAAAATTTTCCATTAAAAAAATAAACTACTGAGTTTTGCAAAAACTATTGTTAAAATTTTAAAAACTGATTAGGTTCCAAATAGCTCCTCTATCAAAAAGAGTGTTCTTTTTATGATGGAAAGATGGGGATTCATGTCCAAGAGGAGTGACATTCAAATCCATATAACTTTTAAACTCAATAGAAAAGTTGAAATGTTGTGTTTATATTTCAGTTTATTTCTCATATAATAAAGGAGTTGAGGAGTTTAATCAATAACAAATTTGTTTCAATAAGAGAAAAGTTTGGTATAAAACATATTAATCTTTGAATTTTTTTAGCAATTCCAGGGGAGCTGAAACTTTATGTGTGTCTGTGTAGGTGGGATGGTAGCTGGATATGTGCTTATGTACGTGTATATATGAACACACACATGCACACTCATGTTTCAGATTTCTAAATTATTATTAAAAACAGAATCTCTCAAGAAGAGTCATTCCAGAACATGATTGATGCAGCTGACATCTGTAGACTTGGTAAATGATAGAACACTAGAGAAATATTGCCTCAAGTTTATTTTATTACATCTTTGATTTTTAAGTAGAGAATAGTCAATGTTATATAACCAATCGGAAGAAGTATTGAATCTAAAACTACAGTGTGCTTCACCCTTAAAAATAATTGGATTTCAAACTGATAGTCTTATAAACATGTATTCCATAGTTGTAAGAGTTAACACAGCAGTATTGCATGTCAATTTAGATAGTAATGATTAGAATGTTTTTACAATTATCATTGCATTATTCTATTAATCTTTGCACATCTGTTAAATAACATTTACAACACAACTATATAAATCCATTAAATAGATAAATGTTTTGATTATCTTTTATTGTTTATTTTTCATCTTCAGGGATTCATTACATTGACTATACCTTTCAAAACATAATCTACAGCTTAATTAAGGCTTGTAGTTATAAATTTTGAGCCAACATATTAAGAGAGAAGTTACTGCTTTTGGGGGTACAATATTACTAATGAATGTTTTGCTCTGCGACACCACTGCTGTTATAAAATTCTATGTCTATCCAAAAGAAACTCCTTGATTTCACTATTCAGAGATCATAAGTCAACTTTTTATGTACTACAAGCTTCTTAGGAACAAAATCCAAACCCATTGATGGCTGAGCAAATTTCACAGCTTATAGAAAAGACACATATCATTGTAATGTGTGAAATTTTAATCAAAAATGTTATGAAGGAGAAAGGTAAACTGACTGCTATAATTAATGTGTTCTGACATAGAGATTTAGCTGGCACATTTGTGGACTGTGCTGTGCTATATTAACTGTTCCATTGCTTAAGGACTGTCAGAGTTTGAGGTGTTCCTATGCTATAGTTTCACCACTCAACACATTTTTCCTAGAGCATCGGCTTTGTCATGAATTGAAATGTAAAGTCATTCCTTCCTTGACTTTTCTATTAATATTTACTTAGGTGTCATGTGTGTCTCATGATAGGGTGTGTTATCTTCCTTTAAAAAATAGCTTCATTTAAAATTAAACTATATAAGCATTGCTGTTAAAATGAATCACCTTGTGTTTTGTTTCTCTCCTATTTAAATATTATCCAGTGCCTTAAAGGTGAGAGTATTGAGTAAAACTAATTGAGGTAATGAAGAAATTAGGAACTGTACCCACATGTAACACATCAAAATAAAATATTGTCATATTATGCCACATAGATTTCATAATTAAACAATACTTGCTTGACCTCACAAAGTAAACAAAATATTTCTGCATAAGCCCTGATTTTAAAAGGACATTTGCTATATATTTATGTTTTGGATGTAGCATCAAATTCGTGAACTATTTATAAAATGCTGCTAAAATATTGTTTCATGCCAGAAATTGGGTAAATAGTAAGTTTCATGCCAGACACTGGGTTAGACAGTGGCTCTATATTTCAGAGAGATTCTTCTGAAAATTATAGATTGGGTTCCTGGTTCTACTGTGTCAATCTCCTTTCAGAGATCTACTGCAAGCTCTCTCAGAGCACTGCCAGTATGGTTGTGCAGTAGACAAAAGACATACCTGAAAGGGGAAGACAGATATGTCACTTAAATTAAATAGGAAATGAATTGGCCAGCAAGTTGGCATGTCTGCTGAGACAAATCATGGACAACATGTCTCTCAACAACAAAACGTATTTGTTTTTTCTTGCCAACAGATTCATCACTGCCCAGGCAAAACAGGCAAAATACATTAGTGTCATGGTAAACTGATAAAGAGAAGTGCCTCAATCTAGCATCCTCAATGGCGAAAGTCTTAGGGCAGTATTGATCTGTGTTATATAAATCTTGTTTTCTGTCTGCAGAAGTGAATCAGGAATGACCCGTAAGGTTAACAAACATTGTAATGTCTTTCAGCTGGGGCAGATGCCTGTGAGTTCCACACATTGTATTTGGTCAAGTTCCATCTTGTCATTTTACCTCCAAGAAGCTTAACTAATTGCTGGCAATCATAGGAATGTTTGATGGAAGGAGAGAATTCCTACAATTTTTACCCCCTCTCCCATCTCCCACCCCCATTTTTTTTTAAGTCTTAACAAGCAGTCAAAGCCAAGTAGCGGAAAACAATCAACACTGAATTAGTCAGCAGGAGTCTTCACTTAGTTGAAAGTTTATGTAATTGGCATGTCATGTTCCTGCCTTGCCAAGAACAGACCTGATTAAGCTGATGCACTTTGTTTCAGTAAAGTTTGACAAAGAAAGCTTCTCATCCTTTTGAGTTACATGTTAGGGTATGTGCTTCACATGATTTTCTTCTGTTCAGGAGGGACCACAGGCTAAATGTGTACTCTGTGAACTGATGAAATAAAAATTCTCACCAAACTAAGACTTGACAAAGTCAATGTTTGGGGGGAAAAAAGAGAGAATATCAGTAGTGAAAGATAATTATCAAAGAAAATTTATTAGCGAAAATTCAATTACCTATAATAACCTGCTTTATTTTATAGACAATGGATCTTAAAGGAATGACAAATTCAATCTTATTTTATAGCGGGGGTTCACCTGACCACATATGCTTTCTCCACACACAGTGTCTTATGCTTTTACTTATTAAAAGAAATTATCCCTGTAGCCTTAACAAATTTTTACAATGGAAGCTCTCTTCAGAGATTAATGAGCCATCTGAATTTTGTCTGCTAACTTTTTACAATGCTTTATTAGGCTGTGAATGATGGATTTTGCCCTTATTTGGAAAGTCAGCCTTTATGGTGAAAAAACAAATGCCTAGCATTAGAAAAGACTCTAAAAAGCTTATGATATTTCATTTGTATTTGCTCACACTAGTGTTCCTTTTGTCATAACCCTAAATCAAACGATAGATTTGAACTTGGCTTAGATTTTTAAAGCTAAAAGAGAGCAGTTGCTGAGGGAGCAGTCCACGCATCTCTTACGTCATAGTTGACAGTATAAAGGCAAGATTCAGGGAACTAATGGAGTTTCTTTTTCTTCTCCCTTTTTGTCATAGAAAGGTCAAGCTAGTTTTCAACATTTTTATGTATGTCATTCTCAATATAGCAACAGAATCTCTTATGGAAAACAATGTACGTAAATGTCTCCACAATGCTACTAGTCACCTGATCAAAAGCCAATGTTGAAAAACACTTCTAATGACTGTCTCTTATGCATCAGTGCACCTACTAATGAGCTGCCAGGAAAGGCTTTGTAAAGCTTTGCTAAGATAGAGCAGGAATGTGAGAAGCCTGAGATATAACTTCCCTGCTGTGATCCCTGCCTTTCTACTAACAGGGAGCCTAGACTTGGAGCTGCTAATGAGCGTGCTGGAAAGAGTGTCCAAACCAATGCAGGCTGGAGACAATTCACCTGTCTGCTTTCAGATCCGGGGTATGATGCATGACAGTAAGACACTCGGTAGTAGCTTTTCTTTAATAATTTAGATATTTATTGATTTTCCCTCTCGACTCCCATATTTTTATTTAGTCCCTGCATTTTACTTTCTTTCAGTGATTTCCAGCACCATCAGAGAAAAAGAAATAAGGATTATTCCTTCTATCGCCTTACTTCCCCACCCACACACAGATAAGAAATTAGTGTCATTATGTCATATAATAGCAATATGGAATACTTAATTAGTTTTTTGCAGGGAAGAGAAATATATGCTTTTCAGAGGTGGTATTTATAAAATGAGTCAGTTGAAATTAATAGCTTTTAGAAGCCAAAATAGCGCTTATTTGAATTAAAGCAATTCATAGTATAGCATATATTTTGACACTTAAAACAACGTACAGCATAAGCTAAGGACTTTTCTCTCTCTAGCAATGCCTTGTTCAACATCTTTATCCATAGGCAAAAACCAGCATGATCTTTATAAAAAACCCATACTTAACTTGATTGGTAGAAATTCCTGGCCTATAAATGAAATAGTTAACTGTAGGAGACCTTTCAAGTTCAATGCTAAGCTGTTCACATTACACATTTTGATGTTATGCTTCCTTTGAGTTTTCCTAGAGGCTATTTTATTAGTTAATTTTTTTAGTCAAACAAAATTACAGAATACAAACTGTGTAATTTCACTAATTTGCAATGCCACAGTTATCCCAGAAAGAGACTCAACATCCCTATCCATTAATTACAATCCTGACTATCTTCTAGCATCCCAGGAGGCAGCCCGTGTGGTTCACATGGGCTAGTGCTATCTGTCCCTTCCAGTTGCCAATGCTCCTATTTTCCACAGCTCACCCTTGCTTTTTCTTGGGTTGATGCAACATGCCATGGGAAATTGCAGGCTCCGTGGCAACTGGGGAGATAAGAATGCTGTATGCCTCGGCAGCCCCTTTTATCCAAGGATCTCCAAAGAGCTTTATAAAAATCTATTTTTTTAATCCTCTGGATACCCGCCATGAGATAGGTATTAGCCGACTTCACAGCTAGCAGAGCAGAAATCGGGGAGCATCTACCTGCATCTCAGCCCTGGATACCTCTTGCTATTGGATATAGTATAAGGAGAGAGCTTGAATTCTGAACCCAATTCTGACAATGTGGGCAGAGGATTGGAATACATCTTTCCTGCCAGGAAATTTATGAAGCCCCAAAGAAATTGAGCTACACATAAGTACATTTTTTAAAGTGTTTTTTAAACACTAAACAGAACTACAAATAATGTCATAAATATTTGAGGTAACAACTGTATTATAATAGTCCTGATTTGGAACTTTGTCACCAAGAAATCCTTACTTTCTTAAATTTGGTACTCCAAAGTACCGTATTTTAATTCTTTATTTGGTACACAACTGGCCAAAAGAATAGGGGGAATAGAGGTTAACCAGTAAAGATTTTGAAGCAAATCTCAGTTCTGTAGAGAGCTACCCGACATGTAAAAATTAACTTCTTGCTCTCAGGAGCCTTATAGTCTAAGAGGAAAGAGAAGAAATTGATGAGCTTATAAACATAAATGATATGTATATCATGAATATAACCTGCTACTGCTAAAAAGTTACATTTTGAGAATTTCACTATCTGTAGTTATAAAATATTGAGAAAAATGTCTCTTTTTCTGATGCTGTTTGTGGAATTCTTCCATTGCATATCCACATCTATTGGAAAAATAAATTCTTAATTCATACAGTATTTTCTTATTAAGTGATCTTGAAATACCATGGAATGTTCTATTAAGGTCTGCTGAGACACCCCAGGGAGCAAAGTAGATGTATCATTGTCATTGTCCTTTGGAATTTTACATATATAAAATTTTACTTTAGCACAAAGTTTTATCTTTTAATCTCAGCTATTTTTCAAAATATATATAAATTTTAAATATATAATTTTCTTTGTTTTCTGATCTAAAATATTCTTTGCCACTCAGTGGTCAAATATTTCAGAACCTGAATAAATACCTAATAAATAAATTATCAAACCAAGACTGTAAGAAAACCTGCTTTCTGTTCTCTTTATTTTCTTCAGAATCTGAGCTTGTGCACATAAAGCACAATGTTATCTTAGCCTACCAATAGATAAGCTATATTCTTCTCTAAGCAAGTGAGTTAATTGGCAGTAAGGTAGGCCCTTGGAAAGAGATGTTCGTTCTTTGAGCCACTGGGGTCCCATTATAGAAGTATCACATTGAGTGGTGCCTTACACTCAGTTTAAATTTTTATATTTCTCTCTTCTATCAGTAAAATGTTTGAGGAAGCATCCTTAATACATATGCATTTATGTGTAAATTATGTATTTGCTTCTATACTCAATATATATATTCAAAATATACATAGAGAGTATTAAGAAGGATGAGAGAAGAAAAAAATATGTTAATATTTTTATTTATTAATAAGGCAAACTATATTTTCTTTCTAGCAATGGTATTAATTATAATATTTTACTAAATGATATGTAATTGGATATGATTCCTTAATTTTGGAAATCTTGGTTAAACTCTTGGTGGTATAGCAGTTTCCAAAGACTGGCTCTACATTCAGTTTATTTTGTTAGTTGATTTTAATTGTTAACAGAGCTGGAAATAATACCTCACAGAGTTATTATGAAGGAAATACATTTATGAAATCATTATAGTGATTTTTAAATTCCACTCCCCAAAATAAGCAAATATTTTCATTTGAATGTTGATAGTAAATTTCCATCTGTCTGATGACAATTATTTTTGCATTTAGTTGAATTGTGTGTCATTTTAATATTTTTAATGGATAGCTTCAACATTGCTGAGATTCTTCATTTGGGAGATTTCAAAACATGTTAGAAAACTCTTTCCAAGATTTTTTTTCTTTTTAAGTGGACAGAATCACCTTAGCCACAGAAATCCAGAATGACAAATCATCTCTAAATATCTATTTTTATAATTCATTTTCATTATATGTTTCCTTTGAAATGAAGTTTCTCAACCACTGGTATAAAACACCTTTATTTAAAGGGGTATAATGAGTCTGTTTATATTTGACAAAAAAGCCAGCTAGTTATCATACTGCTGGAATCATTTGTCATTATTAAAAACTTGACTTTTTATAAAATGTAAGCACACATCTCTTCTAAGACCTTTCTTATAAGATAACCAGTGAAGATTTCATGGTTATCTTCATGTTTCATGGCATTCTTCATTCAAGAATGCTTCAAGAATGCTTTAAAGATTCTACTTTTTAAATGGATTGCTTTTATGAAAATAAACCCCTCTCTTTTTGTCTTGCAGTATGAAAACTGCAATTTGTTACAATATGCTGAAGGCAAACAACTGTGTAAGACCATCTCTTTCAACCACGTTGTAGAATCTCATTCTTTCCTCAGGCTGGAATATAGCAATGAGCCTCTCTCTTTTGGAACAGTGTTGATGTCTAGAAAACATAATTTCGTTCTGTTTCCTAGATTAAAAAAATGTTATTACAAGGTCTGATATTTTTCCATATCTTAATTGCATGATATGTCCACTTTGGAGACCATCAATCCAGACAGCCACAGATGGAGTGACGATGATTAGGAAACCTAGGGATCTGAATAGAATTTTAGTTGGGGCTAAAACACTATCCAAATATAAAAATAATATAGGATAATTGAACATGTCACAAACATTAGGAGAATTCAGTATATTGGCTGGTCAGTCTGGTCATAAAATTAGTATACAGAAGTCAGTAGATTTCTCACATACTAAGGATATATTGGGTTAGAAAATCGAGTGACTAGTTGTCATTTTTAATATTAACACAAAGATATAACACCAAAAATAAACCTAAAGAGAAACATTCAAGATCTACATAACTAGAAGTGTAGCATGTTCTGAGAGACATAAAAAGAAGACTTAAAAAGTGTAAAGAGCTATCTAGTTCTTAGAAGAAATGCAAATATGTAGGGGTATGGAAATAGTGGTTGCCTCTGGGAGAAGGAACACAGTCAGAGATGGGACGGTTATTTTTTAATATATATCTTTTTGATTGCTTAACTTCTTTTTATCCATGTGCAATTATTATTTTCAAATAAATATAATAGCTTATACTTGTGATATGCTTATTTTACATGGCAGTCAGTGTTCTAAGTACATTACAAATATTAAATCATTCAAACCTTGCTACACCCTCTTGAGTTGAATATCGTTATTCTTATTTTACAAAGATTAAGAAACTGAGGCACAAATAGGTTATTAATCACAGGGCACACAGTAAGTGACTGGAATTTTTAACTCAAGTTGTCCGATAAACTGTCTAGGCCTTAAGTCCTAGCATATGTTTCCTCTCCAGAATAAACACGTCAAAAATTCTTTTTCCCCAAATTTGAGGTGATTTTAATAATTCAAAATAATCAAAGAAAATGTATACTTATGAACATATTGTTTAGATGTGCTAAATATTGAGAAACAGTATTTATGCTGCAATAAGCATCAACCCTTCCACAGACCAATAACAAGTACAAAACCAAAGTTCATGAGAATCCATGAAATCTCAGTCTGCATACAGAAAATGTCTTCTATTTAATAAGGAAAATATTAGAAAATTGTTACAAACTTTGTCTTAAAAACAATTTCTCATTATTTTCTAACATAGAACCCCCCAACCAATAACAGATACTTGTTCGTGCCTCTAGGGCTCTGCTCTGAGATGAGCTCCCCCCGCACCCCAACAACCTCATAACTAATTCTTCTCACCTTTAAGGTATGGGTTAGTCCCCCAGTGTCTAAAACTCTTAATCAGTTTAACACATTTTATTTATTTTTATTTTTTATTTCTTTAACATCTTTATTGGAGTATAATTGCTTTACAATGGTGTGTTAGCTTCTGCTTTATAACAAAGTGAATCAGCTATATGTATACATATATCCCCATATCCCCTCCCTCTTGCCACTCCCTCCCACCCTCCCTATCCCACCCCTCTAGGTGGTCACAAAGCACCGAGCTGATCTCCCTGTGCTATGCGGCTGCTTCCCACTAGCTATCTATTTTACATTTGGTAGTGTATATATATCCATGCCACTCTCTCACTTCGTCCCAGCTTACCCTTCCCCCTCCCCGTATCCTCAAGTCCATTCTCTAGTAGGTCTGCATCTTTATTCCTGTCCTGCTCCTAGGTTCTTCATAAACTTTTTTTTTTTTTTTTTAGATTCTGTATATATGTGTTAGCATACGGTATTTGTTTTTCTCTTTGTGACTTACTTCACTCTATATGCCAGATTCTAGGTCTATCCACCTCACTACAAATAACTGAGTTTCATTGCTTTTTATGGCTGAGTAATATTCCATTGTATATATGGGCCACATCTTCTTTATCCATTCATCTGTCGATGGACACTTAGGTTGTTTCCATGTCCTGGCTAATGTAAATAGAGCTGCAATGAACATTGGGGTACATGACTCTTTTTGAATTATGGTTTTCTCAGGGTATATGCCCAGTAATGGGATTCTGGGTCATATGGTAGTTCTATTCGTAGTTTTTTAAGGAACCTCCATACTGTTCTCCATAGTGGCTGTATCACTTTACATTCCCACCAGCAGTGCAAGAGGGTTCCCTTTTCTCTACACCCTCTCCAGCATTTATTGTTTCTAGATTTTTTGATGATGGCCATTCTGACCGGTGTGAGATGATATCTCATTGTAGTTTTGATTTGCATTTCTCTAATGATTAGTGATGTTGAGCATTCTTTCATGTGTTTGTTGGCAATCTGTATATCTTCTTTGGAGAAATGTCTGTTTAGGTCTTCTGCCCATTTTTGGATTGGGTTGTTGTTGTTTTTTTTTTTTTGATATTGAGCTGCATGAGTTACTTGTATAATTTGGAGATTAATCCTTTGTCAGTTGCTTCATTTGCAAATATTTTCTCCCATTCTGAGGGTTGTCTTTTGGTCTTGTTTATGGTTTCCTTTGCTGTGCAAAAGCTTTGCAGTTTCATTAGGTCCCATTTGTTTATTTTTGTTCTTATTTCCATTTCTCTAGGAGGTGGGTCAGAAAGGATCTTGCTGTGATTTATGTCATAGAGTGTTCTGCGTATGTTTTCGTCTAAGAGTTTTACAGTGTCTGGCCTTACATTTAGGTCTTTAATCCATTTTGAGTTTATTTTTGTGTATGGTGTTAAGGAGTGTTCTAATTTCATTCTTTTACATGTAGCTGTCTAGTATTCTGAGCAGCACTTATTGAAGAGGCAGTCTTTCTCCACTGTATATCGTTGCCTCATTTATCAAAAATAACGTGACCATATGTGGGTGGGTTTAGCTCTGGGATTTCTATCCTGTTCCACTGATCTGTATTTCTGTTTTTGTGCCAGTACCATACTGTCTTGATTACTGTAGCTTTGTAGTATAGTCTGAAGTCAGGGCACCTGATTCCTCCAGCTCCATTTTTCTTTCTCAAGATTGCTTTGGCTATTCAGGGTCTTTTGTGTTTCCATACAAATTGTGAAATGTTTTGCTCTAGTTCTGTGAACAATTCCATTGGTAGTTTGGAAGGGATTGCATTGAATCTGTAGATTGCTTTGGGTAGTATAGTCGTTTTCACAATGTTGATTCTTCCAATCCAAGAACATGGTATATCTCTCCATCTGTTTGTACCATCTTTAATTTCTTTTATCAGTGTCTTACAGTTTTCTGCATAGAACTCTTTTGTCTCCTTAGGTAGGTTTATTCCTAGGTATTTTATTCTTTTTGTTGCAGTGGTAAATGGGAGTGTTTCCTTAATTTCTCTTTCAGATTTTTCATCATTAGTGTATAGGAATGCAAGTGATTTCTTTGCATTAATTTTGTATCCTGCTACTTTACCAAATTCATTGATTAGCTCTAGTTGTTTTCTGGTTGTATCTTTAGGATTCTCTATATATAGTATCATGTCATCTGCAAACAGTGACTGCTTTACTTTTTCTTTTCCTATTTAGATTCCTTTTATTTCTTTTCCTTCTCTGATTGCTGTGGCTAGAACTTCCAAAACAATGTTGAATAATAGTTTTGAGAGTGGGCAACCATGTCTTTTTCCTGATCTTAGTGGAAATGGTTTCAGTTTTTCACCCCTGAGGACAGTGTTGGCTGTGGATTTGTCATATATGTCATTTATTATGTTGACGTAAGTTCCCTCTCTACCCACTTTCTGGAGGGTTTTTATCATACATGTGTGTTGAATTTTGTCGAAAGCTTTTTCTGCATCTATTGAGATGACCGTATGGTTTTTATTCTTCAGTTTGTTAATATGGTGTATCACATTGATTGATTTGTGTATATTGAAGAATCCTTGAATTCCTGGGATAAACCCCACTTGATCATGGTGTATGGTCATTTTAATGTGCTGTTGGATTCTGTTTGCTAGTATTTTGTTGAGGATTTTTGCATCTATATTCATCAGTGATAGTGGTCTGTAGTTTTCTTTTTTTGTGACATCTTTGTCTGGGTTTGGTATCAGGGTGATGGTGGCCTCGTAGAATGATTTGGCAGAGTTCCACCCTCTGCTGTATTTTGGAAGATTTTGAGAAGGATATGTGTTAGCTCTTCTCTAAATGTTTGATAGAATTCACCTGTGAAGCCATCTGATCCTGGGCTTTTGTTTTTTGGAAGATTTTTAATCACAGTTTCAATTTCAGTGCTTGTGATTGCTCTGTTTATATTTTCTGTTTCTTCCTGGTTCAGTCTCGGAAGGTTGTGCTTTTCTAAGAATTTGTCCATTTCTTCTAGGTTGTTCATTTTATTGGCATAGAGTTGCTTGTAGTAATCTCTCATGATCCTTTGTATTTCTGCAATGTCAGTTGTTACTTCTCCTTTTACATTTCTAATTCTATTCATTTGTCTTTGCCCTTTTTTCTTGATGAGTCTGTCTAATGTTTTATCAATTTTGTTTATCTTCTCAAAGAACCAGCTTTCAATTTTACTGAACTTTGATATTGTTTCCTTCATTTCTTTCTCATTTATTTCTGATCTGATCTTTATGATTTCTTTCCTTCTGCTCACTTTGGGGTTTTTTTGTTTTTCTTTCTCTAATTGCTTTAGATGTAAGTTTGGATTGTTTATTTGAGATGTTTCTTGTTTCTTGAAGTAGGATTGTATTGCTATAAACTTCCCTCTTAGAACTGCTTTTGCTTCATCCCATAGGTTTTGGGTCGTCATGCTTTCATTGGCATTTGTTTCTAGGTATTTTTTGATTTCCTCTTTGAGTTCTTCAGTGCTCTGTTGGTTATTAAGTAGTGTATTGTTTAGCCTCCATGTGTTTATATTTTTTACAGATTTTTTCTTCTAATTGATATCTAGTCTCATAGCATTGTGGTCAGAAAAGATACTTGATACGATTCCAATATTTTTTAATTTACCAACTCTTTTTTTTTTTTTTTTTTTTTTTTTTTTTTTTTTTTTGCGGTACATGGGCCTCTCACTGCTGTGGCCTCTCCCGTTGCAGAGCACAGGCTCCGGACGCGCAGGCTCAGCGGCCATGGCTCACAGGCTCAGCCGCTCCGCGGCACGTGGGATCCTCCCGTACCGGGGCACGAACCCTTGTCCCCTGCATCGGCAGGCGGACTCTCAACCACTGCGCCACCAGGGAAGCCCTAATTTACCAACTCTTGATTTGTGACCCACGATATGATCTATCATGGAGAATATTCTATGAGCACTTGAGAAGAAAGTTTATTCTGTTGTTTTTGGATGGACTGTCCTATAAATATCAATTAAGTCCATCTTGTTTAATGAATTTTTTAAAGCTTATATTTCCATATTTATTTTCATTTTGTATGATCTGTCCATTGGTTAAAGTGGAGTGTTAATGTCCCCTACTATTATTGTGTTACTGTTGATTTCCCCTTTTATAGCTATTAGCATTTGCCTTAGGTATTGAGGTGCTCCTATTTTGGGTGCATAAATATTTACAATTGTTATATCTTCTTCTTGGATTGATCACTTGATCATTGTATAGTGTCCTTCTTTGTCTCTTGTAATAGTCTTTGTTTTAAAGTCTATTTGATCTGATATGAGAATTGCTACTCCAGGTTTCTTTTGATTTCCATTTGCATGGAATATCTTTTTTCATCCCCTCACTTTCAGTCTTTATGTGTCCCTAGGTCTGAAGTGGGTGTCTTGTAGACAGCATATATATGGGTCTTGTTTTTGTATCCATTCTGCCAGGCTATGTCTTTTGGTTGGAGCATTTAATCCATTTACATTTAAGGTAATTATTGATATGTATGTTCCTATTACCATTTTCTTAATTGTTTTGGGTGTGTTATTGTAGGTCTTTCCCTTCTCTTGTGTTTCCCACTTAGAGAAGTTCCCTTAGCATTTGTTGTAAAGCTGGTTTGGTAGTCCTGAATTCTCTTAGCTGTTGCTTGTCTGTAAAGGTTTTAATTTCTCTGTCACATCTGAATGAGATCCTTGCTGGGTAGAGTAATCTTGGTTGTAGATTTTTCCCTTTCATCACTTTAAATATGTCCTGCCACTCCCTTCTGGCTTGCAGAGTTTCTGCCGAAAGATCAGCTGTTAACCTTATGGAGATTCGCTTATAAGTTATTTGTTGCTTTTCCCTTGCTGATTTTAATACTTTTTCTTTGTATTTAATTTCTGATTGATTAATATGTGTCTTGTTGTGTTTCTCCTTGGAGTTATCCTGTATGGGACTCTCTGCGCTTCCTGGGCTTGATTAACTATTTCCTTTCCCCTATTAGGGAAGTTTTCAACTATAATCTCTTCAAATATTTTCTCAGTCCCTTTCTTTTTCTCTTCTTCTTCTGGGACCCCTATAATTTGAATGTCAGTGTGTTTAATGTTGTCCCAGAGGTCTCTGAGACTGTCCTCAGTTCTTTTCATTCTTTTTTCTTTATTCTGCTCTGCAGTAGTTATTTCTACTATTTTATCTTCCAGGTCACTTATCCGTTCTTCTGCCTCAGTTATTCTGCTATTGATTCCTTCTAGAGAATTTTTAATTTCATTTATTGTGATGTTCATCATTGTTTGTTTGCTCTTTAATTCTTCTAGGTCCTTGGTAAACGTTTCTTGTATTTTCTCCATTCTATTTCCACGATTTTGGATCATCTTTACTATCATTATTCTGAATTCTTTTTCAGGTAGACTGCCTATTTCCTCTTCATTTGTTCAGTGTGGTTGGTTTTCACTTTTCTCCTTTATCTGCTGTGTGTTTCTCTGTCTTCTCATTTTCCTTAACTTACTGTGTTTGGGGTCTCCTTTTCGCAGGCTGCAGGTTCATAGTTCCCGTTGTTTATGGTGTCTGTCCCCAGTGGCTAAGGTTGTTTCAGTGGGTTGTGTAGGCTTCCTGGTGGAGGGGAGTAGTGCCTATGTTCTGGTGGATGAGGCTGGATCTTGTCTTTCTGATGGGCAGGTCTGCATCCGGTGGTGTGTTTTGGGGTGTCTGTGACCTTATTATGATTTTAGGCTGCCTCTCTGGTAATGGTTGGGGTTGTGTTCCTGTCTTGCTAGTTGTTTGGCATAGGGTGTCCAAACACCCTAGCTTGCTGGTTATTGAGTGGAGCTGCATCTTGGCATTGAGATGGAGATCTCTGGGGGCTTTTTGCCATTTTATATTATGTGGAGCTGGGAGGTCTCTGGTGGACCAATGACCTGAACTCGGCTCTCCCACCTCAGAGGCACAGGCCTGACCCCCAGCCAGAGCACCAAGACCCTGTCATCCACACGGCTCAGAATAAAAGGGAGAAAGAAAGAAAGAAAGAAAGAAAGGAAGGAAGGAAGGAAGGAAGAAAGAAAGAGAAAGAAAGAAACAATAAATAAAATAAAGTTTTTAAAATAAAAAATAATTATTAAAAATAAAAAAATTAAGCACGTAATAAAAAAGAAGAAAAAAAGAGAGCAACCAAACCAAAAAACAAATCCACCAATGATAACAAGGGCTAAAAACTATAGTATAAAAACAAACAAAAAGAAAGGACACACAGAACACTAGGACAAATGGTAAAAGCAAAGCTATACAGACAAAATCATATACAGAAGCATACACATACACACTCGCAAGAAGAGAAAAAGGAAATATATATATACATCATTGCTCCCAAAGTCCACCCCCTCAATTTGGGATGATTCATTGTCTATTCAGGTATTCCACACATGCAGGGTACATCAAGTTGGTTGTGGAGATTTAATCCACTGCTCCCGAGGCTACTGTTAGAGATTTTCCTTCCTCTTCTTTGTTTGCACAGCTCCTGGGGTTCAGCTTTGAATTTGGACCCGCCTCTGTGTGTAGGTCACCTGCGGGCATCTGTTCTTTGCTCAGACAGGATGGGGTTAAAGGAGCAGCTGATTCGGGGGCTCTGGCTCACTCAGGAGGCGGGGAGGGAGGGGCACGGAGTGCAGGGTGAGCCTGCAGCGGCAGAGCCGGCGGGATGTTGCACCAGCCTGAGGCACGCTGTGCGTTCTCCCAGGGAAGTTCTCCCTGGATCACGGGACCCTGGCAGTGGTGGCGTGCACAGGCTCCCGGGAGGGGAGGTGTCGATAGTGACCTGTGCTCGCACACAGGCTTCTTGGTGGTGGCCGCAACAGCCTTAGCGTCTCATGCCCTTCTCTGGTGTCCTCGCTGATAGCCACGGCTCGCACCCGTCTCTGGAGCTCCTTTAGGCGGCGCTCTTAATCCCCTCTCCTTACACCCCATGAAACAAAGAGTCAAGAAAAAGTCTCTTGCCTCTTAGGCAGTTCCAGACTTTTTCCCGGACTCCCCCCCAGTTAGCTGTGGCGCACTAGCCCCCTTCAGGCTGTGTCCATGCAGCCAACCCCAGTCCTCTCCCTGGCATCCGACCTCCAAAGCCCGAGCCTCAGCTCCCAGCCCCCACCCGCCCCAACACGTGAGCAGACAAGCCTCTTGGGCTTGGGAGTGCTGGTCGGCACCGATCCTCATGCGGGAATCTCTCCGCTTTGCCCTCCGCACCCCTGTGGCTGCGCTTTCCTCCGTGGCTCCGAAGCTTTCCCCCGCTCCACTACCCGCAGTCTCTGCCCGCGAAGGGGCTTCCTAGTTTGTGGAAACCTTTCCTCCTTCACAGCTCCCTCCCACTGGTGCAGGTCCCATCCCTATTCTTTTGTCTCTGTTTTTTCTTTTTTCTTTTGCCCTACCCAGGTACGTGGGGAGTTTCTTGCCTTTAGGAAGGTCTGAGGTCTTCTGCCAGCATTCAGTAGGTGTTCTGTAGGAGTTATTCCACACGTAGATGTATTTCTGATGTATTTGTGGGAAGGAAGGTGATCTCCACATCTTACTCTTACGCCACCTTGAAGCTCCTCCTCAGTTTAACACATTTTATAATTATTTTTCTCTAATGTAAAGTTCTTATCATACTCAAATATAATGTGAGATATACCTGGACATCATATATTTTTTTAACATCTTTATTGGAGGATAATTGCTTTACAATGGTGTGTTAGTTTCTGCTTTATAACAAAGTGAATCAGTTATACATATACATTCATCCCCATATCTCCTCCCTCTTGCGTCTCCCTCCCACCCTCCCTATCCCACCCCTCTAGGTGGTCACAAAGCCCCGAGCTGATCTCCCTGTGCTATGCAGCTGCTTCCCACTAGCTATCTATTTTACATTTGGTAGTGTATATAAGTCCATGCTACTCTCTCGCTTCATCCCAGCTTACCCTTCCCCCTCCCCATGTCTTCAAGTCCATTCTCTGTCTGCGTCTTTATTCCTGTCCTGCCCCTAGGTTCTTCAGAACTTTTTTTTTTTTAGATTCCATATATATGTGTTAGCATATGATATTGGTTTTTCTCTTTCTGACTTACTTCACTCTGTATGACAGATTCAAGTTTCATCCACCTTGCTACAAATAACTCAATTTCGTTTCTCTTTATGGCTGAATAATGTTCCATTGTGTATATGTACCACATCTTCTTTACCATTCATCTCTTGATGGACACTTAGGTTGCTTCCGTGTCCTGGCTATTGTAAATAGAGCTTCAATGAACATTGTGGTACATGACTCTTTTTGAATTTTGGTTTTCTCAGGGTATATGCCCAGCAGCGGGCTTGCTGGGTCATATGCTAGTTCTATTTTTAGTTTTTTGAGGAACCTCCATACTGTTCTCCATAGTGGCTGTATCAATTCACATTCCCACCAACAGTGCAAGAGGATTCCCTTTTCTCCACACCTTCTCCAGCATTTATTGTTTGTACATTTTTTTGATGATGGTACCTGGCCATTCTTGCTCAGATTTTTCTCTTAGAAATATAAGAGAAATCATGTACGTGATTTCTCTGTTTTTCTAATTTTTATCAAATTTCTTGATAAATGGCTTAATTTTCCTATTATATTTCCTATACTACCCACATAGTATGGAACTCAGTGAATTATTTAATAAATATTTATTAACTGTATTTTATGTACATGTCTGCTAGATGTTGAGGTTGTTATGGAAATGAATATGATATTACTACTTGCTGTCTGGGAACTTAAAATTTTGTAGAGAAGGTGTTTGAAAGTTAAACGTTATATTGAGGGTTAAGCATAACAAAAAGCGACTGTGAAATGACTAAATATCTTAGTGTAATAGTCAGTCCAAGGCCATCCTCCTTACCTTGGTTTTTTGACTCCTGATATTACAAATTACATACATGTTTCTAGCATTTTTAATACGGTTAAAAAGTTCCTTCTAAACAGCACGACATGTAATGTTTAAGTCTAAAAATATGTCAGTCTTATATAATGTGCATCTGTTTCACAATGTTCATTTTTAACAATTCTCTTGTGATTAGATATTCAACTTACATTTGTTTCAACTCCTTTGTCTGTTATGATCCCAAATACTTATGATTTGTTCTTTGTTTTAAATCATGTAGGATAAATTCCAAATGGCTAAATACCAAAGCAGCACATATCAAAATAAAACACGGCTTAGTTTTTTCCTTTTTCTTTTTGGGTGTAATTCCATGGTGCAGGTGATAGGGCTATCATTTTAAGGAAACTCAGTATGTGTGTGCGTGTGTGTGTGTGTGTATGTGTGTATTAAACCTCTATAACATAAAGTAGGAAGTTTGTGTTTTAGAAATATTTTATGCAGCAATAAGTAATGGAGAAATAAAATATTTGATCCATACTTACTATGTACTTTCTGTATATTGTATACAAGCTATCTTTGAGTATATGGGACATTTTAGGGTGCCTTTATCAAGCTACATCATGTAAACAACAAAATATATATGCTAAAATTGACAGTATTCTGCAAAGGAACAGTGAATTGTCAATATATGATTCTGCTGCTAATGAACAGAGGATTCCACAAGATTGGTTGCCATCTTCTCCATGTAGCTTCCTTCCTTGGCTTGAAAATATGTCCCCTACATATGTAACTGTACTTTAAAAAGAAATATTTGAAAATACAGAAAGACATAACATTAAAAGTGAGTTTTCCTATCAACTCTTTCCACTGCTTTCCACCTTAGTAACACTAAGTACTAAACTCTCAATTCTACTAATCTGTCAATCATAAGTGGCTTCTATTGGTTTCTCATTAAGAAAGACAAAGAATTGATCTCACTAATATTTTCTTCTTTTTAAACTCCTTCAAAGTTTGTGAATTATATTTTTATCTTTAGTTATATGGGTTACCTCTAAAACTCTAATCCTATTCTTAACATTTTATTTCTTAATCCATAGCTTTTTGGTATTATATATAACTCATGTACACATAAGAAGATGTTGATACTCTTTTTCCCCATGCCTCTTTCTTGTATCCTCCCAACTTTTCTTAGCTGTGTCTATTTTCCGTCCTTCCTTCCTTCCTCCCTCCCTCCCTTCCTTCCTCCCTTCCTTCCTTCCTTCCTTCCTCCCTCCCTTCCTTCCTTCCTTCTTTTCTTTTATCTAATTTTATACTATATAATAATAGTATATATAATATAATAAGGTAGTATAATAAAATTTATATGGAATAATTTAGTTTTCTATACTTTGTATCTAGATTAATTCTGAAAATTGCTGTGATTAGTATTTGAAATATTATTATTATAAAAATAATGAGTTCTGTAGAGTATAGACTGCAGTATGTAGTCATTGGTTCTGTAGAAAAGCAAGTACAGTTTTTTGAACTAAATATATTTCTCTTAAAGAGACATAATCTAAATGTCAAAGTCAAACATCTTTTATTATTTTACAATCAATCAATACCCCAAAATTTGGGGCTGTGACTTTCTTGAACAGATAGAGTTTCTAATTATATAATTTTCTCATTAAAAATAGAACTACTCTTTTTTTTTTTTTTTTTTTGCAGTACACGGACCACTCACTGCTGTGGCCTCTCCCGTTGCGGAGCACAGGCTCCGGATGCGCAGGCCCAGCGGCCATGGCTCACGGGCCCAGCCGCTCCGCGGCATGTGGGATCTTCCCGGACCAGGGCACGAACCCGTGTCCCCTGCATCGGTAGGCGGACTCTCAACCACTGCGCCACCAGGGAAGCCCAAAAATAGAACTATATACTCTTTATACTACTGGATGCATCATGAAATTTGGACAAACTACTTTCTAGGACTTAAAGTACTCCTGGGTCAGACCAACTATATTTTGGATCTCATATCTTTCTCTCTCTTACATTTCATTTTCATTTTCTAGAATATTCTAATGTTTTAAAGCAGTAGATGAGTGGTGAACTTCTTGTGCCCTTGCAATTTCAAAAAACTGTTCCTTATTTCACTGTACTCCCACCCACTGGTATGCTGAAGCTGGCTCATACCAGCTCACAAGTGCTGACTTCTTAGCATTTCTTCCCAATTCTGTGACCTCACTTTTGGTGGCTTGAAATTGGTCATGAGGGAGCATTTATTCCCTAGAAATAATAAAATGCTACAAATCTGGTTGGCTATTTTTTGAGAGCTGGTTTTTCTCAAAAAAATTGAGCATACCGCTTTTCCCACCAGGTTGAATATAGAATTTTAGATTCAAAATTCCTTTCACTACATATTTAGAAGCTCTGGAAAATATTTATCTATTGTTTACTTATTTTCTCTTATTGGTTCTTACTGGTTCTTTTTTTCTCATATATTTTCTTTTCTCTTTTATTATCTTTGAAATGCTTTGAGTATTGTTTATCTACTTAAATAGAATGTAAACTCCATGAGGGCAAAGTTGCTTTCTTATTCATTATCATGACAAAATCCATGAGGATGATTATGTAGCACTTAGTAAGCACTCAACATGCATTTGACTAATGAATGCATCCAATCCTGTTAGAAAAATTTGTTCTTCCCAAATTTATTTGCCGTATCTTTTTAGCTTTTGCTCACTTGTTCAGTCTCTTTGATGTTTTACTCTGTGTTCAGAGTTTTTCAGTAAATTCAATAAATTGCTATTATTATTATTACTACTACTACTTGAGCAATCTGTTCAGTTTTAGGAGCTATTTCTTATTCTCTGCTCCTTTTTCATAGGAGCATATTCTTGTGTTTTGGTGCAATGTCATCTCAATGCTGTTTGAGAGGGTACCTTTGGAATTCTTTTAGCATCCCTTTTCCTTTTAATTTTCTCTTCCTCCTCTGATATTAGTCTTTCTGTCTCTGTCTTGTCATTCTTTAGTGATTGGCTTTTATTTATGGATGAAGAACTAGTTTTATTAATATAGTAGTTCATGTGGGCTTCTCTTACTATTACTGTCCCCTCACCTGATTTAAGAGGAAGGACCACAAAACCGATGTGAGTAGATACAGTTTGTTAACAGTCGAAGAGCTTCATTTTGATCTAGCAGGCAAGAGCCTTGCCACACCCCACTCCATGCCATATGTCAATACTGCAAGGTCCTACTCTATTCTGGGAGATATATATATATATATATATTTATTTATTTATACTTACATAAAATTTTTAAATTTGCTGACCCTTCTTTATGCATAGGTTTGATTTCACATGCTTTCACTTTTAAGAAATTTACAAAATGATTGATCCTCTGACATTCTTGTTCTCCTCTTCCTTATAACTTCTACCTCAGAATTTTAAAGTATTTTTTCACATTTATACTCCTTTATAGTCAATTCAGTGAGTCTTAATGAGAGGAGGTCATTAAAATATGTGCTCAGTTCTCTGTCTTGAATCATATGGTTGATTACATCTTAATAACTTCAACAATAATTTGAATTCTATTTGGAATACTTTTCACTTCAAGGAAGTAGATCTCCAGTAAGATATCAGATATTTGTGAAGAATAGGATTTGCATTATCCAATTTTGCAACTAATAGTATTATATGTATATTCTGGGATACAACTGTAAATGAAAATTATCTACAGTTCATCTTATTATCTCAAACTTAATACCTTTTTAGGAAAATGGGGATGCAGGAGAAGAGTTTGGGAAGTGTAGATTTCACACTTAAAGAAAACCATCTCTTTAATATCAAAGTCCTATGTAGTTGGTTCATTTAGACCTATGATGTTGGGCTCTCATGTGGAAAAATGTGTGTTAAGTTAATAATAGAAAATCAAATCTTTTTCCTTTGGAAATATTTTAGACTCTTATGGATATTTAAGCAATCATAATTGCTTAGTGAGTTATAACAAGAGAATACTTAACTAAAACCTCTAAGTTATATTTGGTTGCCTGTTGTGCTTCGACACAAGAAGGGGTTATTGGCTGTTAAGATTCTTTATTGGCCCTGCTTCTAGAGTTCCTGGAACTTTTCCTCTATTAATAAATACCCTTAGCTTGAATTTAACTATGACAAATGATCATTGGCATATCTGTTCGTTTCCAGTAATTGAGCAGGCAGTCTATAACTCCACATAATATAGATTTGTTGTGTTATAACAATCTAATTATATTAATGCCATTCATTTTCAACGCTATCTTCTGATTGTGATGTCTCCTTGGCTTCTGGAAAAGATGTAAATCTATTACTTAATCTAAACAGCACATACACAATGGTCTTCTGGATTGCTGCCATAATCAACATATTCAGAAAATGAGGACTTTAAAATATCTGTCTCTAAGAGATCTGAATCTCTAAAGTTTTGGTTCAAAGAAAATGTTTCTAGGGTCACACTACTAGATCGATCAATCTGAGCTATTTACCATTTCTAAGTTCACTGTCTTTTTTCACCTATAAAACAAATGAATTTTACTAATTACTGTTTTATATATCTTCTAGCTTTAAATTTCTATGATTGTAAGATTCAAAGCTGGTAACACATACAACAATAATATATATTAACATATAATGTATAAACCTAAGAAGGATATTTAAATTTGGATGTATTGCCTCATATATGTTTAAAATTATGCGAACAACCCTGGGTTAGTGCTAAAAGTTTACACTTGAAATTATATGAATGTAAAGCTTTCTTGAAATTTTTCTTCAATTTTGGCAAAAATTTGATTATTTTTCAATGTAATACTAAAGAACATATTGTATGCCAGAAGAATTATCAGTAAAAGTTGAAATCAGCTAGTAATTTCATTAAATGAAATGGGAAATCAGTGGCACAAAAGGTGATAAGTAAATGCTTCTTTCATGTTCTCATTTAACTCATAAATAATGCCATTAGAACTTTGTCTTAAATGTTTATTGAGACCATGCACTCTTTGAGAACTTTCAGACTTTTCTCTCCTTGTGCTTAAATGTTCAGTTTCATTAATACAGACTTGAAATGAGTAATAAAGTATAAATATTTTACAGAATCAAAGTTCTAAGAAGGGACTATGAAACAGTTGGTGTATTTCTTAAAGTAGTTCCCTCCAAATTAATTTAAATTGGCTCTGGAATGAGCACTGAAAATTTGCTTAAGGACCATAAGAAAAATGTAATTATAGGTGGCAGAGCATCTGACTTAGGGGAGCTGTCTGGTGGGGTGTTTGGTGTTCATCCAAGTTTTCTCTAACAACTTTATTAATTATCTGGAAGAAGAAGTAAACAGCATGTTAATTAAATTTGCAGCTGATAATAATTGGGAAATGTTGCCAGTGCCAATGCAAAAACAAAAAAGAAAAGAAAAGAAGAAAAAAGAAAAACATATTGGGTTGATATATGATCTGAACTATAAGAAAACAAGAAAGATGACAAACATGATAGAGGAAAATAAAAGAATATAATGAAGAATCTCAATCATAAATCTATGAAAAGAATACATTAATAAACACTTTTAAAGATTTATATAGCTAGTAATATAACTAATAAGTATTGTAAACTTAAATATGGTAGAGTATGTATGTGACCATCTGTAATGCTTTCATATCTTGAATATAGGGATCATCAATGATCAATTCAAAAGGAAGCCTTCACACAGAGGATGCATGAAATCATGGTGGTTGAGATTTGGAGAGATCAGTGTGATGACCAAGGTAAGAGTATTGTTTATCAAACTGAGTCATGTTTAGGCTTTCTTCTATCTAATCTTCATTTGAACACTGTATCCACCAGCCTTTGCACAGTCTTTATTTTTGAAGGCTAACCATTGGGATTTTTTTTAAAAATCCTAGATTTCTTGCTTTTTGAATGACAGCTGTATTATGTGCCATATGTCATGCATACTGTCAGGGTTTTTTGCTCACAAAGAATAGTTTCTGTCATGTATTCGAGCCTAGATAGCCATAAAATAGAAGAGAGACAAGGAAAAATAGCAGGTAAATAAAAACCTTTAAGGACAAGTTTAAATAAAGATGCAGTTCTTTCTTTCCGTACTCTCCATAATCTATTCTCCCATGATATCCATATTACAGGAAGATTTCATAGATTAAATTCTCATAGTATCTAAAAATGGATCCTTTACATTACTTATCCATTATAAGTATATGCTTATTTATCTGTCTCCCTTCACTCTATGGTGAGATTCTTAAGGATAGAAACCTTATCTTAAACATCTTTGTAATTTTCAGCATCTAGAGCCGTGTCTGATGTCTAACAAATGCTCAGATGAAGTTTGCTGCATAATACTTTAGAAACCTTCCTTAGCTACATTAGCTCTATGACATTGAGCAGATTTTTACCTCCGAGTCTCATTCCTCATTTTTCTTATTCCTAAAAATGGAGAAAGTGATATCCTATTTTACATGGATTTGGATAAATCCTGCATATAAAATATAGTGCTAGTTCCTAGCCCATAAAACCTCAGCTTCCCTCCCTTTTATTTCTTACTTTCTTTTTTCAGGAATCTTAACAAAACCAATCTAGGTAGAGATTATTCCTCTAAAATAAATCAGTTCATTAAAAAACAATTTAGAATATTTATGAATATCAGTGTTTTAAAGGGAATAGATGCTTCCAAGAGAGTTAGGCTTAACTATTATTAAATAGCTATAATGGCCACATATCTTTTAATACTTAGCTTTTTCTTAAAATTTGTAGTTTTCTTTTTAGATTTTATCCAAATTATATGCTCAAATCTATATGCTTTGTTAAGTAGGTGTTAAGTGACTTACCTTGACTTCTCATAATGATAATATGTGAAAAGATCTTCTGATTTATGTATTTGGGAATTTTAAGACAATTATTACTTAGAACACTATATGAGCACTCCATAAAAATACACATCACCATAAAATAACTGCATATGGAGTATTTAATCCTGAACTTCTAAAGATGAAAAGTGAAAGTAGTTACAATAATCATTATTTTCAATTTTATGTAGTTAAGTGGTTTTACACAAAAAATTAGCTTTCCAAATGACATAGTCATAATGCGTTAATGGTAGCATAACGTGTTATTACATTATGCAACATAATTTCATGGATATTATGTATGGCATTTTAGAAACGAATGTACTTATAGTTATTAGAAGATACTCAATTTTTTCAGACCACATTCTTCTTAACCTTATTACTTAATGTAATCCTCGAGTGCTTTCTCTGCCTTTAGCTGAAGTCTTTGTATGGATTGTATAACCTATTTCCTGACAGTTTAACTTAGTGCTCCCCAATTTCTTTATTATCAACTTTTGTCTTATTCTCTTTCCAACTGAAAATATTTAGAATATTGTCTTAAAAGGGTCTCAAAGTCAAGAAGTCGTAATGATCGAATGTATACAGTTTAAAAAGTGCTTTGGTTTTGAAAGTTGGCTATTTATATAGTAAATCTTAATATATTGGGTGGGCCAAAAGGTTCATTCGGTTTTTTCCGTAAGATGGCTCTAGTCGTACTTACTTGTCTTTAACTTCATTCGAGACAATTTTGTTAGATTGTATGTGACAGCTGTCATATCAGCATGCATTAAAAAAAAGACATCAAAATGGGTGAAATTTTGTGTAGCCATTTTAATATTGAAAATGGAAGAAAAAAAGCAACATTTTCAGCATATTATGCTTTATTATTTAAAGGAAGGTAAAAACACAACTGAAATGCAAAAAAAGATTTGTGTAGTGTATGGAGAAGGTGCTGTGACAGATCGAACCTGTCAAAAGTGGTTTGCGAAGTTTCGTGCTGGAGATTTCTCGCTGGACGATGCTCCACAGTCGGGTAGACTGGTTGAAGTTGATAGCGATCAAATCAAAACAATAATTGAGAACAATCAACCTTATACCACACGGGAGATGGTTGACAGACTCAAAATATCCAAATCAAGCACTGAAAATCATTTGCACCAGCTTGGTTATGTGAATCGCTTTGATGTTTGGGTTCCACGTAAGTTAAGTGAAAAAATCCTTCTTGACCATATTTCTGCATGCAATTCTCTACTGAAATGTAATGAAAACGTTCCATTTTTTAAAACAAATTGTGATGGGCGATGAAAAGTGGATACTGTACAATGGAACATTGTACAGTGGGCCAAGTGAAATGAACCACCACCAATCACAACAAAGGCCAGTCTTCATCCAAAAGAAGGTGATGTCGTGTATATGGTGGGATTGGAAGGGAGTCCTCTATTATGAGCTCCTTCCGGAAAACAAAATGATTAATTCCAACAAGTACTGCTCCCAATTAGACCAACTGAAAGCAGCACTCGATGAAAACTATCCAGAATTAGTCAACAGAAAATGCATAATCTTCCATCAGGCTAATACAAGACCGCATGCTTCTTTTTTTTTTTTTAAACATCTTTATTGGAGTATAATTGCTTTATAATGGTGTGTTAGTTTCTGCTTTATAACAAAGTGAATCAGTTATACATATACATATGTTCCCATATCTCTTCCCTCTTGTGTCTCCCTCCCTCCCACCCTCCCTATCCCACCCCTCTAGGTGGTCAAAAACCACCTAGCTGATCTCCCTGTGCTATGCGGCTGCTTCCCACTAGCTATCTATTTTACGTTTGGTAGTGTATATATGTCCACCGCATGCTTCTTTGATGACCAGGCAAATACTGTTACAGCTTGGCTGGGAAGTTCTGATTCATTCATCGTATTCACCAGAAATTGCATCTTCGGATTTCCATTTATTTTGGTCTTTAACAAAATTCTCTTGATGGAAAAGATTTCAATTCCCTGGAAGACTGTAAAAGGCACCTGGAACAGTTCTTTGCTCCAAAAGAGAAAAAGTTTTGGGAAGATGGAATTATGACATTGCCTGAGAAATGGCAGAAAGTAGTGGAACAAACGGGTGAATATGCTGTTCAATAAAGTTCTTGGTGAAAATGAAAAATGTGTCTTTTATTTTTACTTAAAAAACCGAAGACACTTTTTGGCCCACCCGGTATTTAGATGGAATTGGATATTTCGTCTATCCTCATTAGCACCAAAATAGCGCTTTATTCCTCATAATTTATTCAGTGCTTTAATAGCAAATTACCATGTGTTAAAAGCTCAACATTCGGTTAAATTCACCACTTGCTGAGTACCTGCTTTTTGTGAGACCGTTCACATAGTGTTTATAAACAGACCTTCCCTAAGACAGAACTGGATTGAAATCCCAGATTTGACACTTAATTCTGGTGTGAATTTAGGCAAATTAATCTCTCCTAGACTCATTTTCTTTACATATAAAAAAAATTTAGTAATTATCACTCCAAACATTTTTTTAAGGATATATTGAAATAAGATAGCTAAAATGTCTTGCATATGGTAGTTGTTCAGTACATGATAACAGATATTGTTATTCTAATTAATAATTCAAGGTGTCAAGTGGTAGTATTACAAAAGTAAACAAAGAGTTCATATTTTTATGGATCTAGGAGCTGAAAAGATTCAACAGGTAAGATTAAAGTCTCTGCCCTCAAGAAATGCCATGTAGTGTTTGTTGAATTAAAAAACTATGTACAAAGATTTGTACAATATTAACTTCAGTGGAAGTCAGTATGTTAATTTCTGTAATCAATAGATAACCAAAGTACGATGGATATTCGGGAGAACAGAATTGAATGATTATGGCTGAGGAAGATGAGTAAAAGTTTAGAGGGTTGAGTTTGGAGGATAAGTGGAAATCATACATTTGAAGAAGGCTGGAAGGGTTTTCAAAGCCAAGAAAGAACTGTGGACAACGTCATGGAAGCATTAAATTATTGAATGTTTACAAGGTCAGGATTTCTAATATTTAATGAATGAAAGGTTCAGAGTTTAGGAAATAGAACAAACAGTGGTGGAGAGTTATGCTGAGTCACGTCAATGAATGGGACAATATACGTGACTGTTTCCTGAAGAAAATGGGAGATATTCAATGATCAGAATCATCCCCCAGACTTAAAAGGTGTATTTATGTATTTGCATGTATATGTGGAATGTTTGTTTGTCTGTGAGAATTATGGTAGAGTTTTAGGTTCTATTCACAACAGCCCAGAACCTGCCCTCTAGCTTATTACAATCTATTCAGATGTCAATTGCAGTAGATAAATGAAGGACATATAGAAAGTGATCTGACAAGATCACCATGTTTGGGTGGTAAATTAGAAGGAAGAAGGTGATTCTGATGAGTGTTTGATGGAGTAAGGCAGTACTTAAAGTCTGAGAAGACCCAACAAAGATGAGTGGGCAAGTGTCAAGCAAAGTATTTATTTCTCAAAACGAAAGTGAGAACGGCATTACTCCCGGCTTCAGTTTCCTCTGTTAGCTAGTAGTCCTTAATACAAACATGCTGTTTTTACCCCAAGTTTGTTCTCTTCATTCTCTGCTTCAGGCTACTCTTTAAGTTTTGCTTTACTTCTTTCCTCTCCTGCTTTTCCTTGGGAATGGGTCAAGAAATGTCTCTGGCAAGAAACCTGAAATGGAGTGTCAAGTAATAATATAATCAATATAGGGTACTGAGTCAGTATGGCCTTTGAATCAGTCTCATAAACAGCTTCTTACCTACTGGGCATGGTGCTCAGCTGTTCTGAGTTGCATCATCTCTACAATGGGGGTATTAATATAACATCCTTTACAGGGTTCCTCTGGGGATTAAGTTCAATAATGCATGCAAAGAACCTAGCACAGTTCCTAGCATAGAGTATGTGCTCAATACACTTTAACCTTTATTGTTATCTTAGTAGTGAAGGCACTAGACTAGTGCTTTTGGAAAATCTGGTTTCTTCTGTCTTGCTACTTACGAACTGAATAAATTAGAGGAAGTGATTTAACACTTCTGACACTCAGATCTAAGTTGGTTAACATCTCACCTAGGTGTTTTAAAGAACAAATAGAACAGTGTGTAGGATATTGCCAGTTGAACCATAGAAAGCTTTACAAAGGTAAGACATTATTTTTATCAATGTGATTGTTAATAGTAAAACCTAATAACCAAGCTTACTTTGGGGGCACAGATTAAGAGCTGGCTGTTACAGAGCTGATGACCCTGGGCCAGCAGATGTCAGCACACTCAGAACTGAAGGTTGGTTAAACCTTAGGGTTGTGTTATCACTTATAAACTCGCCTGTCCTAACTTATACTCAGATTCTAGAATATGGTCGCCAAGCAAAACAGATTGTTAGTGTCGTTCCGAGGTACCTGCACCAGGTTTTATTATTGTGTATAAGTAAATACACAAGTATTTATTTAACCAGAAAAGTGATTTATCTTAAAATATAGGGATAATTTATCAGGATTTTTTCATAGGCATAATACTAGTTTCCATGGAAATCGTGAGAGAACCATGAAAATATCTTTGCTTTTACTGTCGTCTGATCAGCCATCATATCTGCCTTGTCAGTAAACCTGTATTGGTGTAATAAGCATTTTATACAGTGGAAAGTTAAAATTGTCAGTGAAAACACATAAGTTAGCATCCTTCTTTTTATCACTCTCCTATAAGTAATTTCTTAGAATCTCATCAGTTGGTAAAGAGGATTCATTGACCTGCAAAGTTGAGAAAATCAGAATATATCTATGTTGATTCTACCGCTTTGAGAGGCTCTGCTTCCATTGACAATTTCTATATGAGTAGCTCTTTAGCCACTAAAAGGTTTTTAAATTCTTCAAACAAAATTATTTCAGAGAATGATGTTAAATCATTAACTATTATGTGAAACTATTTTGTGGAACTATTTATATGAAAAATGATGCTTTGTTATGATTTGAAGTTTTTTACCACTTTTCTTTAGAGTGTTTTCTTTTCTTTTTATACTTCCCCCTAAAAGATATTAGTCAGGTATAAAGCTATTCTCTTTGGAGTTTCCTTTTTGTGATGAGAAAATTATTGACCACAAATTAAATAATTTGAAACATTTCAGGCATTATATAATTTCCCCTCAACAAATACCTAAAGAGATGAAATCACCTGAAACAGCAAGTAATTTGTTCTCACCATCCGTTCTATTTATTTTAAGAACTGTGCACCCTCATCATGCCTTGATTTCAATTTTTGTTATGTGTCTTGTGAATAAATAAGCTATAGAACAGCTCATACTCCCAGTGTATAACTGTGTCAAATGGGTAATCTAGAGAGGCACATTGACAGATTAAGGGAAAGGAATAAAGATCTTTAGCTAAAAGCCAGGAAGATGCAATTTATTTTAAATAAACCTCATTTAAACCTATAATGCATTAGACATTGCAATTTAAAATAGATGAATCTAAATCACCTGTCACCTTCTGCCAGAAATATGCTACAGACCATTGATATATGAAGAATGGACTAATGAAACTTTATTAATAAAATCAATTAGTTGATGCTCTGCCATTCTTTTCTCCACTCAGAGGTTTAGGTCATCTACCCCACACAAGGGGCAATCATAATAAAAGCTTCTACAGATGACTTGTTTACTGATTACCTAACAGCTATTATCAACTAATTTCTCCCTGTCCATACTTCACTACAGAGACTGAAAAGTCTACCTACTTTCTTTCCCAACCTCTCCTGTAAATAGGAGTTGTCATGTGATCGGTTCTGGCCATTGAGCTATTAGAGTACATGTGCTCTAAGCCTTCTGAAATGAGTTTTCTTTCTTGATAAATGAAGAGAGACACTCTTATAAAGTTCTCATGCATGTCACTCTGCTTCCCACCTTTGGATGTGGTTGTGTGAGAACATAATGATTAGAGCTGTAGCTGTGATCAAGAACTAATAAGTGAAAAAATGCTGGATATTAAAGAAGGATGTGTTAAAGAAGGATGTATTAAAGAAGGATGTAAAGTTTCTGGGTTCTTGATGGTAACATTGAGCTCATTAAGTAACCATGGGACAGCTTGACTCCAGACTGCTCATCCAGTGAACAATAAATGCCAAGTACTGATTAAGCAATACAATGTGTCTCAAACTCTTGCTGCTAAAGTGTAGTCATCATCAGCATCATCTGGAAAGATGTAAAATGTAGACTCTTGGGACCCTCCGCAGACCTACTGAATCAGAAAAACACTTTAATAAGGTATCCAGGTGATTTGTATGCACGTTAAAGTTTAAGAAGCCCTGATTTAAGCCCTTGTAAGGTGGCCATGGTGTTAATTGCAATTACAAGTTACTTTAACTGATAGAACTGTTAAATTGCCAAGATGTTATGGTACTCTCTGTTGTTTAGTATATGGTTTGTTAAACTTTAACATTTCTTTTATTTCCCCATGTTAGAATCAAATAAATACCATACTTTTGTGGTTCTCAGTTTTTCAGTTAAGAATGCATATAATTTTAGCTTTTGTTTCTTCTCTATTGTCTTTTGTTTCTGCCTGCTTACTAGAAGAAACACAGCTTTCACTCCATCTTTCTTTGCCTTCCTCATTCTTTAATTTTCTTTATGAAAGGCTCATAACTAAATATATATGAGTATATATATTAAACATATATGTATTATAAAATACATATTAAATATATAATGGATTATATATTTATGTATATGTATATATATAAAATCTACAGGTGTATGCTAGCACTGCCTTTAAAAAATTAAGACACAGGGCTCACTTGTAATCCAGATACTACTCTTTCCTTATGTTATTAAACAACTCATCTCTTTTATTGAGGAAACGCATATATAAATTTTGATAAAAGGAAAAGAAATACATGAAAGTAGGAAAATAATGTGTCATAGTTAAATAGAAAAAAAAAAAGCCCTTAAATGTATTCCATGTAAAATTTTCACAAGAGATTTCACTTCCTTGTCAATTGTTTTAAATTAAACTTGCTGTTTTACTCAAGAATCAAAATTAAAGGTACATAATACTAACAGCACCATTTATTTTTTATTCAATGATATCTAAAAGATATGACATCTTTAAGAGGAAGTTATTTTTATCCCTGAAAGATTACATCATTTTAAATTCATAAAAGCTAATGATTTTGTTGGCAAGCCTGGAGCCTTCATCACTACCCATACATTTTGTGAAAAACTTCATTCCAACTGACTCATAAACAAATTTGGGGAGTTTACTTCTTTGGTAGCAAGACCTACTGTATTGCCTGGAAGTTTAGTTTTTGCCAATATATTACCATTTAATTCAAATAAATGGGAACTTATTCCTTACTCTTCAGAATAAAAAAATGTTACCACTTATGGAAGGCTTGTTTTGTTTTAAGCCCAATTCAAGACACTTTTTATGCATTCGCTATTCTTCACAATATCAATCTGATAGGAGCTAGTGTCAGAGATGATGCAAACCAGGATAACAGATGAATATGTAACAAAAGAGATTTGTTCATTTCCATTATGCATATGGGTTTCAAGAAGTAAAGCAACGTGTTTTTAAAGTAAATTTTTTTTGTAAGGTAGACAATTTTTTTTCTCTCAGTCTACTTTTTTTTTTTTTTAACTTTTCAGGAGAACCTTCTCCGATTGAAACTGATGATTCTATGGGACTTCTGGTAAAATAACTAATTTATGCTGTGTGGAGTTTTATGGGGTTCCTTGGCTTGTCCCTTGAGACAGAGCTGGGAAGTAGGGACAGCTACTCCAAAAAGCCTACAGAATCAGGCCAGCCATTGCTGGTGCCCTTTCTACCTGCTGTTCTGGACACCAGATGCTTCTCTCTGCTGCTGTGACAGTTGGGAAGGCAGTGTGTCTTGATTCTTTTCATCATCCTGCTGGGCCTGTTCCTGAACTTTTGACAGTAGCTGCTGCTTAATGACACAAGCTGTTGCTCGTGTTAAATGATCTATGAATCTATGATCAAACACTGTGGTCTGGAGAAAGTGGGTGTAGAGTTAAACCTGGCCCAACCATTTAATAAGGTGAATTGTGAAAATGTTGTAAGGAAGACCAAATACAAACAAGGCTTAACAGGGATGGTCATCAGAATATAGAGACTTCCTTATTACAACATGGGAATGACCTGGCTGATGTTTTCAAATTCAGCAGTGAGTTGCATTTTTGATTGGGTCTCCGAAGTCAGAGGGACTTCCCAATGAGTCCACTTTCCTAGCAGCTACATGCTAGTTATCTGCCTCTTTGCGTGCAGGTCCCTATGATCTATGTTGGGCAAAGCAGAGATTATTCCCTGCTTTATAAAAATGAGTTATTAACAAGGTTTTATGTTTTACTGTTTTTTAAAGATTTCAAAAAAGCCATTGCAAAGAGCTGTGTGAATATGGAAAATGTAAAGATTAGAGGAGAAAATCACCAGTTATTATTAAACTATAAAATCAATGATCGAATCTGCACACTGAAGAGACGTAAATGAACTTCAAGACTTTTTCCCTCTGTTTCAATTAAGACTGGACTTTATAGAGCCAGATAAGGTCTAAGATAAACAGAAATAAATTCTTGCTTTGTAAAACTCGATCAGAGCCTTGGTGCCCAATCTGCATTCTGCAGGTGCACCCAGCAGACTGAATTCCTAATAGACAGTTAATATGGACAGGGAGTGGCAATGTGACCCTCAATGTCGAACAGCCTACAAGTTGACTTGAGTCATATTAGACTAGATCTACTCTAACAAATGGCAGTTAACCTGCAAGAGAAATGTATTGGCTTGAAGAAGTTACCTAAGTCTGAAACTAATTTTTGTTTTGTGTTGTTTGGTTAGAGGAGTGCTGAAGGCTGGATTTTAGACAGTGTCAAAGAGACAGAGAAAATGAGAGGCTAGAAAATAAATTCCTCCTAACCGATTCCACAGCCAGTTGCTGGACAAGCAAGACCATTTCCATAAAATTTAAATGAGACATTTAAACTGGCTCACTGTATAAATTACACAGATATTCTCTTATCTGACATACATGCTGATTTAGATCTGTCTTGCTGCTACATGGAGTGTAGTTTATGTAAAATGGGTAAGGATTGAAAAAAAATTTAGGTTGGCCCAATGAGCAGGTTAAACTAGAATAAGAGGGGAGAATAATTCTCCCAAAGCTTACGTTATTCGTAAAATTAGATGCAAAAGTCTTACATTAATGAAAAATTAAGTTTGAGCTCTTCATTACAGAGATACAAGGAATTTGCAAGTTACAGTAGGATGATTCCTTAATAAGAAAAACTCTGGGTTCCAAGAGCTCATATTGCTTCATTTGAGGAAATAGAAAAGAATCATCAGCAACTAAGGACAAAATGGAACCCAAGAAATTAGAGATTAAATTTCATGACTCTCCTGAGCCCCACAGGTTTCCTCTGCTGAGAAGTGGAACACTGTCCACAATACAAGGTATGAATAGTGAAGGGAGTAGGTTCACCCAATCTGTCATATCCCTCCGTGGGCTTCCTGCCTTCCCCAAATACATGGAGGCTGATTTTTCTCTTCCCATCCTGTCTCACCTTTGTCTCAGAAACAGTACAATAGCTCCTCATCTAAAACTTCAACTTAACTAAAAACATCTGCCCTGAGGTCTATGTTAAAAAAATGGCACAAGTTCTCCCGAATAAACACTCGGTCCTACACTGTTTCATCATTAACATGAAAATACTGTAAAAATAGAAGTATTTTTAATTACTCCATATTTACTGTTTTTAAAAATATGAGTTATTTCCTTATTGAAATACAGAAAACAGGTCTTACAATTGTATTGATTCTTTGAAGAATCTGGAATATTCTCATATTTTTGATTCTCCAAAATATTAGAATATACATTCCTCACAGTACACATTTTGCATCTTTAGGTACTTTGAATTTGTACTTAGAAAAGTGTTTAGAAATTCATGTGGTAATCGTAATGAACTATATTATATTCCCCAATTGAATGATACACCAAGGTTCCTGATAGAATACCAAGGAACTAGGGAAATTTAAGGCTATAAACATTAAGGTGATTACAAGTCAGATTATTTGATAATGTCTGATGGAGTCTGGAACTCAAGAGGTCTTTAAATTGCTTGAAGGCCATATAGACTCCAGGAATTTCAAATGTCACCTGTTAGGGACAGAATTGTGTCTTTCCAAAATCCTTATGTTGAAGTCCTAACCCCCCACTACCTCAGAATGTGACTGTATTTGGAGATAGGGTCTTAAAAAGGTAATTAGTTAAACATGTGGTTATTAGGATGGACCTTAATCCAAAATAACTGGTGTTCTTATGAAAAGAGGAAATTTAAACAAAGACACATACAGAGGGAAGACCATATGAAAACCCAGGAGAAGACAGTCATCTACAAGCAAAAGATAAAAGCCTCAGGATAAACCCTGTCCATATCTTGATCTCACTTCCAGCCTCTATTACTGTGTGAAAATAAATTTCTGTTGCTTAAGCCACCCATTCTGTGGTTCTTTGTTATGGCAGCCTTAGCAGACTAATAAAGTACTCCAGGGACTGCAAAGAAATACTGTCTTCCCCAAGTGTTCTTGCATACTCCCCCACAAAATAGTAAACTCTGAGACAAACTGGCTGATTAACTCCTCCAGTAATTCACTAATTCATACTGTCAACAAATAAGCACTAATTGAATATATTCTATCCACTGGTCACTTGCTAAGTTCTGGAATAAGGATAGCTTCTCAAGTAATTCACAGCTAGTTGGAGATACAGACATGCATAAATAATTGCAGTCCATGTGGGAGATGCCAAAGTAAATGTATTCATTCCTTCATGCATTCATTCATTTTCCAAATCCAATACACACTTATTGAGATCTTACTATTGTGCCAGCACTGAGCTGGAGGAAAATTGAACTCTCATTGGGAGATATTTCAATAAAGCACTCCCTAATAATGTGTTCATTCTCTAATGAAGAAGGAAAGTTTTATTCAATGTATTTTGTTGGCTGTCATCTGGATATCCCACCAGTATCTCACACTGAAACCTCCATAACCTCCGGTGCTTATCATCTTCCCTCAACCGAGTCTGCCCCTCTTGCTGGTTCTCTCACTATGTTCCATGGTTCATCCATCTAGTCACTCAAGTCAAAACCTGAGCTTAACCTTGAGTCATCTTTTTACTCCAACCCCATATCTACTGGATCATCAAGACTGGTGACTCTTCTCAAATATCTCTAAACACTTTCTCTCCATACCTGATTCTTTATCACAGGCCTTCATCATCTCTTGCTTTGATTAGTTTAGAATATAATTATTATAAATCTACAATCTTTGATTTAGATTATTATCTTCTATAGTAGGATGATTTCTACCTCCTATTGCCTCTCATTCTAATCAACCTTCCATGTTGATTCAAAAATTATATTTCTAAAGCAAAAATATGGATATGTAACTTCCTTGCACAATATTTTTATGACTGCTAATCAGATATAACATGAATTCCTTAACCCAGTATACTACATCTTGTCTGCTTCTCCAGCCATACTTTCTATCACTTACCAGAACCCATTTTATGCTCTTGTCATAAGAAAATTAAGATTTTGAGATTTTAAATATAGACTATAAGCCTGAATAGAAATGGGGGAAGAAAGGGGAGGTTTCTTTTCAGTAACTGTCACACTAGGGGAAGGATGACCATCTTAGATCTTAATATTTGTGTGCCCTTTCAATATTTATGATTCAATGTTTATTGAACCACAGATTCTTGTCTAGGTCCTACTTATAATTATTATCATCATCATTCTCCCTGCAATATGCATATAAGACTTTGAACAACATAGTAAATCAATTCAACATGTTTTCCTCAATTGCATTTGATTTTCTGAGAGAAATCCGACTGTGTAGAGTCATACAGTGGACCCATTAAAAAAAGGTTTAATTAAGTAACAAATCTCCACATTCTTTTCTCACAGGATAGTTTTCAGTGAAGAATATTTTAAAGGAAAATTAAAACATTCAAACCTTTAACTCAGTGAAGGCAATAGCAAGCATATTGTATTATATTTTTCATGAATAGTAAAATATGTATTATCTCTTATGACCTCCAAATTTTATATACCGTGTATAACCCCAGAAGCAGAATCAAGGAGTTACTGAATATAGCTAATAATGCAAACAGTTGTTTTCCCCTTATATTAATTAGTTTGCTAAAATATAATTTCATGAGCCATTTCTTCAGAATAATAAATATTCAGAAAAAAATACTGACATATTTTAAATTAGCCAAAGAAAAATTCTCTCAGTTATTGATAGCAGAAACTGACAATATGAGTCTTTAGACATTGCATTCATGTTTTTTTCCCATCAAAAATCAAATTACTGATATTTCTAGCTTCCCCTTTTGGCATTGTTAGAAATCAATAAATATTAAGAAATTATTTTCAAAGACTAACAGTTTCAGGCCATCCAACCATGAATATTGTCTTCAGAAGTTCCAGCCTTCTGGAGCCAGCCATCGAATTCATGTGCGTTCTGGGAGGGAACCGTCCAACGACTGCAAGGCTGTCTGAGGATAAAGGCCCTGAATACCATATGCTAAGAAGCACTGATCATCAAAGAGAGAAAAAGAACCCAGCTTGATTTTAATGAAATCTTTTTAAAGTGTAGGAGAGGCAAGGAATGTGGAAAACATCAGTGACTTGGGAAGTGGGTTGGAGGAGGAGACCCCTATTCTATTCAGAAGATTACTTGGTACCAGATGATAATTAGATAGACTCTTGGAAATTAGTTAATGGATGGCCCTTGTTCTGGACTGGTATATTCCTGTCCAAACCCCAAATTATTGCCTGAACTGGATCTGTTAAAACCCTCTTGCCTATATCAGTTGGGATTGGAGATTACAGTTTCTCATTGTCATTTCCAGAGCTTCTAAAAAAGCTTTTCCTGCTCTACAGGTTTCGAGGCTAAGTGGAAGTTTCCAGCCTCTAGGGCTGCTAATTTAACGGCTTTCATAGGTATTAGAGTTCAAGGAAAATAATCCTTTTAAAAAACTGTACATTGTTACTTCTCACTAAATTATGAGAAAGGCCTTCTCTACCAATTACTAAGTATTAAAAAGTTACCAATTATTAGGGGCTTTAAAGACAAGGTCATTTATAAAAGAATCATTCCATCTAGCTAGAGAAACCACTGCTGAGAACACAACTAAAAACAATTCTTCAGCTAAATTCTCAGGAAATTAATGTTTCTGTTATCTATATATTTAGAGAAGGAGCAGTGAGAATGTTTCATCCTTGAACTGAGAAACTACCTCTGAGCTCTTTGCAGAGAAAAGAAGAAAGTTTGATTGCAGTGGCAGGCTTGAACAGTTTGGATGTGCAGAGTATTGATTTCTCTCCTGTATTTATTCTATTCTTGTGGTAGGAAGCGTTAAGTATCCGGAGAGGAATGGCAAAGTGGACATTTTAAAAATAGTTTGACATGATTGAAAGTCTTCATCTTTGTCAAGGTGTTTACCAACTATATGGAATTGTTTTGTTTTTGCATTTTTGTTCTCAGTAGATGTCGTATGCTTGAAATGTGGCAGATTCATGTGTCTGAAGTATCAGTTTTTCAGTTTAACACCAGATGCAGTCAGTTCTGGACTAGGAAGCAGTGGTATGTTGATATACCCACATTTTTTTTTGCTCCCCTTTTTACTAATAAAGCAGTTGGTAAGTGCAAAGAATTGCCTGTATTGTACTGTTCAGCACATGGATCAAACACTGTTCTTAGCACTATATTCTAACCAGCCATGGCCATTCTTTAGTCATGTCTCAAAAGGTACTACAATTCCCAAGTTGGTTTCTCTGGCAACTGTAGAGACAGTTGAATTGCAATTCGTAATTGACCAGTCACTAGCCCTGGGGATTTTTCTTCATTCACCAAGCTTCCATGTGGCCTGTGGAGTGTGGAAAGTGGTTGCCCGTCCCAGTTTCCTGAGTCCTTTGAGACAGAGCCAGTGAACCACAACCTTCTGTGTTCTGATCACTGGAAGGAATTTTTTTTCTTTACAATTCACTCAGAACTGCTTTGACTTTCTTTAAAGACTGTTATCCCAGGGAACAATGCTGCTTGTTTTGGATTATTTTGTGTTCTTCATACCTGTTGAGCTTGAATTATGCTAAAGCTGCCAACTCATTTTATAAAGAGTCATCTGGAAAACAATTTGAAAATGTCACCTTTTTGCTTCCTTTACGAACTTCACTCCAATATGACTCCAATATGACCAAATGTAATGAGAGTAATAACTTGTTACACTCCTAAAATGTCTCTTAGATATGCCTCATGTGGAAGCTATTTCAGATAAGTTGCCTTGAGTTAAAGAAATAATCAAAGACTATGTCTTAAATAAATTTGTGGAAAGCTCCTTCTAAGCCCTTGAAAGAATATTTTGTATATTTCTTTCTAGGTTTATGTGTAAGAAATCTTGGCATCTGAAAACATGCTAGTTAATTTAGGCACTGAAAGTCTGTCAAATTTGTCATAAATATAGAATAATTCCATATAAGCCTGATATCCAGAAGCATTATGTGTTTTGAAATATATCCAAGTACATTCCTTCATTGGTTGATATATAAATAAATTACCAAATTTAGATAACTGGGGTAGTTGCATTTGGAATTATAATTACATAGAGTTGCCTTATCATTTTTTTCATTTTCCATGAATATCGATTTGATCTAATTTGGTGACAGTGGTAGACTGATATGACTCCTTACCTTTTAAAATTCACATCAGGGTCTGTACAGTGCACAGACTAAGTTCAGGGCAGAGACCGTGTAGAATTGCCAGGCTTCAGAGAAACAGAGCATGTAAGCACTAATACCCCAGAGGCAACTCTAATGCCACTAGGAGAGAAACACTCCCTTTGCTGACCACTGTCAGTCACATTATCGATCACCAGCACCCTGAGAGGAAATGTCACTGCCAATGGTGCAAGTTGAGCCAGAGAGGTAACTCAGTTAACAGGATTTCAATGCCACGACCACTTTTTCAGGACATGTTCTTGCTCACTCAGTGACTTTCCCGTTTCATTGATTCTGGGCACTCGGTTTCCCTAAGAATATATATGACCAAGTGCTCTTTCTTTTGCTTTTATGGCTTACCATAGCACAAATTGCTGTAGATGAGAATGTACTTATTGGCATACATGGAAGAATGACCTTACTTTATAGTGCTATTATAAAAGCACAATTTAAACCCGACTTTCAATTTTTGTGTGACAGAAGAGGGGGCTAATTTTATGGATCTTGACCTCTCTTGAGCATTCAAACTATTGATGACAGAGCACAAGGCTCTTTACATTCCCTGCTTGTCATTTTCTTGGCCTTAGATGGCTTCCAACCCATTTCAGTGCGTATGCCTTTTTGATGTCCTGCGTGGGAGGGTAATGCATCTTCTCAGCCTCAACATCTCTGGTCTACTCTTCTGTAAGGATTAAGGAAAGAAACGATCTTCTTGTGTCCCAGACCTGGCTTTCTACATCTCCAATTCACAACAGTAAAAACACTACTAGAGGTATAACACCTCCTGCCTTATTAATAAGAATACCAAATCAATGCATTATTTAAAGCAACTGGTTGATCATCCAGTTTCATGGCTCACATTTTTTCACTAAACTGGATCTACCTTGGAGACACATTTAATTTCTTTTACAGCAGATGTCTCAAATTAGTTTTACATTTTTTACTGAAGTTTCAAAGAATATTCCATCTACTATGGTTATTCTTCCCTTAGGCATTATCGATACTCTGTAAAAATTTAAGCAGGAACATTTGATAATTCCTCATAAGGATGTACAAATGAAAAATACAAAGTTTTTCATTAGTATAAGGATATACTAAATGCAACACAAAAGAAGATGTAAACAATACTCAAAGGGGGCACCCTAAGCCGTCTGTCAGTTTCATGGTTTTCCTTGGAGATTCCAAGGTCCCTGCTACTCCTTCATTCCCTCAGAAGGGTTCCTTATGCAGGGGACATCACCACTTTTACCATATACAATTGGTCCCGGAGTGTGTGCTGGACACAAAGGCACCCACACAGAGTCTGGTCAGCAGAGTGTACATTGTCCTGGCGAGAGCACTTTTACCACTTGGGTTGCCTTAAAATGGATGAGACTGACAGACCCAATCAGATTTTCATCTCTTTTGTGAAGTTTGAATGGGACATTCAAAGAAAGGCTGAAGACAATAGGGGGGTAAAGTTGCTGAGAGATACACAGAAAAGAAGCAGTAAGCAGAAACTATGGGGATGTAGGACTCAGGGTTAAGAAAAAGCCTCAATAGAGAAGAGAATAATGAGGGTCAGCTTGCAAGTGACAGCAGGAGCTGTAGATGTGCAGAGATAGAGAATGAGTGAGTTGGCATCATGTGCAACACTAAAGCAGGGAGGAGAGGATGACTTCTGCTGAGAGAACAGCTTGTTTCTCTAGAGTTGTTTTTACTCTAAATGATCATTCAGTTCTCTATGGGACCTGGCTGTGTGGTTGTTGGTATATTCTGAAAGTTGTTTCCATCACCATGAACCAAGTTAGTCATCTGTTTTGCTCTTCCACATTTCCCCATTTATCTTCTCAATAAACCATGGCCAGAGTGTATGGCTATTCTTAGGAGACAGGAAAAACTGGCACAATATTCATAGTCACTTTTGGTGCGGGGGAAGGGGTGTAGATGATCTCTAGCTTAGATTACTTGCAGTCATATTTCTGAGAAAAGTTATAGATTTGGCAAAAAAAACTTTTACATTAAAAGTGGTAGTAAAAGAATCTTCAGGATAGGTATTTCCCAGCTGTTTCCTGAGGGACACATATTGAGGCGATTCTTAATAATGAGGGTTTAGAATGAGGGTAATGTGATAAGCCTGGAAAAGATTTAGGATGTACATTAGCTTATTAAAAGCTGTGTGAAGTCTTGCAGTTAAGAACAAATATTACCTCTGTTTAACCTAGCAAGAGGTAACTAACACCTTTTCATTCCATTAGAGCGACAGATAATATCTCACTAAATTATTTTTTCTGTGGTATGCAGTTTTTAAAACTTCAGTTTATATAAATGATCTTAATAAGCACATTGTCTTATAAAAGATAGCTGTCGTCCTTGAGATTGTACTTAGCTGTGAATTATTCTAAATTTCAGAATTTTTATTGCTTCCAATGTCATGCAAGAGGTCTTAGAAATAGTACTAAAGGTATATTGGTTATTAAAATTTCTGTAAATACCAGTGTGAAAAATTTCTTTCTGTCTCTTCCAACCCAGCCTCTGGTTGTCTGTAGTAGAAGGAGATTTCCTTTGTGGATTGTCAGTGCAGTTCAGAGGTTTTGTACATAAATTTTCTGAACTGAGGAAATTGGAAGAGCAGTAAGAATAAGATGTGAATATAGTTGTTTTAACCTCTTTGAAACAATGCGATAAAGACTGAAGGGAGCAATAGGCATTGGATAAACACATGTTTCATACCCCTTGTATAAGTGGATTTAAATACTGCTTGTCACAGGATATTGAAATACTGAGTATTCTGAGACATACAGTTTGACACAAAAAGTAAAATATTCAAACATTGTATTTCAGTAAGGAGGATGGTAATTAACACTATTTTAATCAGAGTACAACTACAAAAAAAAAAGAGGAAAGGATTTTAATTTAAAAGCAACTATTGGTTACATCTAAAGATTTTTTAATAATGTGAAAGTAGAAACTCATTTGTAAAATTTTGTGATACCTCCTTAATAACTCTGAAAATAGAATGGTCAGTAGAATATAGTTACAAGCAATCTTCATTTAATCCAGTAGCTTTTAAGTCTGATAATATTTATGTGTAGAGTTGTGTGGGGGAAGGCAAGAATATTAAATTTTTCTGATTGTTGAAATAATAAATGTACATTTTGAAAATCTGGAGCAGTATAAAAAAGAAATTGCCACTCACTCATAATTAGTGTTTAGCATTATTGACTCTTTTCTCTTTGGCAGATATTTTCTTCTAAGTCTTTTTTATGAATATATCCTTTTACAGAATTGAGATTTTGATACATAATTTTTCCAGTCTTGCCTGTGCTATTATTTTATGAATATTTCCATATTTTCCATACTACTTAACCAAATAAAAATTATGAAAAACTCTTTCCAATTCTCATTTTAAGAGTTACATAATATTCCATTGCAATTTATTTAACATTTCTCCAACATTGGTTAATTCAGGTTGATTTCTATCTGAGTAATTTAAAATGTCAGTTTTACCAATAATGCTGTGAGGTGTGTAAATCTTTTTTTCTTTAAAAAAATTTTACTTTGAGTTAGAGTCGAAAAGGAGATTAATGGGTCAAACGTTTCAATGTTTTAAAAACTTGCAATACATATTTTAAATATTATGTTATTAATCTTGTAAATATTTACATTCTATTCTATAACGTATCAGAACCTTTACATTTACTCATTTGTGAATTTCTTGTTCACATCCTTTCTCTACTCACCTATTGGCTTTGCGTTTTTCTTGTTGGTTTTATATGAAGTTTTTTCATATAACCCTTTATTTTGCATATTAAATAAAAATATCGGTAAATATTTTTCCAGATTGTTTGCTTTTATGTTGTTTTAATAAATAGAAGGTTGATGATTATGTTCTAAAAGCTATTGATATTTCTGCTTTGGTTTTTGTTCTTTTCCTTATAAGCGTAGTATATCTAATTGTCCTAGGATTTATGCAAATTAGGGATGAATCCTTTCTCTGAGCTATTGTCCTTGCTGTGAGAGAGAAGTTTCTGATGCTTATAGAGGGATTAATAAATAGGTCTTATTGTTTTTTTATTTCTTAGCGATTTTTTGGAGGTGGGGAGGAGGTTGTCTGAACTTAGGGGTCTGTGGTAACATTTCATGAAAATTCTGAACTTTTGAGTGAAACCAAAGTTTTCTCTAGCCTTTCACAGAATCAAAGAGAGTAACCTGCAACAACTTTAAACAAAGAGGCTTTGAACATTAGCTTTTATAGAGGTTTTCTCCTCCCTCAATGCAGTCTACTCGTTAGAAAAGCAGCATCTAGATCTTGGTCAGACTTGCTTATGAAAAGTGGATGATAGTCACAGACTGTTTATTTCATCTGATTTATAATACCATCTCTTGTAATATATCAACTCCTTTGCAGAGTCTGTTTCTAGACTATTTTATTCTATCTTATTAATCTGATACTTATTCTAATATTATCACACTGTTTTAATTGTGTAATTTTATAGTAAAGTTTAAAATCTTGTATGGCAAATACCCTATCATTAATTTTCTTTTTTACCATTTTCTTAACTATTAATGTTTATTTAATCTTTCTAATAAAATATATCAGGTTCTAAAATCATCCCTGTGGAATTGTTATTGGATTCTTATTAAATATATGCATTACTTTTAGAAGAATATTATAATAATATCTTTCAATAGGTAGCGTAACTCACAAAAGCCAAAATCTGTGTTCCTGTGACGTATAATGTATAGTAGATTGAAGTTTGTTACAGTGGAAAGAATAGTGGGTTAGGCATTAGGAGATCTGGTTCCTGGGCCTGTCCCTCGATTTTCTACCTTTGTGAAACTGGGAAAATTAATTCACAGCTCTATGGCTCGGTTTCTTTATTTGAATAATGAAGAGGTTGTACTAGATATGGCATTAGAATGGTCAGTGAGTTCCATTCAAAATTGTGAATGCAATGAACACCTGATGTTATTAAAAATAATTCTTTTGTGCCCACTGGCTACTTAGCAATACCATCTTAGTTCAACAACCACTCTTCCTCCAATTTTAACACTCCCTTTCTAGGTAAAGATGTATTCCACAGAAATGGATAGAAATTACTATGCATTAGAAAATTATGCTTACCATACAAATAGATTACCTAATTTTAAGTGGAATGGCACAGTGCAGTATACATATCAAACTAGCATCCTGGCTTTGATTAGCTTGGTATTTAATAACATAACCCCACTGTTCCTATGATATCTTACATAGAATTCCAGTATACAGAAATTAATCTGATGGGAAGGAAGTTGTAAATAACCAAAAAAAAAAAAAGTTGCAAAATAAACGTAACTAGTAAGATGCTACAAAATGTATTTAATGTAATAAAATGACATCCAATATTTAAAGCACATTTATAATTTTAAAGATATCAACCTAAAATATAAAAATAATGCTTTATAAATACTAAAGCAAGGTGTTCAAGCCACTGTAACAAAAGAAACCAGATTCTTGGTGTCTTAATACAGTTAAAATTTTTTGCTCTCCATGTCATCGTTCAATGTGGATTTGTTCCTTGCCATCATTGAGAGGCTCAGGATCCTTACCTCTGTGGATCCAACATCTCCTAGGTCCTCATTTTTCTCTGTGTTTAGTAGTATGGATGAGAAAAAGATGTAGGAGAAGACATATTCACTCTTTACCACCTAAACCTGGGGATGACATATCACTTCTCCTCTTTCTTTTCAGTTGTATGGTTCTACATAACTGCAGAGGAATCTGGAAAATTGAGTCCAGTGAGGTGCCAAGAAGGAGAGAACAAACACATTTAGTGATGAGAACTAGCAACCTCTGCCAGAGTCAGTTAATTATCTCTTTTTCTCAACATACAGAGCAAATACATCCCTCTTCCAGGATTGAACACTGAATCCAGTCTTGGCATCCAATGCTAAGCCTAAGCTATCCACACGATGGATAGCACTCTCCATCAGTCCACTTGTGGCTCCTCATTGGTCTGTGGACACATGTACTTAACAGATAAGTTTCCTGCTTCCATACCCAATGGGTAGACATGCTTAATGTTTCCTACCCTAGCAACTGAGAAGTTAGTGCTGTAGTTTGGCTCATCTCTGAATGAGATGTTATTGGTGTCCCTTCTCCCTTACCTCTGGAAGTTTGTTCTTCATCAGTTATTCTCCATATTACATCACAGTCTCCTTGGAGACTGTGCAGTTTTTGCAGACTGTTTCTAATGAGGTGAGCTTGGGTGCCCACAATTTGTTTCACAGCTTGAACAATCCAAGGCTCTGTTTAGCCTGGGCTCATGGTTTTGTTATTGTTGTTGTTTGAGAGAGTTTTCACAAAACCATGGTAGGACTAAGACTCATTGACTTCTAATTAAATCCATGTGCCGGTAACTATATTCCTTCCTAGACAGTTCTTAAGCCTGATTTATTTCTTGCTTTTTTCCCCTCCTGCTTCTCTGCCTCAGCAGTGCTAACTTGAGGCCATCTAGAATCAAACTGTTATCTTTACCACATGGCTGAATTGCTGTCTTCAACTGTTAATACCTCTAAATCTTCATTACTCGGTCTTTTTCCATACTATATCTTATTATTGGCTGCCTAGAATCAAGTTCCAAAAGTTCTGCTCTTCTTAGCTCAGTTTTGTTACTGTTCACCAATTATTCTCTATAGCTAATCCATTTCACTTAATACCTTGCCAAAGTCACCAATAGTCACCTAATACACGCTAATATAGTGCTTCTTTCCAATTTTCCTAGAGCTGTCTACTCAGTGACACAAGGTCTGCCTTCCAAAGTATCATGCCGGCAGTTTTACCAAATATTTCGCCAGGGAATATCAAGGCTCTCCAGTATTGGCCTCCAATATTGATTGGTTCTTCATTACACATGGCCCACTCACTGAGCCTATTGCTGAATATTTTTGGATATTTTATATTAACATCCCACTCTTGGCATTATCTTCTCTTTTGGTCAGCATATGTTAATGGCAATAACAATTTCAAATTCTTAGTAGCTTAAACACTAAAGGTTTAGTTTTCAAACATCATAATCCAATATGGTTGGCAGTAGAGGTCTGCTTCACAGAAATAGAAGGCTTATGTGGCTCAACCATTTTCTAGGACTTTGTTCTTTTCTGTATTAAATGGCTAGATGGGAAAGAGAGTGAGTAGAAAGTAAACATATTTTTAATTGCCTTGGTCCCAGAAATTATATATATCTCCTCTGCTCACAATCCATTGGCCAGAAATCCATTACACCACTGCAACAACTGCAATAGATGCTGGGGAATGTATTCTAGATGTATTCCCAGGAAGAAGAACCCTGTAGCTCTGCCACAAGCCTACAAATTACTTAACAAAAAGGATAAAAATGTAGTGTTTGTTAAAATTGTCTGTTACTATCACCTCTTCCTCAGCTCAATTCACGTCTAATATAATATATTAGAACAGAAAAGAGTATGGCAATGATACAGTTCCATCTCTCCACTTTCCTATGACTTCCTTCCACATTTAATTGTTCAAGTATCACAGTCCTAGAATCTGGAAACCTCTAGCTCTCCTTTGCTTGCCATGACCCCTGTGCCATGACCTCTACTCCACTCTCAAAGTGAATTGTTGGCAGAGGGAGGTGTCACTATTACTTGGCAGATGCAGGGACAAGAATAAGTGATGGCTGTTTTAGGCCACTGAGTTATGAGATGTTTTCTTAAGCAGGAATAGTTGATTGATACATACCTAACAGGTAACAAAATGGACTCTGGTAAAAGTTACTTGCCAAAGGCAAGAGCCGGGATATAGAAACAGATGATTTTATTTCCAGGTGGGTAAGCTTTATCACATTATCTTCAGTTCAAACTTAGTTTCTATAGGAATCTACTCTAGTCCTGGCTTAAGTTCCAAATGGCAAAGCTTATATATTCTCAATGCAAGCAGAATTAAAATCCTATTAGAGAATTAAGCTTTATTTATGCTTTTTGTTATGGTTTTCTAAAGTGTACATTAAGCATTGGCTACAAGCCACATTGGGACATTAATTAATCACAATACTAACACATTTCAATATTCAGCTGGCACCAAGGCCTACAATTATAGTTAAGCTTTTATTCTTTGTGTCTGCAATTACCTAAGCAGTGAAAGGAGATTTTCATGATTGCCATTAAGGGTTTAATTATGATGACTCAGATACAAGAACAGTTGTTAGCTAGACATCTATCCATCCCTCTGGGTAAATTGGCCCATGTGAGGACAGGGCCTAGAAGGATAGGCCAAAGCAGTAAAGGCAGCCAATCAGTTGCATTACTGTGGACTCAGGACACATTGCTGTCACTCTAGTTCCCTTTCAGCAGCTTTATATGGTATAGGCCACTTTAGTGGCCTTAGCGCCTTGAAAGGGCCAATTGACCTCAGGTGAAAAACAGTCTATTGTCTGATGCGATTCTCTTGCTCCAGGATTCTGGCTACTTACCCTGCACCAAAGGGTAAAATAAAAGAAAGTTCTTAGCATCTAAGTAATAAGAGACAAAGTAAACACTTTGAGTTTCTTGAAAAAGAACTGGAAGACTGGATATCCCTAACTCACTGGTTTTGTTTATTGAATGTTCCTGTCACTTTAATAGCCCATTTACAAATGTAATCCAACATTGAATATTTAGTGGCTTTGTTATAAGCCATATCAAACAATTTGAATCTAAGCATGTCAGAGAAGAATGTCACTGGTTTCCCTAGTTGTTTGACAGGCATGTTTGTTGGCAGATAATAAACCAAAAGTACCATTGTTTTTTAAAATCTGTGGAATCCAGACAACACTATGAACAAAGGAACAACTAGGAAATAGCCAAGATAGAGTTATTGTGGAGTGCTTTCAGCAGCTAGTTAGAAAGTATGCTAGATCATAATGAAACTAAGCAAAGGTGATCTTTTTTATCTGAGTGTTTAAAGTACATATTGTCCTGATTAGATGTTTATTTAAACAGGACATTAGTAATTATAATACAGACAAAAAAACCCTTCATGTTTTTGTTACATCAAGAAAAGAAATATTATTCATTGTCTATATGCTGAATTTATTTTAACAAGGATGTGTTGAACCACTTTTATAGCTCTAAGATATTTTTTTCTCTTCAGCTCAAACCTGTTCTACCATTTTAACTATTTGGAAAATAATTTGGATGAGTTTTAGAATGTACTAGAGCATGAGGGATTCTCAGTGGGAATTTCATGCCAAAATATATTATATTTTTAGAAAATGTTTAAAATTACCTTAGCCTGAGAAAGGTGAATTTGATTTTTTCATATTTAAAAATTTCCTTAAAATGAATTTAGTTTAAGTAGAATTTGAAAATATTTTGTCAGTGATTAAGTAGAACAGAGTCAGAATTATGCTTTAAATTGATTTTAAAATATTTAAATTAATATTTACTAACTTCTTAAAAGAGTATAAAACATGCCCCTGTGATCCACTATTTCAATAAAATTGCATATTAAGATTTAAATTGAAAAATTTGCAACTTAGAATTAAATGTAGAAACAGGAAAACATAAAATGCTCCCAACAGCAAAGTCAGCATAAAGTCACATTAGAAAGTGGCCACATAAAAAGGGCAAAAGTCTTAGAAATTAAGACATGAAAAGAAGGCAAGACCTACAATACACAAAGTGATGAGATACAGTGCATATGAGATTAAAGAGGGCCACTCTCCAAAAGTCTCCAAAAATAGACATCTTTTCTACTATACAGAACTTAAAAAGAAAAAAAAAAGCATGTGCAGACACAAAAGATAATTGCATCGCTCATTTAATTAGTCTTCTTTTGTTTTTGTTTTTAACACACAGTTTTGTAGCCCTCACTATAAACAGGCACCGGCCACTAGCTAGGTACTTTATGACATTAATTTATGTAATCTTCTAAGTAACTCTATCAGGTAGGCATTGGTATTACTACTGATGCACAGAGCAGATAACAATTTGCCCAAGACCACACAGCAGTAAATGGTATAGGTGATATTCAAATCCAGACAGGATGATTCCAGAGTAAGTGCACAGAACCGCTATGCTGAACTGACTCTGCTCAAGAAGCAGCTACTTCTCTGTTTACATATATCACTCCTCCTATTTTCATATTTCCAAGTTGTTGAAAATGAATAGTGTATACACACTATATACATAAGTGTATATATATAGTATACTATACACGCACTATGTACTATATATATTATATGTTATATACATAATACATATACACACTATATAATGATAGTGTATGTATATATAATATTATATTAAGCTGAACTCCATTCTCAGCCAACATAAGTTGCATGCTATTTGTTTTGGAATGTATTATCTGCATACAATTGAGAAACTGGTCGAATAAGATCATATGTGTCCAAAAACAAAGTTTTTCCCCCAATTTTTCCTTTAAAAGAGAGAACGTACCTTATAATTGAGTTATTTCATTATTAGTGTTAGTTTTGGATGATTAAAGAGCTTACCTATAATCTCTAGACTATTTTTTAAGGGGTTATACATAAGTTTACTTATTATCTATGGGATTAAAACCTCCCAATTGTGTTAGATGCCATTTTACATAAATCTTTTACAGATCACTTTAAAAAACAAGATAGTGACTGATTATGTTACAGAGATCCCATACTATAAAACTCCATTACTAAAAAAATAAACAAAGAAAACTAATGACAGCAAGAACAGAAATCTGAAACTTTCCTAATGTTATACAAATGGGAGGTTATAACTTGGGATAAAAGCTCCAATAACAGCATCATATATTGATTCTAAAACTCTCTGTATCAAATAAACTACCTGGACAAACAGATAAAGCTTTCTAGGAAATCTTTCCAGATGGCAAAGATCCAACTCAATTGACAACAAAGCAATTGATGTTGAAGATGCATAACAAGCATTTAAATAAAATTGTTTCATGGAATGTGAGAGAAAATGTTCCTAAGTTAAAATATCATTTTCAGCACGTGGCATTAACTTATATCTGTAATTAAATATTTAAAAGAAACACTGCAAAAAGACATCTGACTTTCTATTTATAACCTTAAAAGTTTATATCTAAAACTTTTTGTGGTTATATGTGCTAATTATGCAGTTTATGATATATAAGATTTGAGTGAGTATAATCTTAAATATTTAACACTTAGAAGTTGTTATTATCTTTAGCTGCTGTTCTCATTGTTTGAACAGCAGAAGTGAAATTAGGAAACTTGCTCCACTAGATTTTTATCTTATTCTGTTGAGTACAGCTCATGTTAAAGAACCTCAATAAATATTAAGTAACAATATTGACTCTTGTACTCTATCTTTAAATATACTTTTGAAGCTTGCATTAAATAAGTGTACTTTTATTAATATATACTTATTTCATAATTAATTTTTTTCCTATATATATATATGTTCATACATGTGTGTGTCTGTATTCTTCAGTATTACCAGTTTTAAGTTATTAGAAAAATTGGGCTCACACATTTATTCTCTGAACTTGTGTCAAATACTAACTAAATATATTACACCATATGCTTGAAAAGATTGGAAAGCACAAAATAATAAAGCTATAATATTCTTACAAAAAGAAAAACAGGCCCCCGAGCAACTGTAGACCATTGTAAATAATAATCTATCATTAAATATTTTATGAATATTTCACATAAGAATAATATTTATGAATGTGCCACAAAATGTTGGCTTATGTGCTGGAGGAACACAGATTTAGACTCATTCAAGATGATGAGCGCTGGGAAGGAATTTAAAGAAATTGATTAACACCAATGAACAATCATTCTAGGGGGACAGATATCACAAGTATTAAGAAAAGGGCCTTACAAATGACAGGAATTCCCATAATATTTTTAAATGATAGGTAATGGAACTCGTCTGGCTGGAGAGGTGAGAAAAAGTAGCAGCATGTGTGTGTAGCAGCATGTGTGTGTGGATACATACACCAGTGTCTTTGAATTAAGATGGGGATAGAATTGAATATCAAATTAAGAATTTATATTTAAACTAATACATAATGGGATGTCCACGGAAGATGTTGATTGATAGAAAATACTTTATAGAAATAGTGGTGACATGAAAATGGCCTTAAGTAAAATGATTATTATGACGGTGTATATGATGGACTAAAATGGGAAGAAATCGGATGCTAGGTGAAACAGAATAGGGAGATGGTCATATCAGTACAGATAAGGAGTCCATTCACGAGATGGTAAGAGGAATACGTGAATGGCGTACATTTTGGAGAAAAGTGGGGAATATATACGTGTGTGTGTGTGTGTGTGTGTGTGTGTGTGTGTGTGTTGTCAGGACAGTAGGGATACCTAGAGGTTTAATTTGTAATAACTATATAAAAATACCCATTGGCAGGCTCCAAATTTGCATTTTTCTTTAAATTAAGAAAACCCCATTCCCCATTTAATTGCCAGATTTGTAAGAGAAAAATTAGATACAAAATTAAAAGGTTGAATTATATAAATCAATCTTGGAGAGATAAGAGAGAAATTGCTTAAACACAAACCCTTACTCTTAAGAGACTGGTCCATAGTGCCACCTTGTGTTGATGATCTGGGCTTACTGTTTTGTGTTTGTTTTGTTTTGTTTTAAAAGTCTAATTTTCCTGGTGCTAAACCACATATAGAAGTAAATATAGGTGATTTTGCTCTAATTTCCAATTAGTGAAGTACTGAAATATGTAGCCAACAAATATTTTAAAATAATGCTTGTCCACTAGTCAATTTTTCTGCCGGCACTGTCTCGAATTATTGTATTATTTTGTAACCGAAATGTGGTCAATCCATTCGGGTCATGGAAAGGAGTATTCGGAACAGATGGATTCTGTACTGAATTTAAGGGTAGAACTAAACAAAGCATGTTGTTTTAAAGAATTTGTAACCAAAGAAGGTACATGACCAGGGTACGCACATTCTAATAAAACACTACAATTAATTTGCATTGGGTAGTTTCTATTTTTTTTACATCTATTTTTTAAATGGGTATAAATTACTGATATTTTAATAGAAAAATTTCGTGAATTCACTGTTTTGGAAATAATTGAAATAGGGACAGATCAAATCTATCTTCAGCAAGTCTTTCATTTTATCTTAGCCTTCATTATTTGAACCAACAGCTGATTACTGTTTTTAATCACCAGCCAAGTTAGATCATCTTCTATTAATCCCTGGGGAGCTAGTAGATAAAATGCTTGGGGAAGATCATGTAGACAATAAGGTGCAAGCCCTATTTCTAAAGCTACTATCCAAAATTGTCTCATGCCTTACAAGTCTGTGGATGCTTTCCATTGAATACTTTTTCTTCCTATAAAATCATAGCAGCTGTTTCTTTCCTATCTTCCCTTGTCTCAATGCCTGATTCATTTAAGGGAAAATAAGCTTGAATTGACTTTTTGTACGTTCCTCTTCCTCTTGTGGTATGATCTTTATGTCCTTAAACATAGCCTGGTATTAAATTAGAAAATAAAGATAGCATACATAATTTATTTAGAGTGTAATCTACCAAGATACTAGACCTATCCCTGAAAAAAATGTAGAATGCTCCTATTCTAAGTTACTCAATTCAGTTTAACTGCTTAATTAAAAATTTAGACATACCAACATGACTCTGAAGTCTTTATTTTTTATAAAGAAACAAGCGTTAGTGTTTTATATATATATATATATATACACACACATACACAATATATATTACAATGTTTAATTACATGTAAACTTTAAAATATGTTTTAAGTGTATGTATAATGTGTGTATGTATATATACATGTATAGAACATATATGTATAATTCCGAAAACTTTGTGTTCTCGTGGTTGTGGGATGTGCAGGTAATGGTATTATACATTCTATGTCTTCAGTAGTATGGATAATGACATTCTTATAGTTTCCATTAGGAAATGACTAAGGCATATTATCTATCTAATAAGGATAATTTTTGATTCTGTGTAAAATTTACTATAGGCTATGTTCTTCCCTTCTAGCACTCAAGTCAAAATTTTTTTATTTCTAGCAAGTTGGAGTATATTAATTAAAAAATCATTACTCTTATGACCAATTCAACAATATGCTAAATTATTGTCAAGGAATCTCAGCTCTTCATAAAAGCACATTTCTTAAATGACAAACAAGGAATTTGTCACTAGCAGTTATTCAGGATGTCATGTCTTTCCTTTTCATCATGAACATCTCTGTCATTCCTTTGCAGAATGCATATTTTTGTCTCTTTGAAGTACATTATTTTTAGGAGGAAAGCTCTCAGCAGGTTAGGGAATTTGAACTAGCCAGTGGAGAACTTAACTACATAAGCCCACTATACCTAATTACAAAAGATGAAGGTTTTAAAATTTGCATAATTGCAACTGTTGGTAGGGGTCAGTAACATATTTGCATTATCTACTTATGTTCCATACCAACACTTTTAAGCACCACTTAAAAAAAAGTCTGCTAAGTCAGATGCTTGTAGATGTCAGAACATTGTAACCTAAAATGCAGGTGATGCCTTTATCTACCTGCACCCCAGGGTTCTGACAGCTTTCTAAAATCAATTTCTAGGTTTTGGTACTATTTCATCTTCCAAATTTTGAAATATCCTTTCTACCCATAGCTGTGTGCAGCAAGAGAAGTGCCTGGGGCCTCTAAACCAAGTCCCAAGTACTCATTTATCAGTTTGCAAATAATCATTTCATTTGCTATAATTCATAACAATTAATACAAAAATGGCATTCACACAATAAAAGTGCAGAGATAATCAAGAGAAGTGGTTGGTTATAAAAATTTCCCTTGTCTATCCAATAACACAGGAACATTTGGCTTTTGTTAGAAAATGTTTTTTTCATACCTCTCGAATACAATATTTAGATTTGATATTTGTGTTTTATGCACAGAAAATAAAAAATTTCTACATACCATTAGAATACTCCAAAGAAGGAAAGGTGTTGGCATCTCAATCTACACAAATAGAAAAAGCTAGAAAATTATAATTTTTAGTTTTTCTATTTCTCCTTCATCAGCTTTCATGGAAAGTAATTAGCAATAACTATAAAAATATTTTTGATGAAAGAGGATAGCTAACATTACACCTAGGTATATACCAGTCATCTAATTATTGCTCCCATTGTGGTTTTAATTTGTGTATTTGATAGTCTCTTCTTAACATTTTCTTTTCAAAGTACTCTTTTCTTATCTCACAGCATAGTTTTTAATATTTAATCGAAAGTGAGTAATTTGGTTTATTTTAGTCAGTCCATGTTAGTAATTTACCCATCCTCAGAAGCCTGGTGTTCACCTTCTGTATTGGAGCATTTTACCCTAAATTCCTATTTTGATTTTTTGTTTGCTCATTTTTGCTCACTTCCTATTTGATACTCCCACTATGGCTATAGTAGCACATTGAACAGAGCATGTAGTCACTATTAGTTGAATAAGTGAAGAAATAAATGAAACGCACTTGCTATTATTTTGAGGACAACTAATCTTTACTAGTAAAAAAACGTTGAAGTGATGATCTATCATATTAACATTAGATTATTAGGGTTCTGCCACAAAGATATTATTAATAAAATATAGCTGTAATTTTGTGGGAAGAAGACAATGTGGACCAATGGAAAAGCCATGGACGGACTCCAGGGTCAGAAAAAGCAGGTTTAAATACAGGTTTAATTTCTATCAGCTCTGTAAACTTGGGCAAGTTTTTGAACTTCTCTGAGCTTCAGGTTCGCCTTCTATAAAATAGGGGCAAGATTTCTATTTTATTGGATTTTAATGAGAATTAGAAGTAACATTTCTAAATGTTACTAAATGTTTTTGAAATAACATTTCTAAACATTTCTAAATAACATTTGTAAAGAGCCTGGACCCTGCATATGGAAGCTACTAAATTCATGGCAGCTATTCTCATCATAATTTTTATTAGCAAATTCTCAAAGCCAATTTATCAATCCCCCTTTGCAGTTTCTAATTCAGTTATTTCAAATGTTATTTAGATATTTAAACAATAGCAGCTACAAAAAGATGTCCATTTCCCTAAGGTACAGGGATTCTTTTAGCCTTCAAAGTATAAAGCCTCTTATGATGGATGCATGGACTTCCTGGGACACCACTGGCGTTCCTGGTCTCCATACACTTAAGTGTTTTCATGTGGATGGAAGAGCAGTGGCTAAAGGCTCCACCAGGCATTTTTCCAGATGTCTCTGCCTGTAATGGGAAATATCCCCTGTCCTTTATTCTCTATCCCATTGAAATCTATGACAGGCTCCTCTTAAACTAGGAAAATGTTATTATGAGGTGGGGAGAAGGAATGGAACGCAGCATAAAGGTGATTTCTACCAAATATCAAACTCCAAGTATTTAATTCAAAATGTGTGATGTCCAGGGCACTAATGCAATCCCAGACTTCCATTCTCTAACACAGAGTCACAGGGGACATGTTATTACCCTGATGTGATTTTTTGAAAATTTCTTAATATAAGTTTTTTGGGGGGGGGCTGCTTTGGGTCTTTGTTGCTGCGCACGGGCTTTTCTCTGGTTGTGGCGAGCAGGGACTACTCTTTGTTGTGGTGTGCAGGCTTCCCATTGTGGTGGCTTCTCTTGTTGGGAGCACGGGCTCTAGGCACACGGGCTTCAGTAGTTGTGGCACGCGGGCTCAGTAGTTGTGGCTTGCGGGCTCTAGAGCGCAGGCTCAGTAGCTGTGGCGCACCGGCTTAGTTGTTCCGCGGCATGTGGGATCTTCCTGGACCAGGGCTCGAACCCATGTCTCCTGCATTGGCAGGCGGATCCTTAACCACTGTGCCACCAGGGAAGCCTTTAATATAAGTTTAACATAAACTTTAAAAATTATCATAGACATACAAAGATATAGAGACAACTAAAACCATTGAATATTAAATCTAAAAATGATGATTACTAGAAATCATTTCATAGTTGAGAAAACAATTCTCAAGGGATTGGGTGATTTCCTTCAGCTGATTTGCTTAATGAGAATGCTGAGGATTGGAACTCAGGTCTTCCTGCTTACTGTGCTAGGTGTCTTCTACTGGACTATATTTAAGCACATACCTGTGAAGCATAAGGCTCATCATCCCCCAAGATTATTGTGACTTGAGACAGCTAGCAAATAACTCAAGGGAAGTCCAGCTCAGATGTGGCCATCTCTGAAGTCTCTCTTGGCCTCTACATTACTGGGCCTGCTACTTCTAGCCTGTCTCTAAGGAGATTCACATGCAACATTACTGATGCAACATTGTGTGTCAGGACTTGGAGTGTGCCTCTTTGGTATTAGAAAGTTTCTAAGATGGAACATTTTAATCCTAGTTTATACAAAAAAAATGTGTTACTCTTGGCCAGTGCAATGTTTAGTCAGATACAAAGACTTAGAGAAACAATTTAGGAAAGAGATTGTAAAAAGAAAAAGGCATTTTATTTCCACAATGAGTCATGCTTTGTAAAATAAGAGTGAGTCTGGAGAGTCAAATGGTCAATTTTTTTTTTTTTTTTTTTACAATACAAGTGTAGCTGGAAGATAATTTATTTGGTCATAACACTATATTCATAACCCCCCCAACATTTGCTTACAAATCAAATATGACAAGAAGATATGTTTCCCCTAATTAAAATTGCTTATGGTATGCTGGCAATTCCCAGTAATCAAAATTGCACACGAAGTGAGGTTGTTTTAGCTGGCCCTTGGTGAATGTGTACATTTACTTCACACTTACAGTAAATACTGAGATTTTTCACTTGCACTGCCCAGGTTCCCTTCAGTTTCTGCTCTCCTGAGGTAACTTCCAAGCCTGGCGTTTTCTGTAACTTTATTCCTCAGCACTTTCCAGAAAAGAAGGCTATCAATGGGCCTCTAGTTTTATTGTTAACTCCTTCATAATAGGATAAAGCCTTTTCATCATTTTCAGTCATAGAAATTAAAAGAAAATATCTAACCACATTTCCTTTTTACGTAAAGTTAGACTGTCACTCCACAATATAATAAAATCTATACGTAGATTTCTGAGAGTGAGCATCAGATATAAGTGTATGTGCATGTGTGTGCATGTGTGTTTGTGTATGTGCCGTCTGTTTCCTGTCATATCCTCACCTTGATGCTAACGATAGTGTATGGCTCTGCATGAGTGTTTTTCTCACTGCAGATTTTGATTTTTCTGGGTTTTGAACTCTTGACAAATTTGGTGACACTGTGGCTGATCCACTTTATCCCTGCTTTGTTTGGGGGGATGGTCTTGCTCTCTGAGGCTCCACTTCCCCATTTTCACTGACTTCAGGAAAAGGTTCATTAAGCCTGATCTCTCTGTCTTTTTTCTTCCTCCCCTTTCTTCTCTCTTCTCCACACTGGACTCTGGAACTCTTTATTCCTCAGGTCCCCTGTAGGTTAAGCCTAAGCTCTTATCCTCTCTTCTCTTTAACTCACAGTCAGCATTGGCATCTGTATTCCATAACCCTCCATATGAATAAATAAAAGCAGGTACCAGCCTCCCAAATCTCCAGGTCTGGCCAGACAAACAGCTTGAGTCACAGCTCCCGTCACAATTTTATATCACCTTGGAGCAAAAACTACCCAATGCCATTGAGATGCATCTGACTGTAACTCCAATTCCCTGATGTTTAAGTTTGCCAGACTCCTACAAAGCTACTACATAGCCTGCAAATAACTTCTAAAGAAAGACAAATTATGGACATAAATGAAGCGCTAAGGCAGGAGGAATGGATGTATTTGTACATGGGATAAATAAGGGTTTCTGTGGAGAGTTTTATGCTGTTCAGAGGCTCTGATCTGTCAGTTGACAACTAGGGTCCAAGCCAGTTTGAAAAGTCGGAGAGGTAGTTTGTATTTGCCAAGGTTTTCTACTCTTCATTCTGTATATCTGTGCTTCTTGTTCTTCATAGAAATTTTGCATTTTAAAAATAGTGTGATTATTTGAAATTATTCCAAAATTATTGTTGTCTGAAAAAGAAACTCGTGAGGGGGAAGGGCTAGTACTCTAGCTCTTATAAAGTTTTGGTTTTGCTTCTGTTTTTAAACTTGAGGTAAACAATGTTGAGCCATTCATATTACTAGTTCACAGAACATTATCATCCTGGGTATATGCAAATCCCCTACCTTGGTGAATTGGTTGGTTGTTGATTTGTTAATTTTTTTAAATTTCTATTCATCCCTTAACCACACCTGTCGCTCCCTGAATGGGCAACCATCTGGATGTGCAGCTTTTTGTTACATTGTGTTCTTGCAAAATATGTATTGTATTATGTGTATGTATTTTAACGTACATGATACTGTTACATAACACTGTTTTCTACTTGTATCTTCTGTGCTTCTAGTACCCATCCTTGTTTTTAGATATAACACTGGTTCATTGTTTTTAACTGCTCCATAGTGTTCACAATGTGTACCTACCACATTTTGCCTGTCCATTAGAGGTCTGAGCTTCACTTCTGAGTAAAGAAAAACACACAAATACCCTAAAGTGTGTTTCCTCTTTTTTTGCTTGCTCTTGGAGTTTTTTTTCCGTGTCTGGGCTGGGTAAAGGGGATATAATGCCCAAATTTAAGAATGAAAACAAAAGGAGAAAGGGTGGGATCAGAATATGAGTCATTTAGAATAAAGATTAAGGCTAAAGTCTGTTAGATTCAATATCGTGTAGTAGTAGGGTCTGCAGTCTTAACATCTGTCTGGACTTGCTGAGTGCTAATCTTGGCTCATCTACTCACCATCTCTAACCTTAGGAAAGTTACTTCATCCTTTGAGCGTGGGTTACCTCATCTGTAACATGGATATAAACATAATACCTTTCTTGTACTAATCCAGATAGGCTATACTAAGCTGCTGTGACAAACCAACCCCAGATCTCAAGGGATTAAAACCACGGAAGATATCTCTTGCTCACGTTAATGTCTCTTAGGATCAACTGGGGGTTCTACTCCATGTTGCTTTCATCCTCGCTGCATGGCCTAGGTTGATGGACTGACCACCATATAAATTTCTGGCTGCTGAGATGGAGGGAAAAGAGAGCTCTGGAGTCTTACACAGGGAATTAAATACTCAGCCCACTGGTAACAACTATACTTCTGCTCAAAAGTTCTTGGCCATAACTGGTCATATGACCCTACCTGACCCCTGGAAGTCATAAAGGAAAATCTTACTCTGTGCCCAGAAATTGGAGAACCTGGAATATTCAGTGAAGCATCCTAATGATTACCATATGCCTCATGTGGTTGTTGTACGGATTACTGAAGTTGCTTCTTATCAAGTGATTGTACAATACCTAGAGCACACTAGACACTGAATAAATATTATTTTATAGTTATTTTATATGTTATTTTATCGTCCTAGTAAGATACATAGGCCTTTCATGCTGTCTCCAAAGTTAAACACTGAATTTTATTACTTACAAATCTTTCTTTTCTTCCCCACATATAATTAGAAAAATATGCCAACACTTCCTTCATGTTTCAGGTGAGTAGTTATTTTCCGTACCTTGATCCTTATTCCATTTCTTTTGGCTTTCCTAGCCACTGGCTCCTTGCCAATTCTGTCATTATAACTGTATCTTGCCCCTTGGATCTACTTGCCCTACCACCCCTGATGACAATTGGTGACAATCACAGCTGCCTTTACTACAGCTTTATTTGTATGTTTTGTCATATAAGTAGAATTATTATACAAACTAACCCTTTTTAAAAACGTAAGTAGAATTATTATACAAACTAGTCCTTTTTTAAACGTAAAAGGGGGGGCAGGAAGTCAAAACTAGGACTGTCTCAGGGAAACAAATGGATAGTCACTTTATCTACCTCAGCAATAAATTGATGAGCTGCTTTAATAGCTTTCTATGGTCCCCTTATTCCATACGGTGCCAGCTCACTAGGCTTATCATAATTTTGAGGATTTTTCTCATTTTTCAAGACACTTCAAGCATCACTTTTCCTAGGCACCTTTTCCTAAGTACCTGCTTCCTCCAGAGTTAGTACATTCTTCCTTTGTGTTCCCAAGAAACAGGCGTCTACTTCACGTTTTATGAAAACTATTTACATGTCTGTCTCATAAAGCTATGAGGTCCTTGAACACAGGGATCTCATTTCCTGTGTCTTTGTATCACCTGCAGAGTCCTGACACATTGTATCACCTGCAGAGTCCTGACACATGGTCAGCAATCAATGTTTGTTGCACGGATGAATGCAGTACTAGAAATGTAATACCTTAATTAAGGAGATCAAATCTTTAATGGGGTGGGAAGTGGGTATTTCAGGCGTTATGAGGGGACAGCTGGAGATAGGTTTTGAGAAAGAAAGGTATTTCAGTTTTGTCCTAAGAATTCATGTCAATCAAGTTTGATATTTACATTTGAATGCTGATTCTAGTTGATTTGTAGCCTTTGGAGTCAGTTTATGAGAATTACAGTGCTCTAATACTATCTCTATAGGATAGTTTTAGATGTTCTAAAACTGCAGATATTTTATTAATAATAACAATAGCAACAATAATCACACACATCTTTAGAGCATTTAAGCCCTTTAAATACGTAGACTTTCTTTAATTAAAAAAAAAGTCCCCAGTTCCATCTCTGACAGAATTTAGCAAGCTTACTAAAACAGCCCTCCTAAAGAGGCTGGTGGAAAAACTTTTAAAAAGGCCAAAATTTGCACAACGGTTCCATCGTCTCTATAACTCTCAATGGGATCCACTTACTCTCTATTATGTCCCCCTTTTTCTCTGACCCAGGGCCTTCATCATTTCATGAGCCTCAATGACTTCCCTAACCCTGATTTCTCGCTCCTCCAAATCCGTGGATCTACAGTCATATGGCCACAGACTGCAAGATAATAATTAGATCATATGACTTCCAATATCAAAAATTATTAATAAAGTGGCTCCCTATGATTTGAAAATTAAAGAACAGTATGCCCATTCAAAATCGCTCATCAGTTAGACCTAACTCACTTTCCCAGACTCAGGACCTACTATTACTCACCATACTTCCTACTCTTCAGTCACGCAATTGCCTGCCTGAATATACTATGAAGTTGTGCAGCTGTCTTTTTTATGTTTTTTCTTCCTTCCCTCATTTTTCTTAAAAAACTCTAATTTTTCAAGGCTTCCCTGGTGGAGCAGTGGTTAAGAATCTGCCTGCCAATGCAGGGGACACAGGTTCGAGCCCTGGTCCGGGAAGATCCCACATGCCGCAGAGCAACTAAGTCCATGCACCACAACTACTGAGCCTGCGCTCTTAGCCCGCAAGCCACAGCTACTGAAGCCCATGTGCCTAGAGCCCGTGCTCCGCAACAAGAGAAGCCACCACAATGAGAAGCCCACTCACTGCAACGAAAAGTAGCCCCCACCCGCTGCAACTAGAGAAAGCCCCCTGCACAGCAACGAAGACCCAACACAGCCAAAAATAAATAAATTTATTTTTTAAAAAACCTCTAATTTTTCAGTATCTAACTTAAATGATGCACCCTCCTTCCATTTCATTTCCATATATTTAAAATTTTACATCTCTAATGGATTTTAAGTTCAGTAGAAACTTTCATGTCCTGTTCATATTTATTCCTTTTAGCAATTACTTAAACTCCTGCAAGTTGTAATAACTTGTTTTAAATTTTAATTGAAGTAATTATTGTAAAATAACTTACTGCATTAGAGTTCTAATTCTGAACAAAGACATAATTTTTTAAACTGTCAGTTTTGGGGGATGAACTGGACTTTCACAAGTGTTTTATCTTTCTGCAATGATTTTACACAGGTTCATATATGTAGGCTGAGCACAATCTTTCTTATTTCTTGATTTCAGTTTCTATATATCAAGAGTTATAAAGCAATAATGGAATATGCTTTATAAAACTATGAAAATGTTTTGCAAAATATAGACAATGGTCATGAACTCAAAATTTTTAATATTATTTGAAATAAATCTCTAATAATCTTAATATAAGGTGATGCATAATGCCTGTAATAGTGACATCTTGTGGCTCATAGGGCATGTTACTTTAATCTACCGATTTTAACCTCTAAATATATTTCTATTTTAGTAACACAGTTGCCTTTGTACTAGTAAATTAGTCCTAATTATTTAAAATATTTGCTTCATCCCTTATGGAGAAAACTAATATGTTATGTATTTTATTCTTTAATATGTACAAGTTTTAAGTTCATATTTTCAGTTAGTAAAGTTGGCTAAGTTGCAGACCTGGGATCTTCTTATGCCTGAAAGGGGTGGAAGGTGGAAGAAGGTGTTAAGAACACCTGTAATGCACATCACTGTAACTCTGAACTCAGCCCTCCTCCCTAAACAACCCTGCTCTCCTAGAACGTACAAGTCATCATTTTATCCTTTGTACCCCGTGTGAATCACTAGGGTGGAACAAAGATCGAAAGACCAGAAGACTGGAGTTCCAGACCAACCCTACCACGACTGAATTGTGTGACCCTGAATCAGTCCTTGACTTCCTTGGGCCTCAATTTCCTCATTTAAAAGATTGAGACTAGATCTCCGTCATGAAAATTCTTAATGACAGGGACTTAATAGACAGTGGTGCTTAATTACAATGATATAGCTCTCCTCTGATATTTGTCTTTTGGTGCATAGAGGATAGGTATTTTTAAATGATAATATAAGGGTTTTTAGAACTTATATTTAGTATTCATATAACATCCATTATCAGAGTACCCAATGGGATAACTCAAGAGTGCCGGGACCACTGGCAAGGAGCCAAAGCTATTACAGTCACATTTGTGACTAAATTAGAAACAGCTTAGGCTCCGTTTCTCACACTCAAGAATTGACTAAATGTACCTCCTGCTCTATCCCCATTCAGTAATTTCCAAAGTCTGTCAGGGAATAGTTTCATTAGAATCATCTGGACACTTGTTAAATATACGTCTGTCATGCTCCCCACTAAACCTACTGAAGGGAGATGACTGGAATCCACAATTTTAACAAGCTCTCCTGATGATAATGATATTTATCCTGGTTTGGATACTGCTTACTGTCCTGCCTCAGAAACCACATAGATTTAAAGAGAAAGGGATACTGATACCATCTAGCTGGTGGAAGATAGAGTCCTTTACATCAGGACTCAAGTGTCTATAGGGCCCACACAAGTAACTTAAATTAAAAAAAAAACAACTGGCCAAACAGGAATTAAGGGGAACTCTAGCAAACAAACCCCATGTAAAATGGATAGTTTTTAATTAGCTGTAGTGGTTGTCAGGAGGGCAGGCTTCCCAGCGCTGCCCTGTGCTTTGTACAAAGGAGATGAAAATAGGATTCTTACGTGAAATCTCCAGTTTGTAGGACTTGGAACTAATTCAGGGTGAGCTTAATGAAACACTTGTGGCTTCAGGTTTGTATTGTCTATTTTAGATCTGATTCTCAGTTGTGCCCTCTAAATCACACTTCTCTCTTTGTCGGCTCCACTGTGGTTTTCAGTTTGATTCATTTAACCATCCAGGTGAAGCTACAGAAAACCCTATATAAAACGGCCATTCTATCTTTTCTGTTGTCATATCTTTATAAAGTTTGCCAAATTCTTATAAAATTTGTAGAAATCTGTCTCTCCCATAAAGCATTTGAGAACTTTATTCTCCAAACGTCTGAAAATGTACTCTTTTCAGGTACTTCTCCCAAACATCTTTTCCACCTCCGTATATTTAACACGTATTACTAAAGGGATTATTCATCTTCACATAGAAATATCTATTAAGGCTTTAGCTTAAATATGTGAAGGTAATACTTTCAATAATAATTTTTGTTAATCACTAAGTGCATTATATGCAATTAGCCTTCATATATAAATTAAAATATTGGAACCTTATTATTGATTCATTATTGAGTGCCTATTACGTGCTTAACATTACCCTAATTAAAAGCAAGTACTGTGGGTATCTCTCTTAATTCTAAAGCCGAAGTCAGAATTTTAAAAATATGTAAATAAAAAGGACCTTTCCCAAAGATAAAATCAAAAAAAGGCCTTACAATGAGGTGTTCTCATGAGTCTGGATCCTAAGACAGCATGAGAGAAAGCTCCCGGGGCAGGTAGCAAAGCAAAGGACTTTTTTTTTTTTTTTGCGGTACACGGGCCTCTCACTGTTGTGACCTCTCCCGTTACGGAGCACAGGCTCCGGATGCGCAGGCTCAGTGGCCATGGCTCACGGGCCCAGCCGCTCCGCGGCATGTGGGATCTTCCCGGACCGGGGCACGAACCCGTGTCGCCTGCATCAGCAGGCGGACTCTCAACCACTGCACCACCAGGGAAGCCCGCAAAGGACTTTAAAGAGAAACCCAGAAACTTTTCATAAAATAAACACTACATCTTATGCTAGAAAGGAGTTTTAATAATTGGCCGAAGGTAGTTAGTCAATTTTTTTTTGTTTCTTGCTTGTGTGATTTTTGTTTGTTTGTTTTTGTTTTTTGTTTTTCTTTTTTGCGGTACGCGGGCCTCTCACTGCTGTAGCTTCTCCCGCCGCATAGCACAGGCTCCGGACGTGCAGGCCCAGCGGCCACGGCCCACGGGCCCAGCCGTTCTGCGGCACGTGGGATCCTCCCGGACCGGGGCATGAAAACGCGTCCCCTGCATCGGCAGGCGGACTCTCAACCACTGCGCCACCAGGGAATCCCCGCTTGTGTGTTTTTGATGAGTGGCGGAGTGATGCTTCTAGTGAAGTCTCATGAAGAGAAAGGAAGAAAAATGAAAGCATATTACTCTGAGAGAAGATCCATAATAGTTGTATGAGGACTGAGGCACACCAAAGTACTATCAATTATCTTCACATACTCGAATTGGTCATCTAAAGGAACTTAGGGATTTATTGTAACCTGGAACACATCCAAAAGCCACTATTTCTGAATATATGACATATCACCAGGACTCATATCATTGTAAAATGATATGACTCGATTAATTTGAATGAAGATAAAAGATATCTAAATTTTATGTCTTATAATAAGCATCACTTATATGACACATTAGTAGAATTTATAGAGGGTGATGATTTATTGAACATTAATTATTATCATGGCCTCAGATGAGATGATGGAGAAAGAATAAAAATAAACACAAAAGATTGTTTCCACTCTACAGTAGCTTAAATTCTATCTAAAGAATATAAATAAAGTACAGGCATTAAAGATGCTTCAGAACAAGGTAGAACTCTGAATGAATTGTGTATTTTAGTGAGAGCTTGGTCCACTGAGTTTTAAGGAAGTAATGATTCAGAGTACAGTGGCAATAGCTAGGGAAATTAAATAAGCTATTTTTAATTTGTCAGCCTAGCTAGCTAACTTTGAAATCTTTTAATTTAATTCATTCAATCATTTGTTCACTCAACAAACATTTGTTAAGTGCTTCTCTGCATTTTTATTAAAAGGTAATACATTCACATGGCTCAAAAATAAGATGTAGAAGTCTCACTACTGCCCCATCCCTATCTACTCCCATAAGTGATCAATTTTATTAATTTATTTCTTATCCTTATCATTTATTTATGCAAATGCAAGAAAATGTTAATGTGATTTAGGAGTTTAATCCTTTTAGTATACAAAATGTCACATATTTACATACACTGGTCTTTACCTTACTTTCAGTATTATGAAAGTTCCCTATAAAACTGAATAATATTCTACTCTGTGCCATTGTTTAACCCATCTCATATAGATGGATACAGTTTCTATCCGATGTATTGCTAATATCAACAGTACTAGCATAGCTGCCATAAAAATCTTATAGATGATACTGTGTTCATATTCCTTGTCTTTTCTCACCAAACTTTCTCAATAGACTCTAAAGCTAATAATATGTAAATTCTTTTTGGTTCAAGAGAAAAGAGGGTTGGGATCTATCCACCTATAATTTTATATAATCATATATAAGATTATGATTATGTAAAACATCTATATATAATTGTATATATCTGTTACATATAATATATAATTTTAAGCTTTATGTATACTATTACTATTGGTAACACCTCCTGACATAAACCACAGGTTGGATTATCGTCCATTTCCTTTGAAGCAGTTTTAAGAAACCCTAATGCAACTAATCTTAAGAGAGAGATGCCAGGGCTTCCCTGGTGGCGCAGTGGTTGAGAGTCCGCCTGCCGATGCAGGGGACACGGGTTCGTGCCCCGGTCTGGGAGGATCCCACATGCCGCGGAGCGGCTGGGCCCGTGAGCCATGGCCGCTGAGCCTGCGCGTCCGGAGCCTGTCCTCCGCAACGGGAGAGGCCACAACAGTGAGAGGCCCGCGTAACGCATAAAAAAAAAAAAAAAAAAAAAAAAAAGAGAGAGATGCCATTCTTTGGCTATCCGTACCTCACACTACAATATTTTTGCTAGTGATAATCATCTTTTCTATCTTAATTTCTTATTAGTATTAAGTTGTGGATCATTACCCATTCAACATGTTAACTGAATCATGTCATGTCCCGTGGAGTTTTATCATGTTTAAATTTTCAAAACTTGACTACATGTAGGAAAATGAGATGTATTAAAAAAAAAAACCAAAGTTCAGGTTCTTCCCAAGCTCCGACAGCTTGAAAGGAGCTCCAACAGAGAAACAGAAGTAAACTGAAAACTCGTAGAGCCTTCGCCCACCCATACGAGACTCTAATTGGCAACTTCGTACGGAATTTTGTCAGTCATTCAAGTTCTATATACTAGAGTCCTGATTAAATTTGAAAACAGAGACATCAGTCTGATACTGTAAGTTGTCTCAAAATTAAAATAACATTAGTTTAATATTTTACATTTTCATTTAATGTGTGTATTTTAAAACATACATGTAATATATTTGTTACCTTTTATTAGAACTGTTGCTTAAATATCTTCTTCAAATCCTAGCCCTTGTGCAAATTAGATCATGCTCATGATATTTTAATTCATGCCTCATTTAGCAAATTTATCTTTTAAAAACGCCTCTATCTAAATGTAAAATATTTCAAAGCCCTTCTCTGCAATGTGGGTACATAATAGAGCACACTTGACATACACTTTTGAAAACTTTTAAAACCCTTTGCTAATTGAAAAAAAATTACTGCTGTTGCTTCAGAAGCTCTCAAAGAACTTTAAAATTATCTGGTTTTAAAATCTTGTACACTTGTGAGGGATCAATATTATTTTGAAGAATATGTGACTTCTGAAAACTCAGAGTCAGTGGTAGAGCTCTAAATAGAACCAATGAATCTTGACTCTCAATTTGTGTCTCCAGCTAACCACATTAACTGGACAATTTTCTTTCATCTGTGTATTATTAATAACATAATATTCCGTGACACAATAGACTAATAGCCTCTTTGGAGAATTACCTTAGAGTTATGTGGTACATTTTTTTAAAGAACATGTTATGTGCAGATATATATAACTTATGGACTGTCATGTAATAAAATAATTGCTGGCTATTTAGATCAGTGTTTTCACTTCCAACAGTCTTAGTCTTATAAATAGATATGGGCCACTTAGAACAATGATATATCTAAAATTAACAGAGTAGCTTTTTTTCAGAAAGCTTCAGTTTTCTCTTACCGAGATACCTCATGAAAAGGGAGCTAGTCAGAACTTTCACATCCTATCTTTATTTTACACTTGGGGTAAGTTAGGTCTGGTCTAAATAAACTACTGCTTCTGGACCCAAAGGAAATTCATGTTAGTCAGTACTTTGGACCCAAGCTATTCAACTTCAAATCAAGACCAATGGGTTTTCCAACTTGTATGGGTGTTGGTTAATGTTACTACTGTTAGTTATTCAAGTATCACGATAACTTTGTTATATTTTCCTACATTTCAAAGTCTTCCCTCCCTTAGTGGCAATGATAGTGTGCTGTCAGGGTTTTCATTTTATTTCTCTATTTCTAATTTCTTCTATATTTTAAATGAAGGTTTTCCTCAATGGTCTCCTCTTGAACTTCTTCCTTTCTTTCTGTCATAAACATCTATGGCTTCAGTTATTGAGTATATGAAGCTCATTCCAACATGTATAACAAGAGCTTAACCTTACTCCTGAGACTTGTTTGCCTTCTAGTCATTTTCTCCTGGGTTTTCATTAGTAGCTCAAACTCAACACGTTCTAAGCTTTCTTTAACTTTTTTCTCTTGAAGCCTCATAATTCTGTTATCCCATATGCCCCCAGAAGCCTGTTTCTTTTCCATGTTGTTTTATAATTATATCTTTATAGGTCTTTTATCCCAGCTAAGTTGCAAGCTCCTCGTGAGTAGGGTCTTATTCATCTTTGTTGTCCTGGTACATAGCACTGTATAGCACCTGGCAGATGCTCAATAAATTTTTGGTGAAAGAATGCATGAACACATGATCATTGTGTAAAGGTCTGGTAAACTTTCAGGTTATTTGAGATGGAAAGAGATCTATTTCATGCAAAAAAAAAATTCACACTTTGTTTTTTAAAATGTTGCCAGAGAATAAATTATTAAAATCTACTATATTAATATACTGGAACACCATTGCAATACATGTCATTATTATTTGGTTTTGGGATATAATTTTAATAAACTTACATATTTTTGATGGAGCAGCGTCAAAAATAGGTATTAGTCTCTTCAAGTGAGTCTGATAAAGTTTATGTTCTAGTAATGTTTATGTTACTAAAGTGTTAGGTATTTATAATTATGAAGAAAATACAATTACGACAGAAGCATTTCCAATCAAATAAGATTTGATTATCCATTAATACTAAATGGGAGGTTCATGACCTGAGCCTAATGGGCCCTCTACACGTTCTAGTGGACAGTTAAATGACTCAGCAGTGAAACTGACATTGAAGAGCGGATTTTGCCTGCTAGCCACTCTCAGGGTTTGGATTTCACTGGATCATGTTCCAAAAGGTCAGCACTGGCCAGATGACCAGTCCAGAACTGCAGATGGCAATGTGGTCACCTGACCACTCTGGGGCTTCCCAACCTGCTGCACAGACTCAAGTTCACTGAAAGGTCATGGCAGGCCCTATGCCAGTACTCTGGAATATCATAATTCCCAGGTCCTCTCTCTTTTACATTATGTGGAATAAAATAGATACTTTTGGTCTCCCAGCCAGAGGATAAAATCGTGACACTGCTGTAACATTTGAAAGATAGCAGCTTAGCGTTAGAGAGCAGCTCAGTGTGGGACAGCTTTCTTCAGAAGAATGCTTTATTCTGGAAATGAAACAGCATTTACATACTCACTAGAAACTTGGGAGACATTCAAGACACCAGCGTTCAAGTCTGACTACACCAGTTACAAGCTGTATGTTCTTGTGCCTCTCATGTCATCTCCTTGAAGCCCCGTTTTATGTCTAGCTATAAACTGGAGAAAACAGTACTGTACCTACCCTGCCCTGCGAAATTCAGAGAGTTGAGAAACACAGCATGTAAGTCATTGGCAAACTGTCTGGTGATATACAAACATACTATCCATTTTCTTTCTGCTTGAATGAGAGTCTTTCTGTGAAATTTCCAGTGAAAAAAAATTTATTCTTATTTTTAAACCATATGAGTTAGACTTAGCGAATAGACTTTTTTTTTTTTTAAGCATTTATTGCTCCTAAACTTTTTTAAAAGAGGCCTAAAAGGAGGACACAATCTAAAGACATCTCTGGTCAATGATTCTCTTGCTCAAATTTTGCCCAGTCTAGCAGGAAAATGAAACTAACTTTAATTTTGAATATTTTTATACCCTTTCAGAGTCAGAATTAAGGAATATATGTTTGAACATGGCTTGGAACTATTGTATTATTTATGCTTAAGTAGCATTTTAAAAAATCTTATGGGATAAGATCACATAATCTTTCTCCAGTGCTTTTATTCTTTGACAAGACAGGTTGGTTGGATTGTAACTCTCACTGCTTCAACGGGGTTTTTCATTTGCCCAGAGGCCGGACCTCTTGGACATTACTCACTCAAGGTAAATGGGGCAAGATTATGTCCATAATATGAAGTACTTATCCACACACAAGAGAGAGAAAAAGCTGAGCTCACAGGTGGCGCTGAAATAATAAACGATGAGCTTATTTTTTCCTGAAAAGCCTCTTAGGAATAATCAGAAATGGATAGTAGATCTGGAAACAACCTCTGCAACTCCTGGATAAGCCCTTAGAAGTAATTTTGCAGAGTTTGTGTACAAATGTCATTAGAACTAAATAGTTACTCTTGGAGGTAAGATTTTAACTTTGTTTTCAATTGTAACATCCTAAAGAAGGGATTAAAATACTTGAACTTAGAACAAGTGTGAAAAATAAAATTTTTAATGTGTCGGTTTGAGAAAATTTTCAGCAGATGAAAATCAAATTTGCCTTGGTGCTTTCTAATTTTGCTCAGTTTTATTTCTCTGTGCTGTGTCAGCTAAGAGAACAGAGACATCTGACTGCAGCTAACACAGCCTTCTCTGAAAGTTCTCAGGAAAAACAACCAAGAACACAATAGAAAAGAGGGCAGATGTACAGTCCTCCAGCCTCCCGTTGACTTGGCTTGGCTTCAGTCCTGGGAAATTGAGAGAATGCTGATTTGCATGGTTGATGCAGATCAAAGGGAAGGCCGAGTGCCCCGTTGCCCTGTTGCTTGTGCCCGAGTAAACACTTCTGGTTCCTTGGAGCAGAAGCAAGGAGACAATAAATAGATAAGTTGTCTCCTAGAAACTATAAAGCTGGAATTTCTACCTTGTTTTTGTGAAAACTTGAGAACAGGGCAAGTTTTGTAGCATGCAGGAAAGGAATACAGTCGTGTTAGAACGCAGTAGAGATAGAAATAAACAGTTGTTGCTCTTTCTTTAAGTGTCCCCTTGCAGCTTGGGCAGTCTGCATTCGGAGCAGCTTATGTTCTTTGCGTTGCACCTGCTGTGCTGTTGGTTTCTAAAAACTATGTCTACACATACGTGGCTAAAACTTTCCTCTCTTGAGTGTCTCCTGTCTGTACTAGAAGATTTAGCTCCAGGAACCTGGAT